>NC_140167.1:68231558-68394058 GCF_963971535.1 Notolepis coatsorum | reverse complement strand
TGCTGGGAAACCTGACTGATCACAATTCTGCATGATTAAATTCTTCTGACTGTGTGTGTGTGTGTGTGTGTGTGTAGGTGTGTGTGTGAGATATATATAGAGAGAGAGAGAGAGAGAGAGAGAGAGAGAGAGAGAGAGAGAGAGAGAGAGAGAGAGAGAGAGAGAGAGAGAGAGAGAGAGAGAGAGAGAGAGAGAGAGAGAGAGAGAGAGAGAGAGAGATATGAAAGAAAGAAAAGTCCACGAAATAATGAGAGGGGAAGATAATGAATGACAAAGTGAGAAAGGAGAAGAGAGAGGGTCACACAGCAGAAACAGAGCAAGGAAATAAGAAGGAGAATAATAGGAGAACAAAACTGACAAATCCCCTACAGATAACTGTACAGGAGGAGGAGGAGGAGTTGCTGAGTGATAATTCAGGGATTACATTTTCCTTGCATGATTAAATTCTTCTGACTGTGTGTGTGTGTGTGTGTGTGTGTGTGTGTGTGTGTGTGTGTGTGTGTGTGTGTGTGTGTGTGTGTGTGTGTGTGTGTGTGTGTGTGTGTGTGTGTGTGTCTATCCATATCTCTCATTTAGCCCAGGAGAATCTTGTCTAAGCTTAGACGTCTACCAAACTCTCCTCCAAAAGCGTAGACGTTTAAAAACACGTCTGGAATAGACGTCTACCAAACTTTCACTTTTCACCCCATTCTAGACTGATTTTAGACGTCTATGTCATGACGTTGAAACAACGTCTAAGCTTAGACGTTCAAAACACGTCTAGAATAGACGTCTACCAAACGTTCACTTTTCACCCCATTCTAGACTGATTTTAGACGTCTATGTCATGACGTTGAAACAACGTCTAAGCTTAGACGTTCAAAACACGTCTGGAATAGACGTCTACCAAACTTTCACTTTTCACCCCATTCTAGACTGATTTTAGACGTCTATGTCATGACGTTGAAACAACGTCTAAACATAGACGTTCAAAAAACGTCTAAGCTTAGACGTTCAAAACACGTCTGGAATAGACGTCTACCAAACTTTCACTTTTCACCCCATTCTAGACTGATTTTAGACGTCTAAGCGTAGACGTTCAAAACACGGTTCAAAACACGTCTAAGCTTAGACGTTCAAAACACGTCTAAGCTTAGACGTCTACCAAACTTTCACTTTTCACCCCACTTTAGACTGATCTTAGACGTCTATGCAATTGTACATATCTAATTTAAATGATTAGAAGCATTATGGTAAACTTTATATTACCAGCTATACGTTAATATAATTAACCAAGTTTACATTGTGAGATGGAGAGTTCAGTGTTCTGATGGCCTGGGGGAAGAAGCTGAGCCGGAGTGTCTCTGTTCTCGTAGTGTGTGTGTGTGTGTACGGCGTTTGCCTGACCACAGCAGCTTGAACAGGCTGTTGTTGGGGTGGTGGAGGGTGTTTAATTATTCTGCAGGCTCTGGATTTGCACCTCCTGTTATATAAGACCTGCAGGGGTGGTAGTGCAATACCCGTAGTACGCTCTGCTGAGCGCACCATTCTCTGGAGTGCCTTCCTGTCCTGTGCCGTGCTGTTTCCAAACCAGGCAGTGATGTTTTCAGTCAGAATGCTCTCTACAGCCCCGGAATAGAAGGAGTGGAGTATCTTCCCCGATACTCTGAACTTCCTTAACTGTCTCAGGTGATAGAGGCGCTGTTTAGCCTTTTTCACCACAGAATATATGTGTGTTGACCATGTCAGGTCCTCTGTGATGTATTGTACTTACTGTATTTGTAAATCTGGTATGTCATAAATCCAATCTCCCCAATCCCATTCAATCTAGTTAGCTGCAGCTCAAATGTATCCCCTTGCCCCACTTTGCCTTTTATGTCTCTGTCTGTGTGTTGTGTATTTAAGTATGTTTGTTTTTGTTTTGCTGCCATTTTGGCCAGGTCTTGCTCGAAAAAGAGATCTTTGATCTCAAGTGACTACCTGGTAAAACAAAGGTAAAATAAAAAATATATGTCATATATGTCCTGATGAATTGAAAATGGGGGACCCTGATGTAAACAAGACGAAAGTCTTTCTCTGGTCTGCATCCCCTTAACAATTGTGTGTTTATTGAGCTGTACTGTATTGTACCCATTCTGCAATCTGTTAATAAAGTTTTCAATCAATCAATCAATCAAATTTATAACACTTTATTTTAGATTGTCCAATCACATCTGTGATTGGACAATGGGAATTTCCAGGCGTGGTTTTGTGAACTTAGAAATCAGGAAGACCCGCTGCTCACCTCAGTCAGCTCACCAAAAACAACAAAAATTTTACTCTTGGAAACATCGAAGTTATATATTGCCACAAGGACGCAGCTCTTATCCTTCGCCACGCACACAGAGGAAATCTCTCGCTACGGAGGTTAGTAGTGTACAAATTATATAACTGGGTATATAAAGTGTAATTTTAATTCTAGTGTTATTTTTAGTCATATGCGTTGCATGATCAAACAGTGCCGCTCTACATAGTATTACCTCGTGTAGGTCTAATGGCGCAAAAGTATATGCGCCAGGAGTTTTTTTCTTAAATGAATACAGTATATAGTAAACATCCTAACCATATGTCTGTCACAACAGCAGTCATAGTGTATAATTTCAGCAGTACGTTTGTTTACCAATAGGTTAAATTGTTGTTATCTGCAGGCCTGGGCCTGTATTGTGTAAGGGCCTGTGTATTGTGCGGTGCACTACTGTCGATTAGCCGGCTCTCTCTCGCTATGTGTTACTGGCGCCACATTAGCAAATGTGAGCTCCGTTTGTAAACTCGGCGAGCAACGCATCAAATAAATGCGTCTTTAACATGCTTTATATCCTCGCCATTACTATTATGCCCGTTGCGGTTAAAACCTATTCAAATAACGTTAATGTACTTGTCTAGTCACAGTATTGTGTAATGTGATATTTGATATCTGTTAACTTCCGTTTTCTTTCCAGCTGGTGGAGGCCTGAGGATCAAGGCTTTTCGGTATGTGAGCAAACCCTCCCTTCTATCCTTATTTGAATTGATAAACAAATCAACATAATAATCAGGGTTCGCACAAGGTCCTTGAAGTGGAAGTGCTTAAAGTGCTTTGATTTTTTACACAAACAAATCCAGGTCTGGAATTCCTTAAACAGCCAATTTTTTAACAAGGTGCTTAAAAGGTCCTTGACATTCTAATCTACCATTCGCATTGAAAGTTGTTCATCCATGATAAAATTGTTCTGAATCAAGACATTTTATTATTTTTATTTAAAGTGTAACCAATTGTCTGAAATTCTAAAAATAGAGCCTATAAAAGTACTTAAGTCTTGTTTATAATTTTCTAAGTAATATTATTGTGTTTCTGCAATTCTGTCATGGTCCCTTTAAGAATCACAGGAAGTGAAGTCATTTCAGTGACACGCAGGTAGGCAGGAAGTGAATGAATCTCACGGAGACTCAGGAAGTGAATGAATCTCATGGAGAAATACGTTATTATTCTTCTGAGCTAATCTAGTGTAATCTATCATCATTTTATGCCCTGTGATAGAATCTTGGGTATGTGTTTGTTCTTCACAGTACTATGAACAATTGCAGATAATTATTTAGGAAAATATGAAAACGTTTTGTGTAATTAGGTCTGCTGAATAGTATTACTGATGATGAGCAGTGCACACTGACATTAGTCCCACACATATGGACTTCCTTTACAAACTGTGGTCTGATGGCTTGTTTGTGTTTTGTTATTGTATTTTCGTTTTATTATATATTCTTCCTGTCATTAATTGTTTTCTCTATACCAGAAATCGTGTGGCATGGGTGCCTGCTTCAGTGTCGTATGTAGGCCTGCTTGTGTGTGTGTGTTTGTTTGGGAGGGGGGGGGGGGGGTTATATTTTTATCTTGATATAATGTAATTTTGCTTCCTGGTGAATGCCACATGCAAGCCCCTAGAGGGTTTTTAGGCAATTCTCCTACACATCCCTTGTGGATTATATTGTATTATATATGTAATTGTTTTTATATGTGTAAACAAACAAAATTAGTCCCACACCTTCATTAGTCCATTCCAGAATAAATACTAGATATAAATGCATGTACAATTGATAGGCTACTGTACATATTAAAAAGGATGCAATATGTTACATTTAGGTTAGAATACGTATTTGATAAATAACATGTAACTTGTAAGACATAGTAAAATATGGGATTTAGTTCATATTGAAGATATGGGGAAATTGTTTAAAGCAAGCATAATATTGATTATGTACAGTTTGTATGTTTCATAAAGCAAACATATTATTGATTATGTAAATGTTTGTATGTTTCAGTTTTACCCTTCCTTGCAACACCACTAAACCTGTGGACAAGGATTCAAGTGTCTTCAGAGTCGTGGTGTCAAGAGGTATTTATCTGGCTGTCAATTTTATATAATTGGAACATATAGTGAGGTCAGCACAATCACAATATTAATGGCTATGCAACCTAATAGGAGATCTTGCAAGTGTACCCCCACAGTTATCTTATTTAGCCCATGTTTAGCTAACAACGTTAGTCCCTGGCTTTATAGACAGTCTCCTCCCCACCGCATGTATATATTCCCTCCCCGCCGTATGGATATTTCTCTCCCACCCACCCACCCCCTCCTAATGTACAGTCCCCTCCCCATCATATGTATATACTCTGTCAGGATCTAGGGGTAACAGTACTGTATATTTGAATACCGTTTATGTCAAATGTATCCGTACTAAATACCTATATGTCCCTATGCCATAAATGTCATGTATGTTGTGTATGTCATAAATGTCTATATGAATTGAAAATGGGGGACCCTGATGGAAACAAGACAAACGTCTTTTTCAGGTCTGCATCCCCTTAACAATTGTGTGTATTGAGCCGTACTGTATTGTACCCGTTCTGCAATCTGTTAAATAAAGTTTTCATTCATTCATGAATGGGGAATATGTGTCGCTCACACCATGTCATTGATTGATTGAAAACTTTATTAACAGATTGCAGAATGGGTACAATACAGTACAGCTCAATACACACAATTGTTAAGGGGATGCAGACCAGAGAAGGACTTGCGTCTTGTTTACATCAGGGTCCCCCATTTTCAATGTCAGATATGGCAACTGCAGCTTAAATTATGCTGTGACCTGCTGCCAATATCCTGTGTAACTAAATCGAATATACTTGTATTGAGAAGACACTTGTACGTTAGTCTAGAGGTCAAATACTTATGTTAATCCTTATTTAAAATGTAACGTTCTGTTGCATGTGTCCAGATGCCGGGCGTCAGTGAAAGACGTGAACCAACAGGAGTTTGTTCGTGCCCTGGCGGCCTTCCTGAAAAAGTGAGTTGACTTAATTAATTTCCTCCAAGGGGTGTGACAGTCACACTATTAAAAGAATATAAAAAAGCATATTCCACAGGGCCTCCTGTTATGATAAATTTCTTCTGTCACCAGGTCAGGAAAGCTGAAGGTGCCAGACTGGGTGGACCTGGTCAAGCTGGCTAAACACAAGGAGCTGGCCCCTAATGATGACAACTGGTTCTACACCAGAGCTGGTAAATTGTGACATCATCCCACCATCTCTTGTTTCCACTGCTGTTGGTATTAGTTGCGTTGATTAACGCAACTAGTGTTAGCTGTAACATTTGATGGCTGACGTAGCAGCTCTAATGTTTGCAGGGCTGTACACTGCGACGAGATGATCGCAAATTGCCTATTAATTTGGCCGTTGCGAGTGAAAAATAATATCTGGGAGCAACGTTGTGAGTAGTGATTTCAACCTTCATTCGCATTTCACTCCTAAATTAATCAATACAAATTGGATAAAAAAAATTGTAAAACTTTAGCCTACAACCAAGGCTGTACAGTGCGACACAATGTTGTGGTGCTATGAAAATTGTCGTTGAGCTGAGCTCATCAAAATCAATGGAGGACTTTCAGGAAAGTAAAAAACGCATAGCGCTTGCCGATTGGTGCTAAGAACAGCAGGGCGGGTGCAAGCGATGTGACGTAATTGGCAGACTCGACTGTCAATCAAAATTATTCTGTTGCCGGCTGAATGAATGAAAGCGTTATTAACGATTGCAGAATGGGTACAATACAGTACAGCTCAATACAACAACAGTGGACTGGAGGATGAAGACTAGAAAAAGACTTTCGGCTTTTTTACATAAGGGTCTTCTATTTTCAATTCATCAAAACATTTAGAGACGTACAAATATACAATAGTTTCCTAAAAATGCTATTTATTGATTTTTAAAACTTTATTAACATATTGCAGAATGGGTACAGTACAGCTCAATACATACAATTGTTAAGGGCATGCAGACCAGAGAAAGACTTTCGTCTTGTTTACATCAGGGTCCCCCATTAACGCACCCGTGTATTGAAGCTTCTGTAGCATGTCACAGAAATATTCTGTACTTGTTTCAGATGTACCCCAGACAAGGCCCACTCCCAGGAGAGACAAATTTCCTCTGCCTGAAAAGACTAAGATTATAAATAGAATTTACCATATTATAAGTTATTGCTGGTGTAAACATTCTTACAGTTGGGTAAAAATGCCTAGACACTGGTGACCGTTGTTTCAACAACTAACAGTGATAAAATCTTAGCATGTAATTTGAGTTTATTCCTGTGAAGTATGGGAGAATACATTAAAACTCCTCAGTCACAAACGGTTTGAGTTGTTTTGCACAATATTTGCGGTTATTTGAAGTACGGAATGTTTTCACTACATTTAACTAATAATTGTCATTTATATCAGGGTTCCAGAGAAAAGTGATGGAGACCCTCCTGGAAATCAAGGATGATATCAAAAAACTCCACAAAGAAATTCATCCGGATGGGAGGGTCGACATACACCCCTGCCAGACAGAGGAGGCGTTGAACCTGCTTGAGGAGGACCTTGAAAGGGTGGACATCAGGACAAAAATGCTGACTTTTAAATCTTTTCCTAGGTTAGAGATTACTGACTCATATGTTCAAAGGATTTAAATTGTATTGTACATGATGTTACATTAATATACATGTCATTTGGTTTTTTCTTATTCAGATATCCACATTGACGGGGATCGGGGGAAAGAGTGTCCGCGACTGCACTAACAAGATGATGGACAGGTATTTATATGCATGTACAAAGATGCAGGTTGAGGCAGGCAGGCATGCGTTCTCACTTTCTGTGTTTATGTTTGGAAAGACCAGATGAAGTCAGATGCGTATATTATATTGATAGTAAATGTACTGAGGATGGACAGATGATGTTGACATTTAAACAAAAAATACAATGCATAATAAATGTGTTCATGATCATCATCATGCAACAAAAAACAATGGGAGGAAGGGGTTTTATGAAACTGGTGATACACTTGTAGTCCTAGTACAGCTTTTCCCTTCAATTTGTATTTGTTTTGACTAGTCACTTGTTGAATTGCTTGAATTATTAATGTCATGACTTTCTCTTAGAGACTCATGACAAATGCAGTCATGTCCCGTTTTAATTTAAAAGGGGGTGGTCTACGAGACAAGAGGGCCTTTAAGGAGACTGCCCTCTACCGTGTATGTTGGAACGGATAACGGAATTTAAAAAATGTCTAGAGGCAGAGAGCAGAGGAGAGATAGGAGAGGTATTGTATTTCATGACTGTTGAGAACTAGGCTTAATGTAGCACCTACTTCCACGGATGAAGCTAAGCTAGGCTAACGGTCCAGGTGTTCCCTAAGCCTAATGCAATGCATGCATGTCTAACTCCAGGGAAGATGTTTAATAAGCTAATTTCCCAAAATGTTGGGAGTGTTCCTTTAAGTTGCCTTAATGTTCAAAGGCTTAACCTGTTACAGTATATTTATGTAAATATTAGTGCTGTCAAACGATTAAAATATTTAACTCGATTAATCGCATGATTGTCCATAGTTAACTCGCGATTAATCGCAAATTAATCGCATTTTTTTTTTTTTTTTTTTTATACCTTAAACAGATCTTTTTCAAGTTCTAATACTCTTATCAACATGCGAGTCAACAAATGCTTGCTTTGTGCAGCCATTTAACACAAAAGGATGACCCTCATGCATTGCAAATTTGCATCAAATTCAAAACAGAGTGATGCACAAAATAACTTAAAAGAAAATAATAATTTAAAACAATGAATAAAGTGTGCATGAAATAATAGGGGAAAGAAAACGTTAGGAACTTGTTACATTCACACACACAAGGGCTGATTAATCACACACCCCCCTCTCTCCCTCACACACACACTCTCCCAGCTCTTTTTCTCTTTTGCCCCTTCCTCATCTCTCTCACCCCCCTCTCTCTCTATATCTCACACACACACACACACACACACACTTCAGAAACAAACATAGTATCAATGAGAGCATCAATAATACACCTGAGTGAAGTCTAGTAAATTTTTTTTTTTTTTTTTTTTTGTTAATCTTGAGTTAAAAAAATTAGTGGCATTAATAGAATCGGGAGTTAACGCGATATTAACGCGATATATTTGACAGCCTTAGTAAATATATATATAAATGTGCGAATTGGCTATAATAAGGTAATTTATACGCCTCCTATTCTATAATAATATTTCTAATGGCATTGGTCCGGATGGAAGAATTCAGTACTGTATCTACAGAACCTTCGGTTTAATCATCTTCCCTTTATTAATTTCCTTAGATTTCTTTTGTACACATGATCTCAAGAAGGTACTGAACGAGATCAGTGGCAGTTTTTAATGTTTGGTCATTATTAGCATGGTGTTATTCACTGTCAAAGATGCAAAGAAAAATCTTAATTCATATTCTCCTTTCTTCACAATTTAAGCAAGCCTAGTAATAGACACAATATTTCTGACACTGTGATTACGTTCCCTGAGGTCCATAGATGTCCCTAGATACCAAGAATATGCAAATGTCCTTGTAGAAGTGGAGCAATATTTTATTTACCTAGTTGCCTTAATGTTCAAAGGCTTAACCTGTTACAGTATATTTATGTAGCTAATATATGTAAATATGCGAATTGGCTATAATAAGGTAATTTATACGCCTCCTATTCTATAATATTTCTAATGGCATTGGTCCGGATGGGAGAATTCAGTACTGTATCTACAGAACCTTCGGTTTAATCATCTTCCCTTTATTAATTTCCTTAGACTTTTTTGTACACATGATCTCAAGAAGGTACTGAACGAGATCAGTGGCAGTTTTTAATGTTTGGTCATTATTAGCATGGTGTTATTCACTGTCAAAGATGCAAAGAGAAATCTTAATTCATATTCTCATTTCTTCACAATTTAAGCAAGCCTAGTAATAGACACAATATTTCCGGGGGTCATCCCTACTGCTGTAACCTACTAATGCTTACCACTTGTATCTATTGCTATGTCCGCCCATCACAATCACGTGAGTTGTATTAACGCCTGTCCCGTCTCCCTGTCTCCCTGTCAGTGGCTGTCCAGGAGTGTTGGACGTCCCGTGCTGAAGACCGGGAGGATGCGACCCCCTCTGCGCCTCTCCGGCTGTCTCGAAGTGCCGAAGACTGGGAGGATGCAACCCTCTCTGCGCCGCCCCTTAGCTCAAATAGATCCGCTATCAGCTCTATCTTTAATCTTCAAAATGTTCAGTTGCTATGTATGCGTGTGTTGGGCCAGCCTTTAGTATTTTAAAATAAAAAGAAATTATAAAAACGGCTAACTTTTGACTATTCCATGTTATTGATGTGTTAATGTTTAAACAATGCATTTTCAACGCTCGTGCTTTAATGTAAAGTTTGGTAGACGTCCATGTCATGACGTTGAAACAACGTCTAGGCTTAGACGTTCAAAACACGTCTAAGCTTAGACGTTAAAAACACGTCTGGAATAGACGTCTACCAAACTTTCACTTTTCACCCCATTCTAGACTGATTTTAGACGTCTATGTCATGACGTTGAAACAACGTCTAAACATAGACGTTCAAAAAACGTCTAAGCTTAGACGTTAAAAACACGTCTGGAATAGACGTCTACCAAACTTTCACTTTTCACCCCATTCTAGACTGATTTTAGACGTCTATGTCATGACGTTGAAACAACGTCTAAACATAGACGTTCAAAAAACGTCTAAGCTTAGACGTTAAAAACACGTCTGGAATAGACGTCTACCAAACTTTCACTTTTCACCCCATTCTAGACTGATTTTAGACGTCTATGTCATGACGTTGAAACAACGTCTAAACATAGACGTTCAAAACACGTCTAAGCTTAGACGTTAAAAACACGTCTGGAATAGACGTCTACCAAACTTTCACTTTTCACCCCATTCTAGACTGATTTTAGACGTCTATGTCATGACGTTGAAACAACGTCTAAACATAGACGTTCAAAAAACGTCTAAGCTTAGACGTTAAAAACACGTCTGGAATAGACGTCTACCAAACTTTCACTTTTCACCCCATTCTAGACTGATTTTAGACGTCTATGTCATGACGTTGAAACAACGTCTAAACATAGACGTTCAAAAAACGTCTAAGCTTAGACGTTAAAAACACGTCTGGAATAGACGTCTACCAAACTTTCACTTTTCACCCCATTCTAGACTGATTTTAGACGTCTATGTCATGACGTTGAAACAACGTCTAAACATAGACGTTCAAAAGACGTCTAAGCTTAGACGTTGAAAACACGTCTGGAATAGACGTCTACCAAACTTTCACTTTTCACCCCATTCTAGACTGATTTTAGACGTCTATGTCATGACGTTGAAACAACGTCTAAACATAGACGTTCAAAAGACGTCTAAGCTTAGACGTTGAAAACACGTCTGGAATAGACGTCTACCAAACTTTCACTTTTCACCCCATTCTAGACCGACTTTAGCCTAGACGTCTATGGGCCATTTAGACGTCTTTTAAACGTCTATTCAACGTAAAATTGCTCAGAGGGTACTATCACCGACATCTAAGAAGGGAGATCCCCCCTTGAACGGCCCTTCTAAGGTTTCTCTCCTCCACATTGCCTGTGGAGCTTTTTTTTTTTCCCCTATTGTTAGGTTTTAGTGAGTTTTTCCTTACCTTCGCGTGGGGTATGTCTGGGAGTGCTTGCATTCTTTCATTTATTTGCATTCATCTAAAAAATGTTTGGACCCTATGGTGTTCTTGTTCTGTTCTTGACTTATTGTTATGTTGTCTTCTTGACTTGTTTAAAGAAGACCTGTACGGCCCATGGGGACATTAACGTGTGTTGTCGGGCCCTATAAATAAATTTGATTTGATTTGATAATGAGCCCGCGAGGCGTGTTATTATTAGAGTTAATAATATTGTATATTGTTTACACTGCCTTTTTATTCCATTTTTACTTCTCCACTGTACTATAATTATGTGACCTGTACCTCTATGTCTTCTACTACCTGTACCTCCCCTCCCCCCGGCCCTCCCCATGCTGCTGATTTTATATTATTTTATGAAGAGATACGTCAGACGTACTTCGAGATACTTCCGCATTAGTCCTGTGGCGGTCGGAAGTCCTGTGGCGGTCGGAAGTACCAATCTGGACCTCGAGGCTCCGAGTCTGCAGCTCGACCCTACTCAGCCTGAGAGGAGAACTCATGTGCTGCTGCTCATACCATGTGAATGAATAAACCACGCCGCTTAAAGGCTAAAGATAGAAACCATGCCTCTTGACCACGTTATTGTCGCCCCATAGCCAGATTCTGTCAACATGCAATATTAATGTAAATTTGATGTTTTGTTCATAATGTTCATAGAAGGGGGCACAACACAAACAAATCATACAATTTATATTTGGAATTGAACAATGTTAAGAATTTCTGTATTCGATCCAGGATTCATTTAAAAAGGGGACACAACAATTGTATACAATTTATGGAACATGTTTAATGGTGCTATGGATAACATTCAGCCACTAGATGTCGCACAAGCATGCAATTTATCCAATCAGGTGCATTCCACATTGGGAAATAGGGAGGGGTTACACGCACACAAGTAAATATTCATTTTGGACCCGCCAACATTTTTTAAATGATAAATTCATTAATCAATATTTTTCTTGGGGGGGGGGGGGGGGGGACACTTTTATTTCACACCTTTCTAAAAGCTGTGGATGTACTATAAAAAATAGGTTTAATCATTAATGTACATTACCATGTTATCTATAGCATATTTAAGTTCTTGCAAGGATTCTAGTCTAAATAAAATATTTTGTATTCATTTCTTGCCTTGAATGGATTTAGTGGGTATGGCACACTGCAATAATTCTCAACAGCTAGATAAACCAAAGACAAGGAGATAAGAGTATACATCTATACTAGGGACCCTTTGAGGAACTCTGCACGTCTCCACCAGGGGGAAGAGGGTGGAAGCAAAGTTCTACATTATTTTATCCTATTTCACCCCCAAACCACCCCTGCTCTGGGGGTAGGACTTTTCCAAAGTGCAGGAACTTTCTAGGTGGTGCTTGCAGCGCTGAACATTTTTAATGTAGCACTTAGATCTACAGTAGGGCTGGACGATTAAGTTTCAATTGTGATTTTAGCTTCCGACGATCATGAAAACAAGATTGTGCCGCATTGCTAATTTTGTCTTGTAAATGCAGCACCTTCAGTCTCAGCAGAGCGCTTTTAGTTGCATCAAGTGTGTCAGAACAACCCTGTTTGTAGCAAAGTAATTAATTACATTTAACATCTATTTAGCCAATGTCATCGGCTTTCAACAGAACATTAGTATTAGAAGCCGATAAATCTAGTGATCTATGCACAAAAATGAATAATCCTTGCAGCAAATCCATTAGTTACAATACGATTGCATGAACTAAGCGGGTATCATTTGCAGGTCAAGTATTTAAAGCTCACTATTGACAATTACTAGGCAACAGAGGCAGAGAAGATCAACAATCTACTATAATCCTCGTTTGGCGATTCAAGTCATCTGGACTGAGTTGCCAGTGGATCGAGCGGTCTGTTGCACGTTCCTATTCAATGAGAACAATTATATGGGAACATTGGTCTGTTGATTTAACAGTGATCACGAAGAGCTGATCAGAGAAGATTGTCCTAATGACACTGGAATGCCTAGAGACCCGTTTCAGCATACTATGAACAAAAAAAAGTACCATGAAATGTAGTTCCTGGGACTTAAAAGTACAGGATAATTTCGGTTGAACAGTTTATTCAATTCCCCCACATTCTTCAGATGGCCAAAATCCATAAACTGGCAAAACCAATTTTCCGTTGCAGTCTAGACTATCCTATTTTACATATGTTCCTGTAGCAGCCAAGATCATCCATCAGTCTGAAGCTACTTAAGTCCTTAATTTACAGACAGAAATAATATTTTTGCCCTGATGGGATTTAACAGATTCACAAAGGCACACGGAAGACGAGGCATTTTAAAAATCACAACTTGAAGTTTAATTCAAATCACGTGAATTACCTTCTCAAATGGGAAAAATTAGTCATGTACTACAAATATTTCATGTTACATATTTTTTTTTTAAACATTTATTTATAGAGGCGACTAGTCCTTTTAAGACATTGACTGCCCCACCCAAGAAAACACGACAGTAGAATCCAACACCCAAAACACATGGGCCGCAACTTCGTCCACTATCAGTCACAATATATGCCTCTTGCACATTTGAGAAAAAGGTTCGAACCTAAAAAGGAAACTAAGAACACAAACAGAACTGGATATAAGGAACAGCACTTTTTTTTTTTTTCTTACAAAAAAAATGTCAAATGAAATACAAGTTTGTTTAAATGTACAATATGGTTGAAATGGACAATTCGTTTCACAGCTAATTGCCAGACAAATTCCATTTTACTCCCACTGGGAAATTCCCGCACACTGCTCTTGCGATGACAATAAAATAAAAAAAAACCCTACATGGAGGATGATGGTGTGCAGTCGGGACATTCAGATCTCAGGCGTCAGAGACTGGCCTCAGGCAGCCCTCAAGCCAAGAGAGAGAGGGTGAAGAGACTGGTGACGGGGAGGGGTTTGGGGTCAAGGGGCTAAAATGCCCGTTACAGTTAAATATATATCAATGTTGCTTTCTGGAATGTCCAAAGGCTCTGAAAAGAGATGAAACCAGAGTCCATTCAAAGAAAGTAAAAGACGTTGATTTAGTCATCAAACTTTATCTTTTTCCCCTGGGGCTTTCCAAATCCACCGCCGCCACGATCTCCTCCTCCTCTTCCACCTAGGATGAAGACAAACAAGACCCTCATTAGTATGTAGATAGCCTTTGGCACCGTTCCTAGAATTCAGCATTGATTGCAAATTGCATTACTTCATGATGAGCGCTTTGAGCCAGAGGGGTACAAGTCATATTTTGGGCAAAATATTACAAATTAAAGCGATTTATCACAAAATGGAATCCTTCAAGACCATCAGAAAAGCATTTGGTAAGACAATTTGAGGCAGGAAATGTTTATGTATTTGATAATTAGCGGAAGTCAACTGAACCTTTGAACCATATAAGTCCACTTATAAAAGTTCGACAGCCCATTATTGCAGTACTCAACCTCTAGTCTAACTATAAATGAACACAACAATACTTTTGAAAACGTCACTCATCATTTTTCATCTGAGGTAGTCAAGGGACCTATCTCAAACCCTGCCCTCTTTTCTTGATCCTCCAATCACAGCTGTCGCTTACCTCGGACTTCCTCGGTAAGCGACAGCTGTGATTGGAGGATCAAGAAAAGGGGCAGGGTTTGAGATGGGTTGTAATTGAGACTTAACACAATTGTGAATAAACGCAAATATTCCACTTGTATTCTGAGCTGGTGAAGTGAGAACAGTGATACGTTGCCTAGTTTAAAATATGTTCTTACCTCCAAAGCCACGTCCACCTCCTCCACGGCTGCCTCCTCTTCCCCCCCTGAAGTCACCCCTTCCTCCTCCTCCACCCCGTCCGCCAAAGCCGCCGCCGCCACGGCCCCCTCTGCCGCCACCACCCCGTCCTCCGAAGCCGCCGCCGCCACCTCCGAAGCCGCCGCCGCCACGTCCACCACGGAATCCGCCGCCATCACCCTTGGGCTTGGCGTAGTCCAGGGTCACCTTGCTGCCGTCGATCTCTCCGTCCTCCATCGCCTCTTTGGCCGCCTTGCAGTCGTCCTCATTGTCGAAGTCGACGAAGCCGAAGCTGAGAAGGGGAAAAAGAAAAGTTCTTCAATACGGATTACGTCTGGAGAAATCCTGTGTCACATGTTTATATTTAAATCAACTAGCTGCTTATTTTGTTTCACATCAGACATGGGCAACTCCCACCAGGTCAAGGTAGCTGCCTGTATAAATGTGAGTTGGCTCTACTTCTCGGGCGGGTCCGTACACCAGTCACAGACGGGACAGGGACGAGCTCGCGAGAAGAGTGGCGGGGCAGAAGAGCGGTGAGGTGGACGTACCCTTTAGACGAGCCTGTGTCTCTGTCTGTGACTATTCTGGCAGCCACGGCGGTCTCGAACGACTCCTTCAGGGTACCGTCTGTTGTTTCCTCTGAGAGACCCTTCACGAAGAGGGTTTTCGTGGGTCCTGCCAGAGAGGGAGAAAATAATGACCACAATGAGCTTTTAATGTCGGCGCAATGAGTTTATGACACCACACAAACGCCATCAATTGGAAGCCTGTAGAATACTGTTCAACAAAGCAGCCCGGGTAGCTTAATGTTAAAGGTTGTGTCTTACACTTTAAATTCTCAGTACTTTACCATCTTTGAGATCTTCAGAGACTCAGGAAGTGAAGTTGCCATTAGGGATGGGACTTTCTATCAAAAGTGCTATTCGAAAATTCGTGTTTCATAATATCGAATATAAAAATCGCTACTTTTATAAAACAGTCTGAAAAATATTGATTTATGACCAGATGTCATTTCAGGACCGGTACCGTCGGGTTGAAGAGGTTAATTGATGACAACTTTCTTTTAAGTCTTTTAAGAAATCAAAGTTAAAGTTAGGCTTTTAGCAATAAGTGTTTCTTTTAATGCCGGGAAACGTCTTGTTGCTGCCACCTTCTTGCCCGTTTTTCGATTACTGTGATGTGTACAAGGATGCATCTCACTCTTCACTTGTTTAAGACGCCGTCTACCATGGGGTGTTGAAATTAATCACTAGTTGTAAGCCCCTTACACATCATTCTACCGAAAACGACCGTGCTTAAAGAGTTTAAGGTTCTGAATGTTGGGTAATTTCTCTGCTCCATGTTGTGAGGTGGACCAACCTGAGTTTCCTCTGCCACCATCTCTGTTCAGGCTGTTCTGGCTGAACTCCAGCCTGATGGACCGGCCTTCGACCTCTGTGTTGTTTATGTTCTCCAGAGCGTCTTTGGCATCTTCCGTATTCTCGAACTCCACAAAAGCAAAGCTGCACAGGGAGAGAAAAGACCGTTGAGAATGAAGTCTTGGAAGTATCCTCGGAACACATCTATGGTGGCTCCGGCTCGTTTCACAGGGAACACATCTATGGTGGCTCAGGCTTGTTTCACATGGGAGACACCCCCTAGAAGCAAACTGTGCTTTGAGACTACTTCCCATCCCCTAGAGGCTGGAGAGAGACTGTTCTAACTAACTACACAACTTAAGGAATGTGCAGGCCAGGTATCAGTCATTTTATGCTAGCAAAAAAGGACAAAATTGTGCTCTTAGCGAGTCTTTTTACCAGGGTGAAGTTAGGTTGCAGTTGGATTTTGATGACATTTGTGTATTCCACATTATTTGTACATGGTACCATTAAAGGTTGTGCCAGCGATTGAGGATAGAACCAGTGGACGATAACACACACTGGTACCGAAGACATAGCATTGGCTTTGTTCTACCTCCGTACATTTCACACATGAGTACTGAACGACCGCATGTGTGCCAAGAAAAGGAGGGACGAGTCTCATTAGGCCACAGGCTCCACTTCTCACCCCCTAGAGGCTGAAGGGAGCCCGTTCCAAACGTGCTTTGATTCACCAATTAACACGAGGAAGTCATTAAACACCAAAACCAATGTCCTCTACTCACCCTTTTGGTCTGCCGTTGTTCTGTGGAACTCTAATGGAAATTGCTTTCTCAAATATGGCCTGAAGAGTTTCCTCTGTGGCGGTGAACGAGAGGTTATTCACTACGAGGGTTTTGCTGGCTGGTGCCGCTGCTGCAATGAGATAAGTAGAGGAGTGAGTCAGAGCTGCAAATAAAACCTCATTAGAAGAACCAGGGTGTCACGTTATCATCACATCTGCCCACGTTAAGAAATGACCAACCACCCCTTGGTCCACGGGTCTGTAAGCAAATCCCCCATTTGAGACCTAAAACACCTGCTAATGCATTATATAGCCTGAATATATACACACGCAAATGTGTTTCCCAGTTACAATGGGTTAACACTACAAGCCCATGCAGGAAAAACCTGTATACACTTCATATAATGAATTGTAGGGAGTTTAGAACAGTATTCCCAAGCCTAGAGACGCACCACTGAAGCTTTTGTTTTTCTGGCTCTTGTCCCCGGTGAAATCCACCATGATGGACCTTCCCTGTACGTCTGCTCCCTGCGCCTCCTCCAGCATCTTCTCTGCCAAGGCCTCGGTCTTGAACTCTATGTAGGCAATGCTGTCGGAAAGAAAAGGAGTCCGCTTATCCAACCAGCTCCCGACATGTACACATACCTTCTTTTGTCTACAACGCTTTTAATCAGAATTCAGTACGAATTCTCATTAGTTATCCCTTCTACTAGAATATAATTACTTTATTGATCCCAAGGGAAATTCAGCACTACAGTTCGCTCACAATAAACATTTAAGTAGTCAAAAAAATTTAACTGGGATATACATTCTATAACTATTTGTATTCTTATTTTTATTTGTGATTTCTGACTAGCTTAATGTTTATTGTGAGCTAACTGTAGTGCAGAATTTCCCTCTGGATCAATAAAGTAATTATTCTATTCTAGTAAACGGGATAACTAATGAGAATTTTTCCAATAACACTCACCCTCTGTTTGAGCCGTTCTGGCCTGGGGGTAACCTAATTTCCACAGCATTCGCAAACACCTCCTTCAGGTCATCGACTGTGGCGGAGAAGGGAAGGTTCTTCACAAACAGCGTTCGTGCATCCCGGTCTGTTGGATTAGGAAGGAAGAAAAACATTAGACTCCAATTTAGTACACAACGGACAAACAAAAGGCCTGTTATACTGCAACAGAAGAGCAACTTGTACCTTTCTTGTCCTCCTGTGAGGTTTCTTTGCTGCGGGCCTTGTCCAGTTTCATCTCTTGACCCATGAACTTCTTGCCGTTGAGCTCCAAGGCCTTCTGCATGTCATCCTCAGATGCAAACTCCACATAGCCAAAACGTCTGTTTGAGCAAGCCAGACCGACATGTGCAGTTAAGACACCATAAACAACCAGAGTCAGATAAAAACCTTTGTTTAAAATGTACAAGACTTCAATTGTTTGGATCGAGGACCATGTACAATCAAATCTCATACCAATTACTTGAAGTCAGTTTTCACCAGACATTTTCTCATTTGTATGTAGTTGAGTGTAGAGTCTTCATTTGTATGTAGTCGAGTGTACACAGTCACCATTTATAATGTAGTTGAGTGTGTACACGGTCTTCGTTCTGAGTTATTGAAGGTTGTGTTGGTTATTAAAAAGGTTGTGCCAGCGATTGAGGATAGAACCAGCGGACGATAACACACACTGGTACCGAAGACATAGCATTGGCTTTGTTCTACCTCCGTACATTTCACACATGAGTACTGAGCGACCGCATGCGTGCCAAGAAAAGGAGGGAAGTGTCTCATACAGTCAATAAGGGGGTCACAGGCTCCCATGCCACAGCACTTACTTGGACCCTCCCAGCCGGACGTCTGTCACTTCCAGGCTCTTCTTGGAGAAGAAGCTTCTCAGGGCATCTTTGATTTCATCAAAGTCTTTGTTGGCATTTAGGTTGCCAACAAACAGACAGAAAGCTGTGGGGGTTGGGGGAGAGATAACATTGCAGTGAGTCTTTTTGGTTTCGCCCGTGGCTGCGTATACACAATAAGAGAAGTCAAAAGTTTCAGAAAATTGTTGCGGTGACATCACACATCAGTATTAAGTCCCTTGTTGATCATCATTAAGTAAGTGAGTGCTCTTGGTTCAACCAGATCTAGGTCTAGGAGCTGCTAACTTACGTTCACCATCTGTCTTTGCCTTCTTGGCAGGAGGTGTGTCCTTCTTTGAGTCTGCCTTCCTCTTAGCAGGAGTCACTGGTGCTTCTATGGGAACAAGGAAGCATTTAGTTGCACAACATTTTCTTACTTTGACAATCAAGAATAGTTTAACCTGTTAACTTTCGGGGGCCGGCCCGCATTTCAGTGTTCAAACCTCTGTTTCTCTATTGTGTAAGAAACTTATCTTTCAAAAGTGACCACTCATACATGGGCTATAAGTATAATAAATCGCAAATGGGCATGCAATAGACAGGCATTTTTATGCTAAATGTGCCCGCCTGTTAAGAGGTTAAGATAAGATATTCCTTTATTTTGGGTAAATTCAGGCATCATAGCAGCATGGGGGAGGGAGAGGTAAAGGTATGGGAAGGGCAATAGTAGAAAGACATAAATAAAGGCAATACAAATATGAGGAAAATAAACTAATATGCCCCATCGGTTATATTATTTTACAATAAATCATTTGAATCTGAATATACCATGAGTAAACAGTATACACAATAATTAGTTGGCGAACATTGAGACCATTTAGACCAGAGGAAAGTAAGCAGTGGGTGCTGCAGCCCGTACTTAATAAGTAGACTATTTTAACTTACTTGGATTTCAAATTAACTTTGTTAAAATTCTCACTGTGGTGTTAGATCCCAGATACCGACCTCTCCTCGCTATGAATCTCCTTCTAGCCATTATTAAATATATATAATAAGAAAAAAAAAAGAAAAAGGGAAAAAAGAAAAAAAAACCCACCTTCTTCATCATCGTCATCCTCATCTTCATCATCTTCCTCCTCCTCCTCGTCATCCTCTTCGGACTCTTCCTTGGCCTTTACCATGCCTGCCTTCTTGGCCTTGGCAGCAGCTGCGGGAGCTGGGGTGGTGTCCATCTCCTCCTCCTCCTCATCGGACTCTAAAAGCAGCGAGTGAAGGATACAGGTTTAACAACACAGTTTACATGTCTGTACAATCAACTAACCCTGCAGCATGCGTCAGAGATTTTTAAAATGTGACATCATTACATTCAGTATTAAGTCCCTTGTTTGTCATCACGCGCAGTTATAAATTAACATTAAAGATGCTGTACGTGGTATTTTTTGTTTGTTAAAATAAGTAGTCTAGTTCTACACTCACGGCAGCCTTGATGATTGAAAGATTGCCTGGTCAGTAACACGAGTCTCAGTAATACATTTTCTGGTACCCCGTTCCCACTTTATCCAATCAGGAGGGAGAACGCTCCTTGAAACAAGTAGAATAATCTACCAGTGGAGTAAGCCAATTTGGCTTGGCAAGATTTCTTGAAATAAGTTTTGAAAAATATCTAGGGTTCTCTATCCTGATTGGATAAAGTGCGATGGGATACAAGAAAATGCGTTCTCCGTTCACTGTAGAGCGGAGGGACTGGGAGAACCATGTTACTAACCAAACATGCGTGTAGAGCTATTCAACACATTTTAACAAACACCACTTACAGCACCGTTACAATCACATATGAACAGTGAAGTTGCTCGTCTCACCCTCATCGTCGTCTTCATCATCCGACTCTTCTTTTGCAGCGGTTACTTTCACTGTCTGCTTGGCGGCAGGCTTGGCAGCAGCTTTCTTGGGGGGTGGGGCTTCCTCCTCAGATTCCTCGTCTGGGGATTGACAACGAGAAGGAATACGTTCCGTCATCTAGTCAGGCCCATAAAGACCACGTGGTCACCGAGCCGGTATTTGGTCAAAATGTGCCAGCGATTGAGGATAGGACCGGCAGACAGTAAACACACCGGTACCGAAGACATAGCATTGGCTTTGTTCTACCTCCGAACATTTCACACATGAGTACTGAGCGACTGCATGTCTGCCAAGAAATGGAGGTGGGTCCTTAACACTTAAGCATTGGATGGCCCGATGGCGGGTCGTCACACACATCGCAGCACTTTGCCTTAGTCTGTCGGCTTCGGGACGCGTTTGCTGATCAACCAATACATTGTTGGAAAGTTGCATTTGCCGCCTTTTGATCACCCCAATCAACATATTGCGTGCCTTCAGTCCCGAGTTACAAGACGAAACATCCGACGAGCGTCATTTGACAAGCCATTCTGACAAGTGACCACTTGCAACACAGTATAGGAAACATGTATTTTTTTTTGTATATCCATAAACTAACGAGACGAGAAAGTAGTTACAACTACTAGGGGTGGGACAATACATCGATCCAGATCGATATATTATCAATGATCAAATGGGATCGATGAAACGTAAAAAGATCGATTCATATTGCGATACTCTTATTGTGAAAATCCCCTGGAGCATATCCGCAACCACAGCAGTAGCTCTGCGTGTGTAGACGTTACAGAGCATTGCTCCAGAGTCCACTTATTTTGCGACCAGAAATAAGTGCCAAATGCATCCAACATGCTTTGCATCCTCGACATTCCTTTATGCCCACGTCGCATTAAAGACTGAAATTAACGTTACGTTAGCATAAGCTAACTAAGCTAAGCCTGATCAGAGCCATACAGATAGAACAGCAGAGTGGGGACTGGGGAAGGCGGGGGCATTCTCCCTTTCTGTGTGTGCGCGTTTGGAAAGACAAGATGAAGTCAAGAATACATTATATTTATAGTAAATTTACCGAGGATGGACTACAGATGTTGATATGTAAACATAAAAAATACAATACATAATGAATGTATTCATGATCATCATGCAACATAAAACAATTATAGGAACGGTTTGGGAGAGGAAGGGGTTTTAGGTTGCGTGTTGGTAGTTCCAAATTAAGTTTAAAGCTCAATATATCAAAAAATATATCTATTTGTATTAAAAATATATTGTTTTTCAATGTCTGGAAGAGCAAATTTTTTTGGGTTGATCTAAATGTTGCAGATTGTTAAATGGGCATATAATAGTCTCATATTGATCGCAGGGACCCGAATAGAATCGTGGCAGACTTTGCGATATCTGCAAATATCGTATCGTTGTCCAAAGAATCAATATTGTATCGGGATGAAACTGGTGATTCCCACTCCTAGTTACAACTAATAATGTTATGTCTGCACCTTTACAATGCAAGACCGATTTGCCTTAACTTGCTGCCTTTTTTTAAATTATATATACACATCTGTAACCAATTACTTTTATGTCTGCACTTTATGAATTGCTCATTTTATGCCCATTTTTTTTTTTTTTTTTTACTGTTGTGAAGCACTTTGAGCTCCAATTTTTGTATGAAATGTGATATATAAATAAAGCTATTATACCATGCTTCAGCGAAACGTTACCCTGTAGTTTTAGTAATGTTACTCGGTCCAAACTGTTCCTTTGAGCATGTTTCCAGACATATTCGCTAGCTATCTCTTCGATGCGACTTTGACGTTTCTGTAAATTCAGATTAAAAAAAAAATTATGCGGGTGTGTGTAGCTGTTCCCTTTAAAGCCCATACCATCATCTTCCTCATCATCGTCAGATTCCTCAGGAGCGGCCTTGGCTGGTGCAGGTTTTGCTGGTGTGGCCTTAGCAGGAGTCTTTTTGGGTGGTGGGGCTTCCTCTTCGGACTCTTCCTCTGGGAGCAGACAGACACGAAACATTACTCACCACACCCGGAGGACTGGTAAAACCATATGATTGACAAACACATGGTCCCTTTTAGGGCTGTACCAGCGATTGAGGATAGAACCAGCAGACAATAACACACACTGGTACCGAAGACATAGCACTGGCTTTGTTCTACCTCCTTATATTTCACACATGCGTACTGAGCAACAGCATGCGTGTCAAGAAATGGAGGGATGCGTCTCATACACAATATGGGTCACAGAAGGTCCCTCTGTTCATCTCGCCTAGTATCATCCATCAGCAATTAAGGGAACTTCAGATTAATTTCAGCATTTATATATATTAAAAAAAGTTTTTCTAAATATTATTTGAGTCAATCACAAAATTCACAATCCGTCAGTCATTAACAATGCGTTTCCCTGAACAATGAGTGAACTAAAAACCAACAGGTATTGTGCTTTGTCAGCAGATAAAACATGACACTAAGGAGAGGAGACCGTTGTGGTCTTGGTCCATGACTATTACTTGGCATTTATAGGAGAGCACGCCTCAAAAAGAATTAATGTCCGGGGTGAAACTTATGTGCCGTGCATCATTGTCTATCAGAGTATTTCTTTTAACAAAAAAAAAAATTATATATTATCGGAGCTATCAATAATTTTATCATTTATCGGGATGAAGTCATAATTGCTGGTATCGGCCAGATAATTATCGAGCATCCCTAAACTGAAATCATTAACCACATTACATGTTTCTCTCACTCCATGGTTTGTGACCACAGGACAACTAGGCTACACCCTCTTCCCTCCTCCTTCCAAGGTTTCTGAGGCTATATTATAGCTATATCGACATTAATATGGCCCATTCAACATCGGGTATCTATTGTTCCAGATGCACCGAGCGCCACTTCCGGTTTGGCGTGGAGTGTAACTCGCCCGAAAGCCACCAGGGGCGGTATTGAGGCGTTGCAATATCAGACCAGGGTCCAGCTGCATCACGGAGGGAGGCTGGATGAATTATGAATGCCATGTCGAAAAAATGAAATATTGATCCCAAAAACTAGTTCTCGTTGTTGGCGCACAACAATTGGTGGGCAATAACGAGTATACTCGTTGTTGGCGCACAAAGTGTTAACACTTTCAGTGCCACGGACGACATCTCGTTTTATTAGCCCCCCCACTGAGTGCCACGGATGACAAATATCGTTTTATTAGCGATCTGAAATCATATTTCATCAACAGAGTCTCCCGTTGGTACAGCAGCCCCTACAGGAGCTCAGAATGGAAAAAGCGGCCCATATCGTCTATCCCTGTGTAACTGCAGATATCTGTAGATATGTAGGGGCGGAGCCAGCTGGTTCCTTGTGCTGGCAATAAGTCTGATCAACATTGAAGTCATCGCGGGACAGGAATCAGCCTGGAATATATATTTACAGCAGCCAATACTCAAAATCAATAAGCGTGATCGATATTTGGAATGGCGATCAGGAAATGGAATGATCTTTTTGGAGAACATCTGATCTGAGGTAAGGAATCTATTTTACCAGTCTTGGGATAATCAGAGTTGTATTCGCAGAGATCTCAGCATTTGCCCTATGTGTGATGTGGCTGTTTGTGCGTGATCGCTGATGAGGAAATAAGATAGATTTTTCAGATCGCCTCTATAGCGTGCATACGTACACACATACTATCAATAATCTAGCGTTTATTTGAAAACTATTAATAAATAGGCCGAAAAATGACACTGTTTGTGTATTCTAGAATATTCCAGTAAATGTCTTTTATCATGGAATCTTTATTTTCCTTGAAAACGAGGGCATTTCAAAATGCTATAAAACGAAAATGAACAGATAAAAAAACGATCCGCTTCGACAATGTTGACTGGAAAACGAGTCATTGATAAGTGATGGGCAGATTAGACACAGCCATAATTTAAAACATAGATTAGGCGTTTTTAAGATAACATTGAAGTGGATGGTGGCATTCAACGGGTAAATCAAGGTTAAGGAATGGCTCTGAAGAGCAAAATTGAACATCCCACAAAAAACGACTTAACCCTTTCACTGCCACACTACAGAAGGTTAACCGTCGGTGGTAGTAGTGTGATAGTAAAGGATTAACATTCTGTGTATTGTGGCAGTGAAATGGTTAACCTACTGTTGTTGTGTGGCAGTGAAAGGGTTAACAGTCAACAGTATGTGTATTGTCCTCGCGGTGAAAGGGTTAACCGCATCATTTGGTAGTGTGGCGGTGAAAGGGTTAAATACAAAAACATTTCATGTATTTATTATTTCATTTTATTATTTCATCTCACTCCCACAAAAAAAATACACCCGTGCAAATGAACCTGAATGCCTTAAATTGAGAATTATGAATTTAATACCCTGCAGATACAACATTATGGCTGACTGTTTAAATAGGGCCAGGGTAAAAAACAAAAAAACAGTCAACTAATCCTTTAAGGCACAGTTTGTCTGAACAAGGGGAGTGGTGGAGGGAGGGGCCTTCTATTGGAGACTTTGCATCATTTTATTTTATTTAAAAGACCCTACCACTGCCTAGTTTTGTCTGTTAAATATAGAATCCCATTTACCACAATCTTTATAGTAATTTCCACTTCAGCGTTAGAATTGATGCAATATTAGTTAAGTAATAATGAGTAATAGAAACATCGCAATTCAGAAAATGTCATAATGTATCATAATCACATTAGATTTAATTGACAATATACATTATAATTGGCAACAATGTGCAATATAGTGTAATGAAAAATAAAATGTGACTTCCGCACAGCTCGTTTGTTCTGGGCCACAGAAATCCTTTATAAATCCGTACACCTTGTGGTATTACAATGCAATGATCATTCAAGCCACTTGGGTTAGCTGCAGCCTTCTATGAAGTTACTTTTTATATATAATAATAAAAAATAACTTACCAGAGTCCTCTTCCTCGTCATCATCCTCGCTCTCTGCCTCCTTGGCTGCCTTGCCATTCTTCACAGCTTTGGGGGCAGGCTTCGCTGGTGTGGCTTTCTTCACAGCTTTAGTTGGTAGAGTCTTATAAAAAACACATTAGGCACAATATTTAACAAAACTACTTTTAAAACAAAACACATCGTCTCACGTCAAAAACACAAATCATTACACCAACCTCTTCCTCATCTTCGCTGCTCTCCTCCTCGCTGGACTCCTCTACCTCTTTAGGGGGCGGAGGGGCCTTTTTCTTCGGGTTAGACTGTTTGTTTGCGGCCTGTGAGGAGAATAAACAAGAAACGCATTTATCACACAAAGGTACAGTAATGTTATAAAACGGTATGAACAGATATGATGATGATGAATGAGCCTTCAGAGAGTTGTCTCGCAGCACGAGGGCAGCTCGTGGCTCTGGTCAGCAGCAGCAGCGCCGCGTGTGACGGAGCGGCGGCAGCAGAACCCCACGTGGAGCGAGAGAGCACGACACGCTAACATGCTAACAAGTACCATTCACGTTGTATAACCAGCGAGCTACACATGTTACGGGCTGTCCCGTGTCGACATTAAACCGTTGGTACAACACTATAAGCAATTACATTTAAAATAAAAATAAAACATTAGGTTAACCGGAAACACAATAAAAGCACGATGTCAGCAGGCGCCTGCAAGGAAAGATTAACTCGCGCTTATAACGCTGCTAATTTACTAGCAGACGTTCATTTAACACGTTAACATTTACTTGTCCCAGCTGTTATAGGATGGTGGCGAAGGTATTTACTTTACTGTACAAATTAGTAAAAAATACACGTTTGAGAAAAGAGACGTTATAATTCACCATTATTAACCAGTACAGTTCTTTCAGTCTAAAAAAAAACACTGGTCCGCATTCGCGAACGCGCATGTATGATGGCCATTTTGAGCCGAGCAGCAGCAGCTAACTAGCAGCGAGGCCTGAAGGCCAGCATCCAGGGGCCAACATGGCTGCTGTTCAAATGGGTCAAGAATAATTTCATTTTAAAAGAATGCAATTATTCACCGTGGGCACGTCCTTTAAGCAACAACGGGACGCATTTACTTTGACAAAACTCCCAAGATAAACGATCGAATTTCACGTGCAAGAAATCATACCGTGGAACATACGCAGATGTATTTTCCACCAGTGCCATTTTATGATCGTCGCTCGCGATGCATGAGCCTCCGCGCCGCGCAAAGGATCGCCATTCTAGATTTCATTAGATCACATAATAATAAACGACAGAAAACAAAACCCCCCCGCTTACCTTCGCTAGTTTCACCATCTTTGCTGTGTTTCTATGAAACACGATTGTGTGCGTTTAAACAGAAGTGTTGAGAGGTCGGTTGGCTGGAGCATGCACGTGGCTCTACCTACTACGGATATGGAGAAAGAAAGACAGACGCTCAGGAGGACGAGCAGTTTACTTTCCTGGTCCTGCGCGTTCACGTAGCTCCGCCCACACCGCGTTGTCCTCCAATCACGACCTGAATATTTACATAGTGCTCGCGCGTTGTGACGAGACGGGCACGCGGAATATTAATGTCCTTGCCTTTTGGAAACGAGGCGCCGCGTCGTTTGTTTGACAGCTGTTTTCACAAAACCACTGCATGTATACATCACGTTAGATAGCAAAACAAATAGAGACACTTTCTCAAGACGGCACTGCACTGCACTGATTTACAATAGCCTATTTAAGCATTACATCACACGCTAGGGTGACCAGATCCCAATAAACCAAATGTGGGACAAATGGTATGTTTGTGAGGGACAATGTGGGACCCCCCACCCCCCCCAGTGCAGCTCCCTCCCCTTTTTTTGGTGGACTGTCCCTGTCGCCTCCTTCAAGGCTCATCCACCACTGTCCTCATTAAAATGACCACAAGCCTAATATGTTTTGCCCTTATTCATATTTTCTTTTTTCCCCTTTTGTCCCTAATGGGTGTTAAGTACTCAAAATAAATAAAATTACCACCCAGACTTACTATCACTTCACTATCACTATGATTATAGGTCTGGACCCGCAGTCTTATCACACACGCACACACACACACACACACACACACACACACACACACACACACAGCTCTCCCCCCTCTCTCTTACTCTGCCCCCCACAGATTCTGGACTAACCCCCTCTGACACACAAAGTAAAGTGTCTGTGTCACACACACTGCCACTTTACTTTACTGCCATTAATTCGTTTATTTATTTAGTGTACATCATATTAGTTTACTGCCATATCCATCATCTCACTGCCACTTTGCTGCCATTATTGTATTTTACTGCCATTATTTATTATTCATACTTACTATGTACCACTGCTGCTAAAAGTGTTGCACTAAGTTCTCGTTTTACCTCTATTTACATTCACTTTTTTTTAGCTACTGTCTACATTGTATATAGTCCTGTATACTGTCCATATGTTACTTTATAGTGTACTATGTTACTTTATGTTTATAGTGTACTATATGTTACTTTATGTTTATATTAGATCTTGTTCTTTATATACACTGTGGGAAGGGGGAAATGCAATTTAATTTATCTGTATGTCAAGTAACTCACCAAAACAACTCACAAGTCCAGGGATTCACACTGGCACTACTGCAGTGATGAGAGCAGGAACAGTAATGGCACAATAATAAAGTACAGAATACAATTATCTTCCACCTGCACTGATTTGGGGGGGGGGGGTGGTTACCGGTTACATGAACGGCTACTCGCATCTTATTTATTGTTATCATTAGTTTTCAATCTAAACCCTTTGGGGTTGCTTTCCCCTTTTCAAACTTGGACCAAGCGCTATTCTCTCGTGCTGAGCAGCGGAGATACTGTAACAGCAGCGTGTGGAACTGATCTGATCCGTAGCGCGCGTGTATCCCTTGCCTGGGTTCGTTGCGCCAGGATCCTCCGCGCGCAACAGCGTTAGGACTTGTTGTCATGTCGCCAGGATGCCCAGGATGCGGTGTCACTCGCGGTCAGATACTAGTAACGTTACCGGGACGCATAGAGGTTCTTCACTTTGGCTGGGGGGGGGGGGGGGGGGGGGGGCGTTAGCGCGGATGACAACCAATCATGCGGGACATGGTCTCAATTTGCATGACGCGTGAAAAGAGACACAAATGCTGTGCAATCACGCGCAATGCGTGATGTCTGGTCACCCTATCACACGCAGGAGTGGTTTGTGACCAATAAACCATGCCTAGGGGTGGTTGTTAGGCCCGAGGCGCAGCCGAGGGTCGTTAGACCCCCCTAGGCATGGTTTATTGGTCACAAATCACGACTGCACGTGGTGTAAAGCTTTTATACAACTGCCAGATTCATCCAACCTTATTTCTATACAATAAACACACATTAATCGAAGATTTATTGAAAAAACCATCCGCCAGAAAAAGTAGTTCCCACAACTCCATGTGGAAGCAGCTTGAAGTGCATCCAACCAAACTAACACATCCAACTGTGTATTATTGGAATGATTGAGAGAAGTTGCCTCATGTGGAAGCAGCTTGAAGTGCATCCAACCAACTAACACATCCAACTGTGTATTATTGGAATGATTGATTGAAAATTTATTAAAACGTTTTCTTTGCCCTATAGGAAAAAAACGTTTTCTTCGCCCTATTTTTTTATTTATTTCTTTTAGCCTAAACTTAACCAGTTGGAAACCAGGGGTACAGTAATAAAATTAGCAATCAACCAATCAATCAATTCAATAGACCATGCTCACTTAAAACAGCGCTGCTTCTCTCTCAGTCTGACTCCCCCGCTGTTGCAGACAGGAGTGTGTGTGTGTGTGTGTGTGCGTGTGTGTGTGTGTGTGTGTGTGTGTCACAGTGTGTGTGTGCGTGTGTGTATGTGTGTGTGTGTGTGTGTGTGTGTGTGTGTGTGTGTGTGTGTGTATGTGTGTGTGTGTGTTTGTGGGTACGCCAGCGTCGGACAGTGTGAGAGAGAACGCTGCAAGAAAGTAGGAAGGAAGAAATTTAAATCAATCAATTAATCTATCAATCAATCCGCGATTTTTCTTTTGTTCTAGATTGAGTCAAGACCCATCAATTACATCATCCAACATTGTTTAAAATACTAACACATTCCCCTTGACAGAATCGCTTCATATTTAGTCGTTATGGTGCTTTCAACATAACCATTTGATCTCCGCGATCCTGTTTTCTCCCGGAGTGAGCCGGGGAGGGTTATGTGATTTGGTTGTGGGCGGGTCCTGAGCCCAGGACCGTGGATTGTTGTCAATAAAGACGTGTGAATGGCCAATCAGAATCGAGAAATTTGCATGCCGTTGTATAATCAATTATATTATCTATGTCTATTATCATTAAAAAAGTCATTCTTGAATATATTTAGGGTCAAAATGTGTCTGTACAATCCGTTAATATCGGACAGCTGTTTGTTTAAACAAGTGCGTTGTTCGGGGTGTTCTGCACGAAGAGGGGGTATGTCCGTGCTTACATCCACACACACATAGCACACTGCAAACTCGAATCAAATGAAGAAAGAAACGAAAAGGACAGTCCCTTTTTAGACTTGCAAAAAAAGAAAAGTGTTCTGAGGAGTTCAATATATATTTTGTAGTTTCTAAAAGGGTCATAAACGTGCGCACGCACACACAACACACACACACTCAGTGAGCTGGATGCAATCCTCCCTGGAGGGGAGAGAGCAGATGGTGGAGGTAAACGGTACCCTATCCCCCCCCCCCTCACAGTAAGCTGTGGTGTTCCACAAGGAAGCATACTAGGTCCGCTACTGTTCCTAATTTATGCAAATGACATGTCGTCAGCTTGTGACTGCAACTTGTTCCTGTTTGCGGACGACTCAGCCCTACTGGTCTCTGACAAGAACAAGTTACAGGTTGAAAAAACCCTCAGCTCGGAACTAGGCAAAATCTGCATATGGCTCGCTGATAACAAACTATCATTACACATGGGCAAAACAGAGTCCATTCTCTTCGGTTCAAATAACAAACTCAGCAAGACTGACGGCTTCTCAGTTACAGTGGGTGACAATATTGTCACAAGGAAAGAAGATATTACCTGGGTTCAATCCTAGAGGCAAATCTTTCCTGTGACAAAATGGCATCCAATGTAATAAAAAAAAGTCAACCAACGAACTCGATTCTTGTACCGGATCTCCTCACTGGTAAACAAGAATAGCCTGAAGACTCTGGCAGGAGCACTCATTCAAGGGTACTACGACTATGCTTGCACCTCATGGTACCAAAGCACCTCAAAGGCGCTAAAAACAAAATTACAAACATCTCAAAACAAACTGGTCAGACTACTGCTTGACCTTACTCCTAGAACCCACCTCACCCCTGCCCACTTTGACAACCTAGGATGGCTTAGAATAGACGACAGAGTACAGCAACTTGCAATGGGCCTGGTCTACAAGATACACTACACGACCAAGGTACCCATGTACATGTCAAAATACTTCCCAAAGGTCAGTGAATACCACGATCACAACACCAGAGGGAGCTCCACAAATCATGTTAAACCCAGATTCGGCTTAAACAAGGGACTAAACACGTTTCGCAATTATGCCACATCAATGTGGAACGCACTACCCAAAGCTGTAAAGGAATGTGAATCACTACCCACTTTCAAAAACACCCTCAAAAAACACCTACGGGAGACTGAAATTCGAAACTGGCCCCTGTAAATGTCCTAACACAACCCCCTCCAATGTACAGTACAAATGACCAAGTATGGTCTTGTCAATATTCCAATGTACAGTGTTGCTTGTACAGTTGTACAGTGTCCCCCACCCACCCCTCCTACCCAACCTCCCCCCACTCCTACCCAACCTCCCCCCACCCACCCAACCACCTCCAATGTACAGTACCCCCCCCCCCCCCCCCCACCTACCCAACCTCCTCCAATGTACAGTTTCTACGTCAAATGTCTATTTAAAACTGAATCAAACCATAAACAAGGTGGCCTGTTGGGATGTTAGATCCTAATGTAAAAAACTGTGATTTTATATGTCTGCACTTTATGTGCTCATTTTATGCCCGTCTTTTTTCTGTTGTGAAGCACTTTGAGCTGCAGTTTCTGTATGAAAGGCTATACAAATAAAGTTTATTATTATACATGTACGCGAGGTAACATGATATGTTATATGAGTAATATGTAATATGAGCGCGCGTGCACGTGGCGTCATTAGCGCACGTGCAAATCAGTGTTGAGGAACGCACCTCTGTATGTACGTATACATATAAATACATATTATACACATACATACACACATACATACACCGGCGCCTGAGTAATAATAATAACTTTATTTGTATAGCACTTTTCATACAGAGGTTGCAGTTCAAAGTGCTTCACAACAGTAAGAAATACAGGCATAAGCGAGCATAAAAAGATAGACAGGTAGAATCACAGTGTTTCACATTAGGATCTAGCATCCCAATAGGCTTTCCGCTTACAGTTTTCAGTAACACAAATAGTAAAAATAGTTTAAAATGATTCAGTTTAAAAATAGTAAAATAAAAATAAAATAAAATAAAATAAAAATTATAAAATAGAACGGACATAAAAAATACAGGCATGAGCGAGCATAGCAAGATATGGCAAGTGACAGCAATGCATAAAGTTTACAGACAATCCATGCTGATTGATCTGCCATAAGCAAGTGAAAGTTTACAGACAATCCATGCTGATTGATCTGCCATAAGCAAGTGAAGATTACAGTCTGTTCTAACAAACCAAACTGCCATGTATTAAAGTTTGGAGCATGCAGAGCAGCTGAACCCCCACAATTGAACTTGGGGGAGCAAACGTGTGCTTTTGCACCCCCACTTTTTGATCATGTGAAAAATATGATATGTCCCTCCCCAATATATCACTGTAAACATAACTACGTAATAAATACGATAAACCAATAAATTACTGAACCAGGATCATTTCAATTCGATGCTAAATAAACTTTTACGCACGCGTAAAATGTGCCAGATTTAATTTTACATGCGTTACATTTTTATCAATATCTTGGCCATTCTTTGTGCTAGAATGAAATGGAAAAGATTGGGAGGAAGTGACGAAGGAGGCGGAAGTTTACTGCCAGAAAAAAATAGTAGAAGAAGCCTGCACATGAGCGAGAAATTCGTCCGGTCTAGACTGGATGAAGGCCGGGAGTCTGGAAGGGATCCGGGCGGAAGAGAGTGGTTGGAGAGACGGAGGAAACCATGTGGCGAAGCGGCTGCTGGCTAGCGACAGGCGCCTGGATGGGGGAAGGAGGAGCGGTTGGGTTGGATTGCGGCTGGACGTGGTCGGAGCAGAGGAGGTTGAGGTTTTCGGAGGAGATGGTGGAAGGACTGTTCCGTGTCGATGGCGTGAGGATGTCGGAAGGGGAGGTAGAGTCGCTCCGTCAGGGGGGTAGCGTTTTGCAGGTTGAATGTTTGGAGTCTGGTCCTGGTGTGCCGGGGCGGTGGTGTCGAAAGCGGGAGAGACTTAAGTTTACTTGTCGGGAGAACTGTTTGATGGGATATGGAGACATGGAGGAGGCTCTAGCTTGGAGGGTGGGCTCTCGCTGTCGTGCTGTGTACTCCGGGGATGGCAAGATGTATCTGGGGTTTGTTTCCTGGATCGAGGGTGAAGACTGCGGGGTCAAGATTGACGGATATGAAGGGTGTGAGCTGATGGGTATGTCCGCCTTGCTGCTCCCTGAGGGAGTGAGTTTGGCGATGGGAGATGACAGTATGGAGTGTGGTTCGGGGGGTGAGAGCGGGGGAGAAGGGTGGAGTAAGGTGGAGAAGAGGGGCAGGGATAGTGGGGGGAAGGGGGTGAAAAGGAAGAAGGGTAGGGGGGATAGCTCGAGTGGATCAGATGGTGAGGGTAGAGCCGAGGTTGTTGCGGGAGTGATTCATGTAGTGGTTAGGTTTGAGGGGGTGGGGGGAGTGAGCAAGTTAGGGTTGTTCGAGCTGCCAAAACTCGTAGGTAAGCAGTTAGGAGAGGTAAAGTATGCTAGAGTTTTGAGAGATGGGAATCTGGCTGTAGGGTGTGTAAGTGTAGGGCAGGTGGAGGTGGCTAGGAAGATGAGGAGCATTGGTGGCGTGGGTATAAGGGAGGTAGTGAGAGTAGGGGAGAAGAGGGAGGGGGGATGTAAGGGGGTGATAGCTGGGGTACCGGTCGAGGTTAGCGTGGAGCAGCTGGTGGAAGGGTTAGGGAAGGACGGGCGTAATGGCATAGTTAAGGGTGCAGAAAGGATGAAGAGGGGGGCAGATAGGGTAGAGACGGAGACGGTAGTGATTAAGTTTGAGGGTAAGGTTATTCCTAGTGTAGTGTTTGTAGGGTGTAGGTTGTTTAGGGTTAGGGAATTTGTTCAGAGTCCTCTTAGGTGTTATAGGTGTCAGGAATTTGGCCATGTAGCTGTTTCTTGTAAGAAGGGACAGAGGTGTGCTAGGTGTGGCGGGGAGCATGAATATGGGAAGTGTGGAGAGGGAGTGAAGCTGAAGTGTTGTAGTTGTGGTGGGGAGCATAGTGTAGCGTTTAGGGGTTGTGTGGTGATGAGGAGGGAGGTTGAGGTTCAGAGAGTGAGAAGGGATGATAGGATTTCGTATGCGGAGGCAGTTAGGAAGTTAGGTCAGGGAAAGCAAGGTGAGGAAGGAGAAGGGCGTTTGGCAGTAAGGGTAGTGCAGGAGGATCAGGGGAAGCAAGGTGAGGAAGGAGAAGGGCATTTGGCAGTAGGGGTAGTGCAGGAGGATCAGGGGAAGCAAGGTGTGGATAAGGGGCATAGGAAAGGGCATTTGTCGGTAGAGGAAGTGCAAGAGGAGAAAGAGAGGGTGTGGGGGGTGAAGTTGGAGATAGTGGCATTTGTGACGAGAGTGGTGAATACTATAGTGATGGTTAGCAGTAGGACAGAGAGGTTAAGGTTAGTAGTTGAGGCGGCAGTATTAGACATGGGTATGAAGGGGTTGACAATAGGGCAAGTAACACAGGAGTTAGGGAAGGTAGGGAAGAAGGTTGGTGTGAGGGATCAAGTAAGAGAGTTAGGGAAGGGGGTGGTGAGTGTTCAGGAAGGCCAGAGTCAGTCGCTGGAGGCAATGAGTGACTCATAGATTAGGTTGGATAGGGTGGTGATGTTAGGGATGGGTTTTGTTTTGTTTGGTGTGTTAGGGGGTTGAATGGATTTGGTCGTGATCTGACATTGAACCGTTGAATAAGAAAAAGAAGAGGGGAGAATGGAAGACTGGCCCGATTTCCGGGTCGGTAGGTGGCGGTAAATGCCCCATTTATGGTGGCCGTCCGCCGTAAAACACCAAAAAGAAGAAGAAGAAGAAGAGAAATTCGTCCATTAGATAATTTCTGTCGGACAGTTAGTAGTTAGTAGTTCGACTTTTATAACAGTAGTAGTATCAGTAGTAGTAGCAGTAATAGTAGTGGTAGTAGTAGTAGTAGCAGTAGTAGTAGTTGTAGTAGCAGTAGTAGTAGTATTAGTAGACATTTTAGTAGTAGTAGTTTGAGCTATCCTGTGCTAACGTTGACGATCCATCTTTTGTTGGTGATGGTGACTACAACGAAAGGTCCACTGATGATGACAACAATGAAAGGTAAAGACACTTATTTTGGACTTTGATTGCTTTTGTTTTAGTCAGACTTGTTGGGAAAGGCAAAGAAAGGCTTTCACATGATAAGTGCACATGATGAATGCACATGTACAGGATAAGTGTACATGATAAGTGTGCATCAAGAGAATCCTTGTTGAATGTTGAATGTCTACAGTGAGGAGGAGCAAGGAGCAGAATTAGCAGAAGCCCTGCCTTCAACCAGTTCAGTGAGACATGGAAGGAGGGCTAACCAACACAGGTGAGAGACTTATTATTATTATTATTATTATTATTATTATTATTATTATTATTATTATTATTATTATTATTATTATTATTATTATTATTATTATTATTATTATTATTATTATTATTATTATTATTATTATTATTATTATTATTATTATTATTATTATTATTATTATTATTATTATTATTATTATTATTATTATTATTATTATTATTATTATTAGTGCTTTTGTTTTAGTTATTACTCTGTTCATAAAAGTTGAAAATAATGTATTTTTACATGTCATTGTCTACAGCAATGATTTGCCTGGGACATCTAGGGGGCAGGGCGTGCCCAAGCCCAATCCAGGTCAAGAAATGACCCAGACGCAGGTGAGAGACTTATTATGGATGTTTATTGCTTTTTTATTATTACTAGGTTTGCAGACTTTGTACGCAATATATACAGAATGGAATATTGAGTGTATATACAGTGTGTGTGTGTTGTATGAGCAGTGTTTTATATGTACAATGTGTGTGCCATTTATGTGCAGACATGATGAGCAGCCTGCTCCAGTCCGACGCAGGACAACCCAGGCCAGGCCAAGACGTCCAGCCCAGGCAGGAGATCAGGCAGGAGATCAAACGCCCTGGAAGACCGACAGTGATCCTGATCCAGCCCCTCAGCCCCTCCGGTTCATGCCGTGCAGACCCCCAGGACCGCAGCTAGACCCCCATGCCACGTATACACGTATACACAGGTAACACCTGTCAAAAGGCGTTACAGTTTGACAGGTGCAATATTTTTTTAGGATACGCCTCAGGCATCCTGCACTCTATATGACTGCACTCTAGTCATATGTGTACTGTATATATGTATATTGAATATCCCACAATTTAATTATTTAATTACTTTTTACTTTTTTACTGTAAAACCTTTTTTTATACCTTTTTTTGTAAAAAGAATTACCTTTACTGACTTTTTGTAAAAAAAAAAAGCATGCTGGTGATAATTTCCAGTTGAGAATCAAAATTTCGTCTGTGTTTATTACCTGTGTATGGAGAAAATAATGCTTTGTAAATTGAATTCTGATCTGTTCTCTTTTGTTTATGTAAATATGCTACCTGAGGGTGCATTTCCACTGTTTTATATCCTTGATTTGATATGTTTGCATTGGTTCATACTAAAAAGAACACATTTTCTCAATCCGATTTTGTGTTTTGTGTTGTACATTATGCAGTATACAGTATATACAGTATTATACAGTATGAAAACTAACTGTCAGGTCATATATGTGAGGCTGTGCTGAAAAAAAAGATACCAAACATACCATGGTAAAACATTAAAAAATGGGAATTATACAATTTAAATCAAAATTAGCCAAAACATTGAAAAATCCCAGGACCTGGAAGAGACAACACATTAACAGACACGCACACATTGATCCCTTTTAGTTCTCTTTACTGAACCTACTATATGGTTAACACAAGGCACAATGACCAAAGCTCTTCCCGCTTACCCGAGGCACAATGACCAAAGCTCTTCCCGCTTACACAAGGCACAATGACCAAAGCTCTTCCCGCTTACACGAGGCACAATGATTAAAGCTCTTCCCGCTTATGCAACACAATAGGTACAGCTCTTCCCACACTGGTCAATACACAGTAATGGAACCCGTCCCTTTAAGGGTTGAAATGCTGGGTTATCACACAACACATTTAACCAAAAGACAGTGGGCCCACATTGAAAACAAAAGTCCTATCTAAGCCGGCAGTCCCCAAAATAACAAACGTCGGGGCGCCCCTAATTAATGGTACACGGGCCAGTTCAAAGTACTGATTCTCTTCGCCTCTAAAAGGGCACGCGCCGCACAAAGAGAATGTTTACCCCAGGCTCCAGCACTCGGAGTGCTCACTGTAACTGGCTCGTGTGTACTTAACCCAGGCGGGCCTGCTCCCGCAACAAATGTCCGCGTTGCGAGATGGCCGCCGAACGGTCCCGTGTTTGTCACCTGTGACAGGCAGGGGCGGGCTCGGTTGACGTTAGGCAGGCGATGGCTGGAGGTGGGTGTAGTCCGGCGACGTCCGTTTGGGGAGTCCGCTGCTGCGACACGCGGGCTAAACTGTGGCCCTAGGCCTAACTGAAGCTAAGCTGTGGATCGAAACGATCCCCTGTCCTGTCGCCTATACTTTAACTAAAACGCAACGTGTGCAATATCTACCACGCTCTTCGGCAGTAACTCGTCTGCTTCTCTGTTCACAATGTCTCTTTAGCATTCACTGGAAGCTAAGCTATCGCATACGACATTACTAACCCGCCCCGTGGCGGGGGTCATATCTCGCGTGTCCTTAGTGTCTAGAGCTCTGCTCTACGCGTCCGCTCGCTTCTGTGTAGAAATGACGAAGAGGGTGTTCCGCTGTCTGAGTTCTGCCTTCAGCCCTCTCTTCCTCTTGTGTCATCTGTCCTGCCCAACGTCACACCAGCTCCCCCTGGCGGCAGTCCAGTGCACGCTCCACTATTAACTGTCAATGTTAGAAAGGGGAGTTTACACAACGTTATCCTGAACACAGTAGAGTACAAGGAATTAAGTTAGACACATTGAATTATTGTTAGACATATTCAGGTGTCTACACATGACAACAACCAGTCTCCCTGGGGTCCACACAAAACATAAAACATTACATTCGACAAGACTTTTACAGAACAGTAGATAAAAAACTGATTTCCGTAGTCCATTTTCCTTCAAGCATTGACTTTCATATTTTCCATCAAATACCACTTATTTTCAGATTTTCATTTCATTGGAAAGAAAATAATGATAATAATAATAATAATAATAATAATAATAATAATAATAATAATAATAAGAAGAAGAAGAAGAAGAAGAAGAAGAAGAAGAAGAAGAAGAAGAAGAAGAAGAAGAAGAAGAAGAAGAAGAAGAAGAAGAGAAGAAGAAGAAGAAGAAGAAGAAGAAGAAGAAGAAGAAGAAGAAGAGAGAAGAAGAAGAAGAAGAAGAGAAGGAAGAAGAAGAAGAAGAAGAGAGAAGAAGAAGAAGAAGAAGAAGAAGAAATAAGAATAAAATAAGAATAAAGTACTTATATCTGCATTTACAGATGCCAGCCTTCAATTCATTATGAATTGAAAATGGGGGACCCTGATGTAAACAAGACGAAAGTCTTTCTTTTTTATTTATTTATAAAAGGACAATATACTACCTTATGCATACCGCACCTTATGTGAATACTGTATCAGATCATATATTTAGCATTTAGCATTTTAGCATTTAGCATTTTTTGATTATATATTAGATTAGATTTAGATGACTGGATTATTAGATTATATATTGTGTAGCGACCCTGGGATTTGGGTCGGTTGGTCAGCCAAGCTATCACTCTGCACACGCTATTGGTCACGCCAGCCGTGGGTTGACAGAGTCAAGAGTGCATGGCTGACCTGGGGAGGCTATAAGAGGGTGGAGCACCTGGAGTGCGGCCTCTTGAGGCATGGGAATGCGTAGCAATAAGGCAATGGAACTGCAGCCTGTAAATGAGAGTTGGAATAAAGACCTGAACTGAGAAATACATCTTCCTCGAGAGTCATGAATAACGTGGTGCAAAATAAGCAACGTTACACTGGTGTCAGAAGAAAAAGAAAGAGGAGGAAGAGGAAGACGCTTCGCTCGGCATCAGAAGAAGTCCGACGGAGGTGTGCTATCTTAGCGTAGCCTAGCTTAGCTGCAGTTAGCGGCTAGGTAGGCACAGCGGCATGGATATCGACGGCGGGTCGAAAGAGGACGGGGAGAGGAGGAAGGAACGTGCGGGTGGTCAGGAGACATGGATGAGAACGTTGAGAGCCTTGAGGAGGCGAGAGGGTTCCGTGGAGGCTTCGCAGGGTGCCATTTCCCCGCCGGACGGGGGTCGGAGTTGACCCGGGAGGGGAGCAAAGATGGCGACGCCCATGGCACATGCGGCCTCGACGGCGTGGACGACGGAAGACCTGGGGAGCCGCTGCGAGGGTTGGCCGAGGACATTGGTGGCCTGGCGGGCATGAGGACATGTGCCGAGGGTGCGGAGCACACAGCGAACTATGTCGTGTACAGAGCCGTGGTCTAATTGAACTCTCTGCATTGGTAGAGCCATGATGGAAATGGAACTCTCAGACCGGGTACTATGAACTGTGTACGGTGTACAAGGTACTGTGAACTGTGTATGGGGTACGGGGTACTGTGAACTGTGGGTACTGGGTACTGTGAACTGTGTACGGGGTACTGTGAACTGTGGGTACTGGGTACTGTGAACTGTGGGTCTGTGCACTGTTTGGGGATTTAGCTACTGTGTTTAGCGGGTATTGGGGTGGGGCTAGCAGTTAGCGTAGTGTCGCCCCCGGTGGTTAGGTGTAGCCACCGGCAGCGTTGTGTAGCTAGCTGCGCATAGCATTGTGTGGGGTGGGAAGCAAGACGTCTCTGTTATTGGGAAGGGCGTCTCTCTGTCGGTCTGGGAACAGGAGGATGCAAGCAACCTGGAACCAATGGGATTTGGTGGTTGTCGTCTCTTGGGGCCTGACAGAGAGGGTTGCAGTCGGTAACCAACAGAGCACGACGGGGCTAGCAGTGAGCGTGGCATCGTAACCGGTGGTTAGGTATAGCCACCGGAAGCCTCGCATGGCTAGCTGCTGGCCTAGCATTGTTTGGGGGGGGGTAATTTTGTTTAATTTTGACTTTGTTGTGGGGGGGGGGGGGGGGGGGGGGGGTAATGTAGCGACCCTGGGATTTGGGTCGGTTGGTCAGCCTAGCTGTGACTCTGCACTCCGCCATACCGGGGCTGGCGGCGACGCTATTGGTCGTGCCAGCCGCGGGTTGACAGAGTCGAGAGTGCACGGCTGACCTGGGGAGGCTATAAGAGGGTGGAGCACCTGGGGTGTGGCCTCTTGAGGCATGGGAATGCGTAGGCAGCGTAGCAATAAGGCAATGGAACTGCAGCCTGTAAATGAGAGTTGGAATAAAGATCTAACTGAGAAATACGACGACCAGTTGAACTTCTCTGCTCACATCGCAGCGACGACCAGAACCTGCCGATTCCTCCTGAGCAACGTCAGAAGGATACGCCCCTTCCTGACAAAAGAAGCCACCCAACTCCTCGTCCAATCAACAGTCATCTCCCGCCTCGACTACTGCAATGCACTGCTCGCTGGCCTCCCGGCCACTGCCACTAAGCCTCTTCAACTCATTCAGAACGCAGCGGCCCGCCTGATCTCAAACCTACCGAAGTCGGCCCATGTCACCCCACTTCTTAGGGACCTGCACTGGCTCCCCATTGCTGCACGAATCCGCTTCAAGGCCCTCGACCTAGCATACCGTGCGGCAAAGGGAACCGCTCCCGCCTACCTCCGGTCAATGGTCTCTAACTACACACCCTCAAGACCCCTACGCTCTGCATCTTCTGGCCGCCTCAGACCTACTCCTATCCAAGCTCCGGGAGGGTCATCAAAGAGAAGTCGCCTATTCTCAGTCCTTGCCCCACAATGGTGGAATGAACTACCCACCCCAGTTAGGACAGCCGAATCACGTCCAATCTTTCGCCGTCGACTAAAGACGCACTTCTTCAACCATTATCTGAATTAAAAAAAAAAAAAAAAAAAAAATCTAACCCTAACTAACCGTACTGTCATGCACTTGTCCTAATAAACTAACCTACACTGTAGCACTCAACACTTTGATGAACATTGTTGCTCAGCTGATAAGAGTTGTGCCCTTCCTGATGGCTTGTCGTACAGAACTTGTAAGTCGCTTTGGATAAAAGCGTCAGCTAAATGACTAAATGTAAATGTAAATGTAAAATACATCTGCCTCGAGAGTCGTGAATAACGTGGTGCAAAACTAAGCAACGTTACAATTGCATATATTTAGCATTTAGTTTTTTATCTATTTTTTTATAATAGATTAGATTAGATTTAGATGATTGGATTAGATTATATATTGTAACTATTATTGTAGGACAAATATAACTGAGAGGGCATACATACCCTCATCTCGCACCTTGTTGACCATTATACATGTCCAGAGTTAATTGTGTTATGTTAAGCATATTGATTTGTTATATTGTTTACACTGCTTTTTACTACCTGTACCTCCCCTCCCCCCTTCCCCATGCTGCTATTATGCCTGAATTTCCCCAAGGGTTCAATAAAAGAATATATTATCTTATCGTATCTCTAATGATGCCTTGAACACTGCCTTGAACTGTCTTGTGCTGCGGTGCAGGGGGAAGAATTCCGAAGTCACATCCTTCGTTCGAACTGGAGAGGAGTATTGAAGTTTGACCCAGGACACAAATTTCTCAACAAAACCAAATCTGCAAAGTATAGAATAAGTAGTCCCATTCAACCCGGTCAAGAGCTAGGTTAAGAGCACAGTTGAAGTCACCTCCCATAATCAGTTGATTAGAGTTCAGGTGTGGAGATAAGTTTTTTAATAAAATGCATGTCATCCAAGTTAGGGGCATATTATATACATTGACCACCCTGTCCACACGGCGTCTATATTAATCCCAGCCGAAGAGTGCGTCGCGTTTCTCTGATTGGCCATGACGCCCATGTGACCGCGGCGCGCGGTAGAGCGGAAATAGGCTGCTGCCTCCACGTCAAGAAAGACAGGTCTGCGACAAACCCTAACCTTAACCAACTCCGAAATAATGCCTAACCTTAACCCTAACCTTAACTTAACCCTAACCTTAACCAACTACGAAATAATGCCTAACCTTAACCCTAACCTTAACTTAACCCTAACCTTAACCAACTCCGAAAGAATGCCTAAACTTAACTGGCGAAAGAATGCACGTTTATAGCGAGAGATGATAAACAAAAAAAAATAAAATTGAAGTGATTCGAACTTGTCACCAACCACACCGCAGGCTCCACAGCAAGGCGGCAAACGAGTTGAGCTAAGCGTCGATGGAAAAACAGCGGGGATTACGGCTGCATAATGCCGCAGCTCTGCCGCTCCGCTCTGCCGCTGCCGCGGGGCGTGTCACGGCCAATCAGGGAAAACGCGGAAGCACTCGGCAGCACTCTTCGGCTGGGATTAAAGAATAGGCGTCCACACGAGCGCTGGATTTAATGTGACCGATGTTTGAAAAAAATAAACCTCTGTCCACACAGGTGAACAATCGCATATAATTGCTTACCCACGGCGGCTGGAAAAACCCAATAGGGGGTATCTGCAGAGCCGCAGAGCCAGGCGTGGACGGGTTTGAGGCGGGGCTTCGTGGCGTAGACAAGTATTAGTGGCCTGGACAAGTATTTGCACTACTGCGCGGATGAGGGGGGGGGGGGCTCTCTCGCTCGCTCCCTCTCTCGTTTACGACACATACACAACTTAACTTTCGTCTCGTTTACATCAGGGTCCCCCATTTTCAACTTCACTTTCGTCTTGTTTACATAGATCCCCCATTTTCAACTTAACTTTCGTCTCGTTTACATAGGTACATAGACAGTAATGTTACATCTAGACATTTATGACATACCAGATCTAGTAATAATAGAGTATATACATTTGAGGGGGAATACATTTACATTTAGTCATTTAGCTGACGCTTTTATCCAAAGCGACTTATAGGTACATAGACAATAATGTTACATCTAGACATTTATGACATACCAGATCTAGTAATAATAGAGTATATACATTTGAGGGGGAATACATTTACATTTAGTCATTTAGCTGACGCTTTTATCCAAAGCGACTTACAAGTTCTGTACGACAAGCCATCAGGAAGGGCACAACTCTATCAGCTGAGTAACAATGTTCATAAAGTGTTGACATACCAGATCTAGTAATAATAGAGTATATACATTTGAGGGGGAATACATTTACATTTAGTCATTTAGCTGACGCTTTTATCCAAAGCGACTTACAAGTTCTGTACGACAAGCCATCAGGAAGGGCACAACTCTATCAGCTGAGTAACAATGTTCATAAAGTGTTGAGTGCTACAGTGTAGGTTCGTTTATTAGGACAAGTGCATGACAGTAAGGTTAGTTAGGGTTAGATTTTTTTTAATTTTTATTTTTTTATTCAGAATGGTTGAAGAAGTGCGTCTTTAGTCAACGGCGAAAGATTGGACGGGTTTCGGCTGTCCTAACTGGGGTGGGTAGTTCATTCCACCATTGTGGGGCAAGGACTGAGAATAGGCGACTTCTCTTTGATGACCCTCCCGGAGCTTGGATAGGAGTTGGAATAAACTGTTATACAGCACTGTTTGAACTTGGCACACAACATACTTCACATGTCATTTTTCTTTTTGTGGAGACGAAGATGATGAGTACCAGTCTTCTCCTCAGACATATAAAATCAGTTTTTCAATACAAGTACGACTCAAGACACAGAACATTAGTATGCAAAATAAAAAATGAACACAGATTTTGAGTGTGAATGAAAACTTTATTTTAACAAGATTGCAGAATGGGTACAATACAGTACGGCTCAATACACACAATTGTTAAGGGGATGCAGACCAGAGAAAGACGTTTGTCTTGTTTACATCAGGGTCATGTTCTCTTCTACCGGTTGCTGGAGTGACAGGTGTCTGTGTCCACCGGCAGGGACTATCAAGGGCTAAACTTTAGTTTGAGAAGTGGTAGGCCGTGAGCCAGCAGGGTTGGTCGGTACCATCTTGGGGGACTAACTTTCATAGTGATTTTTGGGAAAGTATACACCCCTACTGCTAGAATATATGTGATAGCAATGCAGCAGTTGCTTCCAAATGTGTGCTATCACCCATTTTATAACACTACCAAGCATATATTTCAGGCCTCCTGTCCGAAATGACATGCCCCAAATTAATCATGATAGCCCCTGAACCATAAGGCCTATTTGCATGTTTCTGGTCTCCTTTGATAGTTAACAAGCTAGGACATATGAATCCAGTGTAAGTAAACATACACTACATCTATTACCATTCCAGAGTAAATGGAGATACAATGAAGAAAAAAATATTTGATTTGATCATCCCACTCTTCTCTGGAACACTGTCCTCAACCCACGGTGTGAACTCTGCCTATGCGAGTCTCATCGGTGCTTCATAGATGTACTTGTGGACCCTGACAGTACGGTTATAGTGTTTACCATCAAGGACTCCATTGACAGAACCCTCTGCGACAATTCCAGCCTCTATCCTTTAGACCAGCATCCCAAAATCGATTTCCTAGGATGGCTAAGGCATTACATATGGTATGGAATGTCCCCATTCTGAGAAGAATGTTGGAGAAGCGCTCTATGTGCTTCCAGGCAATTTCAGTGACTTTTGCATAGAGTGCTTGATCCATGACTACCACAATTTTTTCGAGATGCAGTTCCTTCCTGATTATCTATGATTGATTCCGGATTTGAAACACTGTGGTCAACTGTGTGGCTGGTGAATTGATGGTTGGCAGATACCCAACTATATCTTGTGAGATTGGTTCTTGGTCCCTGGTGCTGATATTAAAACCAGTCCAGCTTGGGATTGTCTGATTCTCTGTATCTGTTTTCCTTGCAAGTGCCCACACTAGGTTATTCTTGCAGACAAGAAGAGCAGCTTCCTTGGTTTCCTAGACACAGTGTTCGCTGGTTGGGAGAGGCTGTGGGCCCACATGCGCACTATATATACTCCCAGTTCTTGGTCCTCAATGGTGAACGATCTCTACTTCAGTTTCTCAATATGTGGAAGCTCAGCTCTTGCCAGTTGTGGTCCATAGACATTGGCCTGTACAACTATGCCATTGACTCTATGTGATGTGCCCTTTCCAGTGAGAGTTTCCTCAAGTCTATCGATATTGTCCCATGCAAGATTGGTGAAGACATGAGGCTTGATGGATGCTGGAAGTACAACTCTCTGGTTTGAGGCTGTTGCTAGTTTTTGGAGACACAGAGCAGTGTCATTCTCTTCAAGTTGGGAGTAAGAGACCCCATGCCTAAGCTTGTTCAGTGTTCAGTGTTACCCGTCAATGTTTTTACTGCATAAGGAAGTAGAAGGTGCTTTGGTGGTTTGTGTTGACCACATTTCACAGCATATATTATGTCCTGACTAATTAAATGACTGAACCAGAGCATTGACTCTCTGTGTTTGTGTTTTGGTGTCAGGATTTTGAGTGAGCAGTCCAACAAGAAGCCGTTCTAGTTGTTCTGGTATGGACATATGAGCATATCTATCATTCACATCAGATGGGTGGAATGGCCAGGGAGTCACAGTAATCCCCTGTCTAATGATTGATCTGATATATGATGAAGTTTGATCTATGATCTTGTTGAGATTGGTTGACTTGGCCCTCCAAACTTTGAGCTCCCTCTGTAGAGTTTGATTCTCCAAGACAATGTCCCTTAAGGATACACTTTGAGGAACCATCAACAATTTCCCTTTGTCATCTGGAAATATATCTACTGAATTGCCCAGCTCAGATTCAAGTTTCCTACGAATGTGCTTCCTTGTAGAATCTTGCCTGAGTGTAACTCCACCAGATAGCATGAAATATTAGTTAGTTAGTTTAGTTAGTATAGTTTCGTGACCAAAGAAGTGACTTTGATACAGTCAACCACTGCATTCTGATCGAAAGACTTAGGCAGTGGGCTGGCATCACTGGGAGTGCGCTGGACTGGTTCTCCTCCTATCTGCAAGATAGGAGTTTTTCTGTGTCTACTGGCACTTTCACATCCGAAACTGCTCCATTGTCCTGTGGCGTCCCCCAGGGTTCTGTGCTGGCTCCTACTCTGTTTGCACTTTACATGCTCCCCCTGGGAGTAATCATTAGTCAATTCAAAGAGGTCTCTTATCATTTCTACGCTGACGATATCCAATCATATGTCTCTTTCAAGCCCGAACAATCTGACAAATTATCTGCCCTCTTTGACTGTCTGACTGCTGTCAAGGCTTGGATGGCAAACAACTTCCTTCAGTTAAACGCAGAAAAAACTGAGGTTCTTATTATATGCTCAGAAAAAGTCACCTCAGAAGTTGCCACATGCATGGGGACCCTCTCAACAACACTGAGGCCCAAGCTCAGAAACCTTGGTGTGATCTTTGACCAGCAGATGCACTTTGATCACCACATTAGATCTCTGACACGTACCTGTTTTTTCCATTTACGAAATATCGCCAAAATTCGATCTGTTGTGTCCCAGCCCAGGTAGAGCTGGAAATGATTATTCATGCTTTTATTTCATCCCGCCTGGATTATTGTAACTCCCTTTTCACCTGCCTCGATGCATCCTTTTTGAGCCGGCTACAAATGGTCCAAAACGCAGCCGCAAGGCTGCTGACTAGGTCCAGAAAATATTGCCACATCACTCCCATCTTAGTTTCCCTGCACTGGCTCCCCATCAAATTCAGAATTCATTTTAAGGTTCTGGTCATTACCTATAGAGCACTCCATGGTCAGGCACCTGCCTACATCTGCGACCTACTGCGTCCATACACCACGAACAGAACGCTCAGGTCGTCTGATCAGGGCTTGCTGGCTGTCCCCCGGTCTAGATGGGGGGGAAAAGGGGACAGAGCATTCGAAACCGTGGCCCCCAGGCTATGGAATGCTCTGCCCTTGGACCTTAGGTCTGTGGTCTCTGTAAACCAGTGGCGTCGTTAGCCCTGGGCTATTTTTTTTTTATTACTGTCAGCATCCCCATTGTCTGTGCTGAATGTTTGTTAGTGTTTGGTATTTTTTGTTGGTTTTTAGTACTTTTAAACATCAATTTCTAGTAAGTAGTTTTCATTTGATCCTATAATTTTTTCATTCACCGATTTGTGGACTTTTTTTTTAGTGTCCTGAAAGGCGCCTTATAAATCAAATGCATTATTATTATTATTATTATTATTATTATTATTATTATTATTATTATTATTATTATTATTATTATTATTATTATTATTATTATTATTATTATTATTATTATTATTATTTTATTATTATTTTATTATTATTTTATTATTATTATTATTATTATTATTATTATTATTATTATTATTATTATTATTATTATTATTATTATTATTATTATTATTATTATTATTATTATTATTATTATTATTATTATTATTATTATTATTATTATTATTATTATTATTATTATTATTATTATTATTATTATTATTATTATTATTATTATTATTATTATTATTATTATTATTATTATTATTATTATTATTATTATTATTATTATTATTATTATTATTATTATTATTATCATCCAGGAGGGAAAAGACACTTTGGATAGTAGGGACTGCATCTCTGCCTGTCCTGACCAGGAAACACTTTGCAACTGTGATCTCCTCTGGCAATAGTTGGATATTGTAATTGTGGCGAGGGGTTGCAGCAATTCCACTGAGAGAAACTGGTCTGAGGCTGGATAACATGCCTGTATGCCTCTCATAAGTTGTTATCCAACTCATGAGAACCTGCTCTCAAGCTCTTGCAGCATTCTGTCAATGACTGGATAGAACAGTTTCTGTCTCAGCTGATCTCCTGAGCTGAGGTCTGAGCTTGTGCCACAAGATGACTCAACTACATACTCGTCCATCCTTTTCTGCTTCTTCCTTTGGCTGGTAGTATGTTCCTCAATCCAAAGGCCATTACATATGGCCTTTGTCCTGTCATACATGTCCACTGCCATCTCTGAGGTGCGATAACCTTTGAGTGTGTCCTGCACTGTGCTTTTAAATAGTACAGATATTGAAGATGTGCACTTTAACGCAGCAGCACCTGGAGCCATCCATACCCATGTCCAGTGTCCTATAATAAGCTTTAATCGAACCCTGGTTCATTTCCTCGGATAGTCCGGTTGGTTTGCAAGTGAACCCTGCTGCGGTTCATTTGAGATGTGAATGCAAAGCGGACCAAAGGCAGGAAAAGACCCAAAAATCTAATCTTTTTTTTATGAGAAGACTGAAACATATGTATATAATGAAACACACAATACAGTTTTTTTTCGATTGCCTAAGCATGATTTTGAAAACGGGGCCCGGTGTTTCAAAACACACAATTAGCACAACCACACACACAATTATCAGAACACCTCAGATCCTTTGCTAAATTAAACACTTGTCAAAACCATACACTAATTTATAAAAACTACATTTTGTTACCATATGAAACACGTTTCATATGACTTAATTCTGTTTGAACCAGTTACACACACTGCTGTGCTTAACCTAAAACACATTTAGCAATTCTACTTCTCAGTGATTAGAGTACTGTAAGTGAAGTACGCAGAGAATGTGCAAATATACAATAAATTCACCAAACACTATACAAGACCAATGCTGTAGACTGATGAAAATATAATTTATTTATCTACATATACCCAAATCAATGATGCAGACTGATGAAAAAAATTACATTTTCTCTCCATATACCCAAATCAATGATGCAGACTGATGAAAATATAAATGTTCTCTCCATATAACCAAATCAGTCAACATTTCAACATGGAGAATCACAACAATACATGTCCCAGTTTTCATGCTACTATGTGCATAACACTGTAAGCTCAGCAAATATCAGACAAACATAAAATACTGTATCCAGTACAGGTTAAAATTACAGTTAAACAAAAAAAAAAAATTAAAATTTAAACAGAAAATACTAGACATTATCTCTTTGCCTAGCTGGATCTGGCAAGATAATTTTTTGTTGTGATTCTCCATGTTGACTGATTTGGGGAAATGGGAGAAAATGTATATTTTCATCAGTCTGCATCATTGGTTGTCTTGTGTAGTGTTTGGTGAATGTATTGTATATTTTCACGTTCTCTGTGTACAGTACTTCACTCTCCTTCCATTTTGGTTGAAGACAGGTGAACTCACCTGCTGCATTTTTATAGTGCTTAAACCTGATTGGTGTATCTACAATTAAGCAATGGTGTGTTTGTGCATCTGATGGCTGTTTAACCAATTGGCTCATATGTGTGGTAATTTGACATTCTGTGTCTAATGTAATGCAAGTGTGTTTAGTGTTTTGCAAATCACTGTGTGTATTGTTTTGCAAAAAGTGTGAGGCTGACATTGTAGGGGTGCAAATCTGGGCCTATATTTTGCTCCTTGAGTGTAAGGTTTTGATAATTGTGTAATACTTTTGATTTGAGTGTTTATGCAATTGAAGAAAACTGTAAAGACTAGAGATGAACTGTTTATTTCTTTTGTACATAGGCTGTGCATATGTTTGTTTGTTTATTTGTGTGAGGATTCTGTGAGGATTGGCCCATTCCCCGCCACACGCTTCTTCAAGGTACTGTGATGATTGGTCCATTCCCCGCCACACGCTTCAGGAGCGATTACCAGTTTCCATCACGCACCTGTTGTAGTTTGTAATTAGCGCTCCAGAGGCTTCATATACTCGAGCCTTCTATCAATCGTTGTCGGGTCGTTTTGATTACTACTGCTACTGCCTGTCTTCCCCCCGTTGTTGTGCCTTGTCTACTTTCCCTCCAGGACATCTTTGGATCGCCGCTGGTGAATATCTTGATCATCCGTTTGGAGCTGCGCCTCGTTGCCCGCTTTACGTGTTTGCGCTTTGGTGAGTTTTGGAAACAAACCTTTTTGGATTATCTGTTTTTGTGTGTTTGGATAACACTGAAGAAATACCGTTTTTGTTTTGTACTGGACTCAGCTAAATTGTGTGTTTGGATAACACTGAAGAAGTACCGTTTTGTTTTGTACTGGACTCAGCTAAATTGTGTGTTTGGATAACACTGAAGAGGTACCGTTTTGTTTTGTACTGGACTCAGCTAACTTGTGTGTAGTTTACACCGAAGATCAAGTCACTTGTATTTCATACTGGACTCAGCTAAGGGAGGACTGAACTGCACTGCCTCTGTGTACTGTTGGACTGTTGTTGATCTCTCTCTCTCTCTCCGTTTCCACTCCGAGTTGGATCTGGGAGTATCTGCAGAGCCGCAGCCAACTCTGCCGAAGGCATTCTCCTTTTTTGTTGATTCAGATTTGTTATTTGGCTCTTTTTGATTCTGTAATAAATACGCCCTAGTGTTTGGCTAACTCTGAACTACCTGTCTGTGCCGTGCTGTTGAGGTCGGTTACAAACCCTAACAATTTGCTTATGTGTATGATTCTTAACTGTGTTTTTATTTTGTTATTGGTGTATATGTGTGTATGTATGTACAGTATATGTATATATATATATATATATATATATATATATATATGTATATTTGTACTCCTGTTGGGGCTTCTTGGACCAGATCAATGTTTTATCTGGCTAAATAAAGATTAAATAAATAAATAAGAAACTGATGATTTGGTCCTGTTAACTTTGAATTTTCTATGGGGACTGCCCAGATCCCTCTCATGGACCTGGACCTCACTTTGAGAACCTCTAATGATTCTAGTTATTCAGTATTCATCTCTAATTACTCTAAAATTGCGTATTTCTGTGTTAAAAACGCCCCTGCTGTAAACGGAGCTAATGATGCTAATGATGGAGCATCACCGTCGGTTGTGTGATAGTAAAGGGCTAACCTTCTGTATTGTCACAGTGAAAGGGTTAACCGGCTGTCGTGTGGCAGTGAAAGGGTTAAAAAGCAGCTAAAGACTGTGCTGTTTAAACAGGCGTTTGGCGGATTATGCTCTGTGTAAATCTTTTATGTCTTTTTTATCTGTTTTGGTTTTCCCAGTAGGAGTTAGATCATTTTGTGTACTGTACTGTGTAGGGACTGTCCTGCTCCACTAGGGGCAGGCTTTTCTCATTCACTAGGCTGGGGGCGGGGCTGGCTTTTCTAATTCACAGGAGCGATCTTTTCTACCACAGTGCACAAACTCAACTCTACGTTGGCTTTGAGAGTTGTTTGATTGATTGAATCATAGGCGGCGGGTGGGCTTCAGGTCTAGGTAGGCTGTATAGGGAACGCCCCTCGCGCCAGCGGAAAAAATTTGACCTTTTATTTTTGGTTGCACGCAAACTGTCCAGGTTCTGATTTCATATACACACACACACTACTAGGCTATACTACAGCGAGCCCCACTCATTTATATATAGTGCAAATTAAGTGTTCAAATGAAGGCATCCAATAATATATGAACCATTGTCTTACCTTAATGCAGATAAATGCGACGTTTCGTCTTGGTGAGAATTTAATCACAAGTTGCAATGAAGTGAACGTTTTTCGTAATTTAGATCTGTGAGGTTCGCCTTCCCTGGACCTTTAATTCCCTGTCTCCTCACTTCTCCAGCCCCCACCCTCGCGCTCGTTTAGCCTCGTCTGCTCTTCAGCAGCCCACACCCTTGGACTATCTGTCAATATCTGTTTGATTGGTTCGTGCCGAACACACTCTTCTAGTTCAAGTATCAATTACCATCACGCACCTGATGTGTGTTCTAATTAGCGCCCCTGTGGGTTTTAAATACCTCGCTCTTCCCCTCAGTCCTGGTCGGGTCGTTCCGTATCATATCTCTATCAGCAAACTCCTACGGGAGGTTCTCAATCTGTAGGCTCCTACGGGAGTTTCTGTTTCTGTCTGTTATGCTGTTTCATCTCCGGCGTGAGATGCGCTCAAGCCTTCGCCACCTGTCGCCGTTTGCCTGGAGGGAGACACTGTACTGCGCTCTCTAATCCTCTACGGGAGGTATTCCAGTGTTCCACTCCAGACCTCCGAGCCAGACGCGCTCTTCACTCCAGACGCGCATCCAGACGCACTCCAGACGCGCATCCAGACTCCGCGCCAGACGCGCTCTTCACTCCAGACGCGCATCCAGACTCCGCGCCAGGTGCGCTCTCCGTACCGGCGCGTACTCCAAGCAGACGCGCACCACTCAGACCTCCGCGCCAGATGCGCTCTCCGTACCGGCGCGTACTCCAAGCAGACGCGCACCACTCAGACCTCCGCGCCAGATGCGCTCTCCGTACCGGCGCGTACTCCAAGCAGACGCGCACCACTCAGACCTCCGCGCCCTCCGTACCGGCGCGTACTCCAAGCAGACGCGCACCACTCAGACCTCCGCGCCAGATGCGCTCTCCGAGCCGGCGCGCTCTCCTCCAGACGTCTAGCCTGCGCCCTCCTACTCCTCCCTGTAAGCAGCTCCAGCCCTCGCCCTGTCCAAGGCCTTAACCCTGTTTCTCTCTGTCCCTGTCTCCAGCCCGCCTCCGCGGGCCTCTGTCCCTGTTCCCCTCCAGTGCCCCAGTCCCTCGCCCAGTCCAAGGCCTTAACCCTGTTTTCTATGTCCCTGTCCCCAGCCCGCCTCCGCGGGTCTCTGTCCCTGTTTTCCCCCTCCTAGTCCTCCCTGTCCAGTCCTCTCTAGTCCTCCTAGTCCTCCCTCTCTAGTCCTCCTAGTCCTCTCTGTCCAGTCCCTCTAGTCCTCCTAGTCCTCCCTGTCCAGTCCTTCTAGTCCTCCTTGTCCTCCCTGTCCCCAGCCCGCCTCCGCGGGCCTCTGTCCCTGTTTCTCCTCTCTAGTCCTCCTAGTCCTCCCTGTCCAGTCCTCCTAGTCCTCCTAGTCTTCCCTGTCCAGTCCTCCTAGTCCTCCCTGTTCCTGCCCTGTCCCTTGCCCTGGCCCTGTCCGTTAGCCTTTCCCTTAGCCTTCCCCTTAGCCAGCTCGCCTCTTAATGGCACTGTGCCTATTTTCCCAAGTTCTTGTTTTTCCTGTATTTTGTGTTCTCCCTTAAATGGACAGTGCCTTTTTCTGTTGTTTTCAATAAATGCCCAGTTCTTGGCTTACTCTCATACCTGTCTTGTGTTGTGCGATTGGGGTCGGTTACAAACCATAACAGTACGACCCGACCAGTCGACGACCCCAGCCAGCACAGACGGTGTATGTTGAGTTTGCCTTTTTTTTGTTCCCTCTAGTTCCCCTGTTAGTTCCCCTGTTTCTCCCCTGTTAGCTCCCCTGTTAGCCTGTTAGTCTCCCCTGTTTGCTTCCCTGTTAGCCTCGTTAGCTCCCCTGCAGCTTGTTAGGCCTCTACTACCAGCATGGCCCCAGTCTGCTAGCTTAGCCCCGGCTGTTAGCACAGCCTCTATGTTAATGCAGCCCTTGCAGCTAGCATAGGCCCTGTAGCTAGCCATGCCCTGGCAGCTAACCCGGTCCCTCTGCATGGCCTCCACTTTTTGTGTAGCCTTCCCACTGCTAGGACTGCTCCTTCAGCTAGCAAGGTCAGTTTTCCCCACTGCTAGGACTGCCCTTTCAGCTAGCAAGGTCAGTTTTCTCCCACTGCTAGGACTGCCCCTTCAGCTAGCAAGGTCAGTTTTCCCCACTGCTAGGACTGCCCTTTCAGCTAGCAAGGTCAGTTTTCTCCCACTGCTAGGACTGCCCCTTCAGCTAGCAAGGTCAGTTTTCCCCACTGCTAGGACTGCCCTTTCAGCTAGCAAGGTCAGTTTTCCCCACTGCTAGGACTGCCCCTTCAGCTAGCAAGGTCAGTTTTCTCCCACTGCTAGGACTGCCCCTTCAGCTAGCAAGGTCAGTTTTCTCCCACTGCTAGGACTGCCCCTTCAGCTAGCAAGGTCAGTTCCCCATAGCTAGGACTGTCCTTCCAGCTAGCTTGTTCTCTCTTGCTGGTCCAGCCCTGTCTGCCAGCCTAGCTCCGGCAGCTAGCGCAGCCTCTATGTTAATGTAGCAGTACAGCTAGCATAGGCCCTGTAGCTATCAGTGCCCTGGCAGCTACCCTTTCCCTCTGCTAGCCCCTTCCCTGTTCCCCTCTCCAGTGCCCCTGTTCCAGCCCTGTCTGCTAGCCTAGCTCCGGCTGCCAGCGCAGCCTCTATGTTAATGTAGCATTACAGCTAGCATAGGCCCTGTAGCTATCTGTGCCCTGGCTGTTACCCTTCAGCTACCCTAGTTACCCCTCAGCTCCTCTGGTTACCCCTCAGCTCCTTAGTTACCCCTCTGCTCCTCTAGTTACCCCTCGGCTTCCCTAGTTACACCTCGGCTACCCTGCCCCTTTGCTAGCCCCGCTTTTGGTGTAGCTTCCCCGCTAGCATGGCCCAATTTTTTGTTTTGTTGCCTTGTCATTTCCCTTGCCCATCTGTCTGTATTTTTGGGTCGCCCGGTGGCTCCCGTGGAGGGGGGAGTACTGTGAGGTTCGCCTTCCCTGGACCTTTAATTCCCTGTCTCCTCACTTCTCCAGCCCCCACCCTCGCGCTCGTTTAGCCTCGTCTGCTCTTCAGCAGCCCACACCCTTGGACTATCTGTCAGTATCTGTTTGATTGGTTCGTGCCGAACACACTCTTCTAGTTCAAGTATCAATTACCATCACGCACCTGATGTGTGTTCTAATTAGCGCCCCTGTGGGTTTTAAATACCTCGCTCTTCCCCTCAGTCCTGGTCGGGTCGTTCCGTATCATATCTCTATCAGCAAACTCCTACGGGAGGTTCTCAATCTGTAGGCTCCTACGGGAGTTTCTGTTTCTGTCTGTTATGCTGTTTCATCTCCGGCGTGAGATGCGCTCAAGCCTTCGCCACCTGTCGCCGTTTGCCTGGAGGGAGACACTGTACTGCGCTCTCTAATCCTCTACGGGAGGTATTCCAGTGTTCCACTCCAGACCTCCGAGCCAGACGCGCTCTTCACTCCAGACGCGCATCCAGACGCGCATCCAGACGCACTCCAGACGCGCATCCAGACTCCGCGCCAGACGCGCTCTTCACTCCAGACGCGCATCCAGACTCCGCGCCAGATGCGCTCTCCGTACCGGCGCGTACTCCAAGCAGACGCGCACCACTCAGACCTCCGCGCCAGATGCGCTCTCCGTACCGGCGCGTACTCCAAGCAGACGCGCACCACTCAGACCTCCGCGCCAGATGCGCTCTCCGTACCGGCGCGTACTCCAAGCAGACGCGCACCACTCAGACCTCCGCGCCAGATGCGCTCTCCGTACCGGCGCGTACTCCAAGCAGACGCGCACCACTCAGACCTCCGCGCCAGATGCGCTCTCCGTACCGGCGCGTACTCCAAGCAGACGCGCACCACTCAGACCTCCGCGCCAGATGCGCTCTCCGTACCGGCGCGTACTCCAAGCAGACGCGCACCACTCAGACCTCCGCGCCAGATGCGCTCTCCGAGCCGGCGCGCTCTCCTCCAGACGTCTAGCCTGCGCCCTCCTACTCCTCCCTGTAAGCAGCTCCAGCCCTCGCCCTGTCCAAGGCCTTAACCCTGTTTCTCTCTGTCCCTGTCTCCAGCCCGCCTCCGCGGGCCTCTGTCCCTGTTCCCCTCCAGTGCCCCAGTCCCTTGCCCAGTCCAAGGCCTTAACCCTGTTTTCTATGTCCCTGTCCCCAGCCCGCCTCCGCGGGTCTCTGTCCCTGTTTTCCCCCTCCTAGTCCTCCCTGTCCAGTCCTCTCTAGTCCTCCTAGTCCTCCCTCTCTAGTCCTCATAGTCCTCTCTGTCCAGTCCCTCTAGTCCTCCTAGTCCTCCCTGTCCAGTCCTTCTAGTCCTCCTTGTCCTCCCTGTCCCCAGCCCGCCTCCGCGGGCCTCTGTCCCTGTTTCTCCTCTCTAGTCCTCCTAGTCCTCCCTGTCCAGTCCTCCTAGTCCTCCTAGTCTTCCCTGTCCAGTCCTCCTAGTCCTCCCTGTTCCTGCCCTGTCCCTTGCCCTGGCCCTGTCCGTTAGCCTTTCCCTTAGCCTTCCCCTTAGCCAGCTCGCCTCTTAACTGTGCCTATTTTCCCAAGTTCTTGTTTTTCCTGTATTTTGTGTTCTCCCTTAAAGGGACAGTGCCTTTTTCTGTTGTTTTCAATAAATGCCCAGTTCTTGGCTTACTCTCATACCTGTCTTGTGTTGTGCGATTGGGGTCGGTTACAAACCATAACAAGATCTCATCATGCTTTGAAAACAATGTACATACAGTAGCTCTAAAAAGTTTCCACGATTTGATGAACTCGGACTCTCATCATGTCCTCTTAGAGCAAGCCCTTGTTTGCCAAGATAAAACAACATACAGCCTCAGGTGATCGCTAGTTATGCCTCTCCTCGCTTCTCTACAAAGCGATCGGCGGGCTGAAATTCAGAACACAGATGTTTGCTTTACTCTGCCAGGCCTGCGGGATCAGGATGATCATGTGAATGATGTGATTGGCCACATTATTTAACCTGAGCCTATGCGTGATTGGTTACTGCCTGTAGCTGGAATGTTAAACGCTGCCACCGATTGACACCTTCGTCGTTGACACCTCGCCGGCTGCAGCACAAGACACACACAATAGCCAGCAGCCTGCTCATATATATTATATACATTTCAAGATTCCGAGCATAATATTCTGGGTAGGCATAGCCCCCCCTAGCCTTAATATACGCGCCGCCTATGGATTGAATTGATTGAAAACTTTATTAACAGATTGCAGAATGGGTACAGTACAGTACATTGAGAGTTGTTTGATTGATTGAATTGATTGAAAACTTTATTAACAGATTGCAGAATGGGTACAGTACAGTACATATATGTAGCAGTACTGTCTATCTGTATGTCATGTATGTCATATATGTCCTGATGAATTGAAAATGGGGGACCCTGATGTAAACAAGACAAAAGTATTTCTCTGGTCTGCATCCCCTTAACAATTGTGTGTATTGAGCTGTACTGTATTGTACCCATTCTGCAATCTGTTAATAAAGTTTTCAATCAATCAATCAAAACAGCTCAATACATACAATTGTTAAGGGGATGCAGACCAGAGAAAGACGTTTGTCTTGTTTACATCAGGGTCCCCCATTTTCAATTCATCATAAACAGGGGTGTAAAAAGTACCCAGAAATTATACTTTACTACTACTATTATACTAAGTACACTGTACAACTGTACAAGCAAAACTGTACATTGGAATATTGACGAAACCATACTTGGTCATTTACTGTACATTGGAGGGGGTTGGGTTAGGACATTTACAGGGGCCAGTTTCGAATTGCAGTCTCCCGTAGTTGCTCTTTGAGAGTGGTTTTGAAAGTGGGTAGTGATTCACATTCCTTTACAGCAGGGATCAGCAACCTTTTTGATACGAAGTGCCATTTTAAAATGTTCTTGTTAACCAGTGTGCCATATCAATGTTAAGGTTAATTATGACACCACATCACAATGTAAATCTCCAACAGATCTGTAATTCTATTCCATCCATATAGGCAACGTGCATAGCAATAGTTTTAATAACCATTTTCCTCTCATAAATATATAAGAGAATGCTGCCGTCTTTATGAGATGCTTGCTTGTCATACCTGGACACATTCAGCCTTGTCTGCCTCATCCTTTAAAGTTCTCATATTTGGTCTCAAAATGGAAATGTTCGGCAAACAACAACAGACTGACCCTTCTCATTGCCTCTGACCATGAAATATCCCTGGTATATCAGTCAACCTACAGTACCATAAATAACAGGCTGTGCAACTGCCAATGGCTGTGAAAGAGGTAACTGCATGGGGAGGTAACTCAACATTTCCAAAAAGGTTCCTCTTACACATTTGCTAGTGTGCCATGTTGGTTTAGATAATGTGTACCAATGGTGGCACTCGTGCCTAAGGTTGCTGACCCCTGCTTTACAGCTTTGGGTAGGGCGTTCCACATCGATGTGGCATAATTGCGAACCGTGTTTAGTCCCTTGTTTGAGCCGAATCTGGGTTTAACATGATTTGTGGAGCTCCCTCTGGTGTTGTGATCGTGGTATTCACTGACCTTTGGGAAGTATTTTGACATGTACATGGGTACCTTAGTCGTATAGTGTATCTTGTTGACCAGGCCCATTGCAAGTTGCTGTACTCTGTCGTCTACTCTAAGCCATCCTAGGTTGTCAAAGTGGGCAGGGGTGAGGTGGGTTCTAGGAGTAAGGTCAAGCAGTAGTCTGACCAGTTTGTTTTGAGATCTGCCAGGTTATGACATTTATGCTTCTACCTAAAACCAGGTTATGTGAGTAGCTGGGATTGGTTCAGGTTCTGATATTGCTGTACAGGCCAAGATTTCACTGATCGCTTTAGTACTTAGAAACATAGCACTATGTTGTATCCTCTCACCAGGCTCCAATGCAATGGGGCACATTTTCACATGATGTTGCTGTCAATGACGCATTATACAAAATGGTCATCAGTAGTGGCCACAGAAATAAACCCATATTCCATAATGGGACTTGAGTATACTGAATATTTGACCATACCAAATATCTCATATAAAAGGCCTTCTAGTAGGCCAGTTGACTAACTCACATAATTAGCATCATATAGCCACAATACTAACCCTAACCCTTTCGGCACAGCTAGACGTGGTCAACAAGAACAACCACTCTCTGTCCCCACTCAACTATGACCCACACATCAGAGAAAGATATCAATATCAGCACAATTAAACAGAAGTTGAGTAATTTGTCTAGATGACATTGCTTCTCAACATTAAATCTTTGGCCTTTTAAGGATTGTGAGTGATTTATCGTGGCCCAGAGACACCCCTATGTACCTGTACTAGGCGTCAACCTGACCTGTAGACTGGGGTAGAGAGACACAGATGGATTTATAGCCATGCTTAAGATCAATCATTATTACAATGTCTTTGTAAACACAAAAGACAATACATATCTTTGCTGGTGGCCTTCTGATTACCACTCCAGGACCACCTAGTTAGGAACCTTTGTTTAATATGGGGCCTAACATAACCTGATCTATCTATTTTAAAGGCATTGGAGGCAATAGTGTGGCAGATCGGATGCAACATTCCAAATGTAAGTAGCCAATTGCAATTAACATTCAGTCAACTTGCACTCAAGACATAGTACAGTAATGATCTAAGTCACATATTTCTATCTCAGGTACATACACTGCCAATCTACGCATTTATACTGTGGCACAGGAACTGGGACAAAGGTGAATGTGTTGAGATATCAAGATCATTACAGGTAGGCCTTGATATCTTAAACTTTTAACAGTTATGTTAGTAGTAACATAAGTATTTGCTATTAGGTAATCTTCAAATTCAGTCATGGGCATTTAAAATATTAACTACATGCAAGTTTTAAATATATCTACACTTAAGGCTGTTGAATAACTGCTTGTGTGGTATTATGCTTTATTTTCATGAAGGCTATCACGTCGTCAACCTCTAAAGTGCTTCTCCTACGAATTGTGGGTCATGCAACTACTGAGACAGGAAACCATTTTATTATGTGGGTAAGTAGAAATCGGGTAGCACTTTTGTAAGTCATTGAAATCTGGAAGATCTAAATCATGTGGGAATGTTATTGTAATTAGGGCTGCACTGCATTAATCGTAAAAAAATAAAACTATGCGAATCGCATTTCAAAATTAACTTAAAAAAATAGTTATATATATATATATATATATATCTTTTTACTTCTAAAGCACTTTCATATATGTTATGTTTAAGTTTAAGTCAAGCACTTTGATATATGTTATGGTGTCTATTAAGAGAGTGCAATAAATGATTTTATTGAAAAAATAAGAATTTCTTAGAGAGAAAAATCTTGTAAAAAAATATGGATTATAGATAATGTAGCTGTTATACATCTAATTTGTCTACCGGTATATGCATTAATTCTGATCAATGTTAACAATTATAATTAAAAAGCTATAGGTTAATATACCTTATTATTTGGTAACAAAAACACCTACTAATACTTGTAGGCACACATGGAATTGTGGAATTTATTATGTGCTCTCCTTGGAACCAAAATCAGTTGCCACATTTTTGCTGTGATTTAGCAAGCAGCATTATGTTACTGGAATGTGCAGAGATTTGATACCCATCCCAAATAATTTGTTTGTATAATAATAGTTTGTTTGCCCATCATTTATGAATTGTTATGATATTATTTTGTATTACTAATGTCTGTCCCTCCTTCCCTTAGGCATGTCTTTATATATTGAATAAATATGAAGGCATGAACCGATACCAAGGAGAAGAACTCATCGGAACACCAGTAGCGGCTAGAAAATACAAAAAGATACAGTTTTTCTCAATTGCTTTGGTGCATTTCTCTGATCAGAATTAAAGTTCTCATAACTGTTAGTTCAACCTCCACAACATTTTGTTATTTGTGCACATCATAGTAGCAGTTTCTCATTCCTCCGAACAAATTGCAAATGCTTTTGGACATGCATCAATTGCTTTCATACAATTCTCTGCTGTTTTATAACATTATCATTTGCTTAGGTCATGTCAGTCAAAATGAACTATACTTATGACTGCTGAATAGTCATTCCCTATAAAACTAATAGTCCTCATTTCATTGCTTGAGTCATTACATACAAATATGTTGAACTAGTTGTCAAAATCTGTCAAGCAAATTTTATACATTTCTTTATAATTTTTCCCCTGAGCTGGATGCCAGGGAATCGCTGCACACATTCATATATGTTCATGAGGCGGGTTTCAATCTGGCAAAAGGTAGAAGGCGTGGAAGGAATCGCATTGGACAGAGAGCAACTACTGATGTCCCAGGCCAACGAGGAGGGAATATTACAATGTGTGCAGCCATCTCAGAAAACGGCGTCCTCACCCATATGCCCCGCATTGGTCTATACAACACACAACATCTGCTGACTTTTTTAGACACTCTTTACAGGGACATAATCCCTGAGAATGAGAGGGGTCTAAATGGCGACCATCTGATCAAGTACGTTGTTGTATGGGATAATGTGCGTTTTCACCACGCAATTCTGGTCACACAGTGGTTTGCAGCACATGAAAGGATGCTGGTGGAATATCTCCCTCCCTACTCCCCATTCCTGAATCCAATAGCCAGACAGACAGGAACGTCTGGATGTGAATGAATGATTTACAGTACTGTGTATGTTGTATGTTCCAATTCAGTTCCAATATGTACTGCAATATTGTTTACAGTTGTGCACAGCTCTACCCAAAGGCCAAAGGGTGTTTCTTATGTTTGTTGTAAATTAGTTTGTATTTTCTTTTGCACAATGCTGTGAACAAATTAAAATTGCAAAGAGCATATGGAGTAAACATGTGAAAAATACGTGTCTTGTACTCATTTACCTCACTAAATACAGCAATGTGTAACTGTAGATTTCAAATGACTGTGCAAATAGTGTATAGTGCTGTCTTGAGCATTTTCAGAAAGTGTCACCAAGATCTGACTTTTTTTGCATTGGAAAACACTTACAGAGTGAACTGTCATAACGAAAACTTGGCAAAGCCATTTGACTATCTTGTTCATAAACAATGGTGTCAGGACTTTTCATTTTGATGACAGTGACACTTTCATTGACATGAATACTTACTTTTGAGGAATGAATAATCCATTTTGAGCAAGTGACACGCTTCTGCAGGTTATCACCTAGGTTTTGCAGTTTGTACTAATTGTTTTGAGAAATGCACTAACAGTTATGAGAACTTTAATTCTGATCAGAGAAATGCACCAAAGCAATTGAGAAAAACTGTAATATATAGATAGATAGATAGATAGATAGATAGATAGATAGATAGATAGATAGATAGATAGATAGATAGATAGATAGATAGATAGATAGATAGATAGATAGATAGATAGATAGATAGATAGATAGATAGATAGATAGATAGATAGATAGATAGATAGATAGATAGATAGATAGATAGATAGATAGATAGACAGACAGACAGACAGACAGACAGACAGACAGACAGACAGACAGACAGACAGACAGACAGACAGACAGACAGACAGACAGACAGACAGACAGACAGACAGACAGACAGACAGACAGACAGACAGACAGACAGACAGACAGACAGACAGACAGACAGACAGACAGACAGACAGACAGACAGACAGACAGACAGACAGACAGACAGACAGACAGACAGACAGACAGACAGACAGACAGACAGACAGACAGACAGACAGACAGACAGACAGACAGACAGACAGACAGACAGACAGACAGACAGACAGACAGACAGACAGACAGACAGACAGACAGACAGACAGACAGACAGACAGACAGACAGACAGACAGACAGACAGACAGACAGACAGACAGACAGACAGACAGACAGACAGACAGACAGACAGACAGACAGACAGACAGACAGACAGACAGACAGACAGACAGACAGACAGACAGACAGACAGACAGACAGACAGACAGACAGACAGACAGACAGACAGACAGACAGACAGACAGACAGACAGGCAGATAGATAGATAGATAGATAGATAGATAGATAGATAGATAGATAGATAGATAGATAGATAGATAGATAGATAGATAGATAGATAGATAGATAGATAGATAGATAGATAGATAGATAGATAGATAGATAGATAGATAGATAGATAGATAGATAGATAGATAGATAGATAGATAGATAGATAGATAGATAGATAGATAGATAGATAGATAGATAGATAGATAGATAGATAGATAGATAGATAGATAGATAGATAGATAGATAGATAGATAGATAGATAGATAGATAGATAGATAGATAGATAGATAGATAGATAGATAGATAGATAGATAGATAGATAGATAGATAGATAGATAGATAGATAGATAGATAGATAGATAGATAGATAGATAGATAGATAGATAGATAGATAGATAGATAGATAGATAGATAGATAGACAGATAGATAGATAGATAGATAGACAGATAGATAGACAGATGGTGGGCGACAGTGGCTCAGGAGGTAGAAGTAGAATGCTGCTACATGGTAGATGTAGATGTGGTCGCAATAGGGGGGAGGGGGGGGGGGGGGGGTGATTGTTCAGTTCAGTGATGGTTCTTGGGAAGAAGCTGTTCTGCATCCTCGAGGTGCGGGCATTGAAGGCCCTGTAGGCCTATCGCCTCCCAGATGGCAACAGGGAGAAGAGGTGGTGAGAGGGGTCAAGTCAAAGTAAAAAAAGTCAAGTCAAAGATTTTTATTGCCATGTATGGACGAATCCACATTGGAATACGGGTACATGAGCAAACACTGTGTAAACAGTACAGGAAAAATATGTAAAAACACAGACAGTATAAAAAGGACAAATGCTAAAAATACACTGAGGGTGTATATAAACAGCAATAAGAAAGATGGCTGGGAATTCTTTAGGGAGATAAAACGGGCGACATTTAATGACTAGGCATTCAAGATTAGTATTGCAGGTCTTGTTCATGACTGTAGTATCGGTACACCACTTTTCATTCACAAGAAGACAGATCCCTCCTCCTTTGGTTTTGCCGGTACATTCCTTCAGTCGGTCTAAGCGAAACACAGCGAATCCCGGCGGCAGGACTGCATGTTCGCCAGGTAGATGGAAGGCAGTGGAGGCTTGAAAGGGTGCTCGCAGAGTTTGACAAGCACCCCGCCTCGCCTGCCCCGGTGTCTGCGTCTTTGACGGCTCCCGTCACCTGCCGAGGGACATGCAGCGAAGTCCTTGCATCTGAGCTCGGGATTAACGTGGGAAACTTCCCGAACATCGTCGCGGATCCGGAGAAGTAATTCTCTGTTGTATCGAACAGTAGTAGATGTCCCGGACACATACACATTTAGAACGATTTCGTGCGTTTCATCCTTCAGGATGCTGCTAGCTCTGCGGAGGCAGCATGTTCTTAATATGTCATCCAGTGTGGGCAGGGGGAGACCGAGGATTTTTTGGGAGGTGTTTATGATGTTTCATGTTAAATTAAAGTTTTTTACTATTAAGTTGTCATCTGTCATTCCTTAAAACAGCAAACATTTTCCTGAAGGAATTGTATGGGCTAGCAAGCTGGAAGTCATGAGATTACTTGAATGTAATTCAAGCATATATACCTTTAGGAGTTGAACATGAAGTAGTATTTTAACTTTGGGTGGAATAAAGTTTTAGAAACATTTGGGATGAATACACCTTTAAAGCTATTTGTGGGAATACACATACAAAAATAAAAACGAAAGAATGGAAAAACATGCAGAACTGATCGCTAATGCTGTCACGTCCCTGATGAAGATGAACAGGAGCACTTGGATTGGCAAGGTATTGTATTGGAGCGGACCCACGACAGGATGAAGGATGACAGGATGGGTCAAGCGCAGATGACATTTCAATGGCAACCCCCCAAAGGAATGCGTGTGTGCTGCCCATCTCACATGTGTTACAAATAAAGACTTCATAGTCCCATTTCATTCATTTATTCATTCAAACTATTTGGGGTTATAAGCTTTAAAAGGATTTGGGGAAGACACCATAACACAATTGGGTATTAGAACCTTTAAAACCATTTGGGTGGAATACACCTTTAAAATGATTCGGGAAGACACATTTGGGTATTAGAACCTTTAAAACCATTTGGGTGGAATACACCTTTAAAATGATTCGGGGAAGACACATTTGGGTATTAGAACCTTTAAGACCATTTGGGTGGAATACACCTTTAAAATGATTCGTGGAAGACACATTTGGGTATTGGAACCTTTAAAACCATTTGGGTGGAATACACCTGTAAAATGATTCAGGGAAGACACATTTGGGTATTAGAACCTTTAAAACCATTTGGGTGGAATACACCTTTAAAATGATTCGGGGAAGACACATTTGGGTATTAGAACCTTTAAAACCATTTGGGTGGAATACACCTTTAAAATGATTCGGGGGAGACACATTTTGGTATTAGAACCTTTAAAACCATTTGGGTGGAATACACCTTTAACTGTCCTGCTACTGGTGCATCACTGTGATCCACTGTCCTGCTAACCATTTGGGTGGAATACACCTTTAACTGTCCTGCTACTGTTGCATCACTGTGATGTACTGTCCTGCTAACCATTTGGGTGGAATACACCTTTAACTGTCCTGCGACTGTACACCTACTGTACTGCTACTGTACACCTACTGTACTGCTACTGTACACCTACTGTACTGCTACTGTACTGCTACTGTACACCTACTGTACTGCTACTGTACACACCTCCTGCACATTGTGATGGGGCTGTCCTGCTAACCATTTGGGTGGAATACACCTTTAACTGTCCTGCTACATCACTGTCCTGCTACATCACTGTGATGTACTGTCCTGCTACATCACTGTCCTGCTACATCACTGTGATGCTACATCACTGTCCTGCTACATCACTGTCCTGCTACATCACTGTGATGCTACATCACTGTGATGCTACATCACTGTCCTGCTACATCACTGTCCTGCTACATCACTGTGATGCTACATCACTGTCCTGCTACATCACTGTGATGCTACATCACTGTCCTGCTACATCACTGTCCTGCTACATCACTGTCCTGCTACATCACTGTCCTGCTACATCACTGTCCTGCTACATCACTGTGATGCACTGTTCTGCTACATCACTGTCCTGCTACATCACTGTAATGTACTGTCCTGCTACATCACTGTGATGTACTGTCCTGCTACATCACTGTCCTGCTACATCACTGTCCTGCTACATCACTGTCCTGCTACATCACTGTCCTGCTACATCACTGTCCTGCTACATCACTGTGATGTACTGTCCTGCTACATCACTGTCCTGCTACATCACTGTGATGTACTGTCCTGCTACATCACTGTGATGTACTGTCCTGCTACATCACTATCCTGCTACATCACTGTCCTGCTACATCATTGTCCTGCTACATCACTGTGATGCTACATCACTGTCCTGCTACATCACTGTCCTGCTACATCACTGTGATGCTACATCACTGTCCTGCTACATCACTGTCCTGCTACATCACTGTGATGCTACATCACTGTCCTGCTACATCACTGTGATGCTACATCACTGTCCTGCTACATCACTGTCCTGCCACATCACTGTGATGCTACATCACTGTCCTGCTACATCACTGTGATGCTACATCACTGTCCTGCTACATCACTGTGATGCTACATCACTGTCCTGCTACATCACTGTGATGCTACATCACTGTCCTGCTACATCACTGTGATGCTACATCACTGTCCTGCTACATCACTGTGATGCTACATCACTGTCCTGCTACATCACTGTCCTGCTACATCACTGTGATGCTACATCACTGTCCTGCTACATCACTGTGATGCTACATCACTGTCCTGCTACATCACTGTGATGCTACATCACTGTCCTGCTACATCACTGTGATGCTACATCACTGTCCTGCTACATCACTGTGATGTACTGTCCTGCTACATCACTGTCCTGCTACATCACTGTCCTGCTACATCACTGTGATGCACTGTTCTGCTACATCACTGTCCTGCTACATCACTGTAATGTACTGTCCTGCTACATCACTGTGATGTACTGTCCTGCTACATCACTGTCCTGCTACATCACTGTCCTGCTACATCACTGTCCTGCTACATCACTGTCCTGCTACATCACTGTCCTGCTACATCACTGTGATGTACTGTCCTGCTACATCACTGTCCTGCTACATCACTGTGATGTACTGTCCTGCTACATCACTGTGATGTACTGTCCTGCTACATCATTATCCTGCTACATCACTGTCCTGCTACATCATTGTCCTGCTACATCACTGTGATGCTACATCACTGTCCTGCTACATCACTGTCCTGCTACATCACTGTGATGCTACATCACTGTCCTGCTACATCACTGTCCTGCTACATCACTGTGATGCTACATCACTGTCCTGCTACATCACTGTGATGCTACATAACTGTCCTGCTACATCACTGTCCTGCTACATCACTGTGATGCTACATCACTGTCCTGCTACATCACTGTGATGCTACATCACTGTCCTGCTACATCACTGTGATGCTACATCACTGTCCTGCTACATCACTGTGATGCTACATCACTGTCCTGCTACATCACTGTGATGCTACATCACTGTCCTGCTACATCACTGTGATGCTACATCACTGTCCTGCTACATCACTGTGATGCTACATCACTGTCCTGCTACATCACTGTCCTGCTACATCACTGTGATGCTACATCACTGTCCTGCTACATCACTGTGATGCTACATCACTGTCCTGCTACATCACTGTGATGCTACATCACTGTCCTGCTACATCACTGTGATGCTACATCACTGTCCTGCTACATCACTGTGATGTACTGTCCTGCTACATCATTGTCCTGCTACATCACTGTCCTGCTACATCACTGTCCTGCTACATCACTGTCCTGCTACATCACTGTGATGTACTGTCCTGCTACATCACTGTCCTGCTACATCACTGTGATGTACTGTCCTGCTACATCACTGTCCTGCTACATCACTGTCCTGCTACATCACTGTGATGTACTGTCCTGCTACATCACTGTCCTGCTACATCACTGTGATGTACTGTCCTGCTACATCACTGTGATGTACTGTCCTGCTACATCACTATCCTGCTACATCACTGTCCTGCTACATCACTGTCCTGCTACATCACTGTGATGCTACATCACTGTCCTGCTACATCACTGTCCTGCTACATCACTGGTGATGCTACATCACTGTCCTGCTACATCACTGTCCTGCTACATCACTGTGATGCTACATCACTGTCCTGCTACATCACTGTGATGCTACATCACTGTCCTGCTACATCACTGTGATGCTACATCACTGTCCTGCTACATCACTGTCCTGCTACATCACTGTGATGCTACATCACTGTCCTGCTACATCACTGTGATGCTACATCACTGTCCTGCTACATCACTGTGATGCTACATCACTGTCCTGCTACATCACTGTGATGCTACATCACTGTCCTGCTACATCACTGTGATGTACTGTCCTGCTACATCATTGTCCTGCTACATCACTGTCCTGCTACATCACTGTCCTGCTACATCACTGTCCTGCTACATCACTGTGATGTACTGTCCTGCTACATCACTGTCCTGCTACATCACTGTGATGTACTGTCCTGCTACATCACTGTGATGTACTGTCCTGCTACATCACTATCCTGCTACATCACTGTCCTGCTACATCACTGTCCTGCTACATCACTGTGATGCTACATCACTGTCCTGCTACATCACTGTCCTGCTACATCACTGGTGATGCTACATCACTGTCCTGCTACATCACTGTCCTGCTACATCACTGTGATGCTACATCACTGTCCTGCTACATCACTGTGATGCTACATCACTGTCCTGCTACATCACTGTGATGCTACATCACTGTCCTGCTACATCACTGTGATGCTACATCACTGTCCTGCTACATCACTGTGATGCTACATCACTGTCCTGCTACATCACTGTGATGCTACATCACTGTCCTGCTACATCACTGTGATGCTACATCACTGTCCTGCTACATCACTGTCCTGCTACATCACTGTGATGCTACATCACTGTCCTGCTACATCACTGTCCTGCTACATCACTGTGATGCTACATCACTGTCCTGCTACATCACTGTGATGCTACATCACTGTCCTGCTACATCACTGTGATGCTACATCACTGTCCTGCTACATCACTGTCCTGCTACATCACTGTGATGCACTGTCCTGCTACATCACAGTGATGTACTGTCCTGCTACTGTTGCATCACTGTCCTGCACAGTACAGGACACAAAATGATTTAACTGCCTCTCGGTTTTCCTGATCTTTCACGTTTTTAATTATTTCCTTTTACCATGCTGCTATCTTTTTGTATTTTATTGATGTTTTTGCTATGTGAAGCACTTTGTGACCCTGGTCTGTGAAAGGTGCTATATAAATAAACGTTACTTACTTACTTACTTACTTACTTACTTACTTACTTACTTACTTACTTACTTACTTACTTGTACAATCATCTTGTTGGGTATGGTATTGGTTCTGATATAATTGAAAAGGTCTTTATAGGCTTCCCTTTCAATCCTTTTATACAGTTCATCACCATCTGTTTCTTCATCATTCTCTTTTTTTTTATTCTGGTGTAATCCTTATAGCATGAACGATGATAGTGGGCCTCTGCAGCTACTATGTCTCTGCTTGTTGCTGCTAGAATCTTTTCATCTCCCTTTTGGATTGCACATTCTCATAGTGTTTGGTCAGCTCTGAGTTTGTACAGCTTGTGTAACATCTTTTCACACATCTGGGAGCCCTTTAGACCCTTCAAGTTTCTTTAATAGTTGTCATACAGAAGTACAGAATACTTTTGTACAAAATGCTTCTTACTGTTGCGCTCCAGAGACTGTGCATGACAAGATAAGTATGAAATAAAAACATAGTAAAAATTAGAAGTAAAAAAAGAGGTCACAGTGTTCAGTTTAGACATATGTACAATGTTCGTAGACGTAGTTACCATACAATATACAATACTGTGCAGTGTACTAATATACAATACTATATAGTGCAAGGCATAAATGGACGAGGTGCAGTTTAGGTACAATTCACAGTAGGTGTACGAGTTGTAGTGCAAATCCTTTATCAATAAATATAAAGTGTAAGTGTGTTTGTGTGATCTAAAGTGTGGAGAGTGGGTGCTGCAGTGTGTTGTTTGTTTGAGTGAGTGTGTGCGTGTGGGTGTGTGTGCTGTGTGCATTTGATGGTTGTTGCATAGTGATTATTGTTCGTTTAGCGATTATTGTTCGTTTAGCAGCCTGATGGCCTGGGGATAGAAGCTCCTTCTGAGTCTTTCTGTGCTCGCCATAAGACTCCGGTATCGCTTGCCTGACGGCAGCAGTTCAAAGAGGCAGTTGTTCGGGTGGCTCGAGTCCTTAATAATTCTCTTAGCCTTCCCCTTGCACCGCTTGTTGTAAATGTTCTGGAGGGTGGGAAGCCCCCCTCTAATTGTGCGTTCGGCTGAACGTGTCACTCTTTGTAGTCTGCTACGGTCTTGTGCAGTGCTATTCCCAAACCAGGAGGTGATGTTGCCGGTCAGGATGCTCTCTATTGTACATGAGTAGAAGTTCCTAAGGATCTTCTGACTGACTTGGAACTTCCTTAGGCGCCTGAGGAAGTAGAGGCGTTGTCGTGCCTTCTTCACAACACTGTCAATGTGTGTGGTCCATGTCAAGTCCTCGGATATGTGGGCTCCGAGGTACTTGAAACTGTTCACTCTCTCAACTGGTGCCCCGTCGATGCTGAGGGGGCTGTAGTCCTTGACCCCCGACCTCCTGAAGTCCACAATCATCTCTTTTGTTTTGCTGACGTTCAGGGAGAGGCAGTTCTCCTGACACCACTGTGACAGGTTCTCTACCTCTTCCAGGTAGGCCCTTTCGTCGTTGGCAGAGATCAGGCCCACCACTACTGTGTCATCAGCAAATTTGATGATGGTGTTGTTGTTCCGCTGTGCTACGCAGTCATGTGTGTACAGGGAGTAGAGGAGGGGGCTCAGAACACAGCCCTGGGGGGCCCCTATGTTGAGCGTGATGGATGAGGAGGTGCAGTTGCCGGCTCTTACCACCTGGGGTCTGCCCGTCAGGAAGTCCAGGACCCACTGGCACAGGTCATAGTTCAAGCCCAGGTCCCTGAGCTTGGCTATGAGTTTGGAGGGGACTATGGTATTGAATGCTGAGCTGTAGTCGATGAACAGCATTCTCACATAGTTCCCCTGCCTCTTGTCCAGATGTGATGCTGCTGTGTGCAGCACATGGGCTATGGTGTCCTCCGTGGACCTGTTGGGGCGATATGCAAATTGCAGAGGGTCCAGGTTGATGGGGAGGGAGGAACAGATGTAGCCCTTCACTAGCTTCTCAAAGCACTTCATGGCTATGGAGGTGAGGGCTACAGGGCGGTAGTCGTTGAGGCAAGCGGGCGTAGATTTTTTGGGTACAGGGATGATGGTGGACTTCTTCAGACAGGTGGGGATGACGGCCTGTTCCAAGGACAGGTTGAAGATGTCAGTGAATACCGGGGCCAGTTGGTCGGCACAGACTTTTAGGACGCGGCCGGGGATGCCGTCCGGTCCTGCTGCCTTCCTGATATCCACTTTTTTAAAGATCCGTCTCACCTCATGCTCTGTTACCCTGAACACTGAGTCTCCATCAGCAGACCCCCCCCCCCCCCCCCATTGCCGTGGTTTGTAGGCTGGTGTTGTTATTCACAGCCTCAAACCCCTTCTTCATCTTATCACAAAAAAATGCAGATTTTATCATACACTCTTGCTTCTGATCTCCTCCTTGGTATTTTTGATGTCTCACCAGCTTAATCAGTAATGCTTTCTTTGGCTTTCCTTTTCAGAGTGTCTAAGTCTCTCTTCATGGTGAATATATAGGCTTTGGTATTTTCGGTGATAGTAGATTCTTGGGACTTCTTTTTCTCCAAGTTATTTTGCAACATCTAAAATAGGGGCATACTTTCTCACTTTGGCTGCTTCAAGTAATGTTTCCCAGGATGCATAGTGTTGAGAGGACTAACTAAATGGTCATCATCTTCTTTTGATGTGTCCTGCATATGATACACTGTTTCTTAATAGAATCTGTGTGTATGGCTCTCCATTCTGATGCAAATAGCTTCAGCTACTCCAGATCTAAATCTACTCTACTAGTCTCTCTCACCACAGTACCTGAAACAATAAAAATAATAATAAAAAAGTATAATCACTAACATTGCTGATGAAAAAATTACCTGCTGCAAAGGTGATATTAATCTATGGCTACATCCACACTATGTTTTCATTTTAAAATGCACAACTTTTGCTAAGTTTACACCTAGTATCCACTCTTTCATATGATATTTTGACATGTATAAGTAATAACATCTCATGTTGACTTTAAACACAGTTTAAACACAGATGATGTACTTTGACATCTTAATCTGCACAATAACATGTTAACATCTTAACCTGCACAGTAACATGTTACCATCTTAACCTCTTAACCTCCCATCCTGCCAGTAACATGTTAACACATCATAACCTGCACAGTAACATGTTAAAACATGATTAATTGATTAAAATGTTCCTTACGCTTTCTCATAAATGTTGTATTTTTTGTGTATTCATCACATACAGAGTTACATTTGTAGTCAAGGAGTAGGAAGACACATTCAGTTGCATTATTATTATCCATGGGATCTTGCTTATATGGTGATATTGCCTTTTAAATGTAGAATATGTACCTGGTGAAGGCATATTCTTCATTGTATCTCCATTTACTCTGGAATGGTAATATATGTGGGTTTACTTACACTGGATTCACTTGTTCTAGCTTGTTACCTATCAAAGGAGACAAGAAACATAGGTCTTATGGTTCAGGAGCTATCATGATTAATTTTGGGCATGTCATTTCGGACAGGAGGCCTGAAAAATATGCTTGATAGTGTTATAAAATGGGTGATAGCACACATTTGGAGGCAACTGCTGCATTGCTATCACATATTTTCTAGGTAGGTGTGTATACCTTCCGAAAAATCACTATGGAAGTTAGTCCCCCAAGATGGTACCCGTGGCCCAAATTTGGGCCCCTGGCTCACGGCCTATGGGGGGGACACAATTATTATGGGATGGGAAATATGTGCGCGTGATTGATTTTTTTTCGTGAATGTGAAGGACACACACAGATGAAGCTCAAATCTTACCCACAACGATGTCCATTTAACCATACTTTTTTTCATTAGCCATAGGCCTACTCATCTCGACACAAATGCACACATCACAGAAAAAGTCTTGCATATTAATTAACGTTATATAATGTTAGTTTTCGGACTGTGAAAAATGAGAGCGTCAAAAACAAGAAATTGTCATTTCTTTAATGTATATGGTATACAGCACTATTGGACATTTGCATAACATTTTTGTCATTTGGCAAATTCTGTAACAACATACTAGTTATATGGGTTATATGGGGACTAGAGTATGAGTTAGTTATGATTATTATGATTTCTTTAAATATGAAAACATAAGATAAAAAAAGATATGATAAGAAATGTAAAATAATATAATATATAATATATTTGTTTTATAATTGTTTTTCTTTTTCTAATCTCTCTTTTATTTTTAAGGAATAACTGAAATAATATGAGGAAAAGGAAACAAAAAGAAGCCGCTAAATCAGTTGTTTGCAGCTTATAATTGTCCACAAACACTTGTTGAGAGAACAGGGTGAGGCAGGAGAGGGTGTAGTAACTGACAGTCACCACTCGGAGGCACAATTGTATAAAACCTGAAACAATTGAATTGTCAATTGAAGAGGTTCAGACTGTTGATCTGTGAAACATTCCTTTTTTCCGCCTGATAATATTTCAAGTGCCCTTAAAGTAATATTTCACTGCAGTAGCAACTTTTTCACTTTTCAGCACATCTCCATAACTGCCCAGCAAATTAGTGTGATGTAGAAGTAGAAGTAGAAAGCTTTATTGTCATTGCACAATACAGTACAACGAGATTGATTGGTTTGTGCAGCACCTAAAATAACGATACCTACATACACCCACTCTACCACACAATCGCGGTATTGCCAGCGATACTGGAGAATTGAAAATGGGGGACCCTGATGGAAACAAGACAAACGTCTTTCTCAGGTCTGCATCCCCTTAACAATTGTATGTATTGAGCCGTACTGTATTGTACCCATTCTGCAATCTGTTAAATAAAGTTTTCATTCATTCATTCATTGCTCAACGACAATAACACTATAACAAACCATCAAATAGACTCACAGCACACACATCCACACATACACACTCACTTTAAATAATCAACTCACTGTAGCACCCACTTTACCCACTTTAGACACTTTAACACACTTTATATATATTGGTAAAGAGATTTGCACTACAACTCATACCTCATTGCACCTTACGCTAAGTTGTACCTCATCCCATTTCTGCATTGTACTGTATATTGTATTGTAACTCAGTTACTTTTTCCCCCTACTCTGCATTGTATATTATATATGTATATTGAAGACTTTTGTTTACACTTGTTTACGTACTTTTGACTTTCTATTTTATACGTATCTATTTTTTATCTAGCACACTCTCAGGAGCAAAACAGAAAAAAAGCATTTCATATAAAAGTATTCTGTATTTTTGTATGACAACTAATCAAGAAACTTGAAACTTGAACAACACATCCATGATGTACCCATAGACACACCACACATTCATGTACCCTCTGCTACACATGCACTTATTCACAGGAACATTAAAAAGGTTTTAAAAAAGCATTGCAAAATCATCACAGTAGAAAAAATATTGCACATCGGCGGAAAATATTGCACATTAACGAATACCATTATTGCATTATTGCACATGTCCCAACATCTGTCATATTGCACATACAGTATATATTATAGTGAGGTAGATGTAGATGTGGTGGCAATAGGGGGGGGGGGGGGGGGGGTGATTGTTCAGTTCAGTGATCTGATGGCTCTCAGGAAGAAGCTGTTCTGCAGCCTGGAGGCGCAGCTTTGAAGGCCCTGTATCGCCTCCCAGATGGCAACAGGGAGAAGAGGTGGTGAGAGGGGTGCGTTTCATCCTTCAGGATGCTGCTAGCTCTGCGCTAGGCAGCGCATCTTGAATGTCATCCAGTGTGGGCAGGGGGAGACGGATGATTTTTTGGGAGGTGTTTATGACTCTCTGGAGGGATTTTCTTTCATATCTGTGCAGTTTGCGTACCATGCTGTGATGGAGTAGGTCTATGTTGGAAATGCTCTCAATAGAGCAGTGGTAGAAGGCCTTAAGCAGCTCAGCAGACAGGTTGATTTTTCTAAGTGTCCTTAAAAAATAAAGCCGCTGTTGGGCCTTTTTTACCAGTGCAGTGGAGTTGGTGGTCCATTTGAGGTCCTCAGTGATGTGGGTCCCTAGGAACTTAAAGCAGGGGACTCTCTCCATTTCCTCACCTGCGATGGTTAGGGGGGAGGGTCCACCCTGTGTCTCCTGAAGTCAATGATGATCTCTTTTGTTTTTTTTATGTTTAATGTGAGATTGTTGTCCGTGCACCATCCAGTTAAATTGTGGACTTCATCTCTGTAGGCAGACTCATCGTTGTTGGAGATTCGTCCTACCTCTGTCTCTGATCCACCTACACAGGGGGTCACTGAGACCCAGGTCCAGGAGTTTGGTGACCAGCCTACTGGGGACAATGGTGTTGAACGCACTGCTGTAGTCTATGAAAAGCATCCTCACATATGTCCCATTCTGGTCAAGGTGTGTCAGTGCTGAGTGGAGGGTTGTGGCTATAGCGTCCTCTGTGGACCTGTTTGCCCTATAGGCGTACTGATGTTGAGATTAGGGGGGAGGGCAGATTTTATGTGCTTCATTACCAGTCTCTCAAAACACTTAGCAATGATAGGAGTGAGTGCCACAGGTCTATAGTTGTTTAACCCGTTCACTGCCGCACTACCAAACGGTCCCAAATCCAATCAGCACTTTAACCCTTTCACTGCGACAATGAAAGGGTTAACCTTCTGTTGTGTGGCAGTGAAAGGGTTAAAGTGCTGATGTTGCTTTGTTTGGGCACAGGGATGATTATGGCTGATTTGAGACAGGTCGGAACAATAGCCTGGGATAGAGACATATTTTTTGTATTTTATTTTTTTATTATTTTTTAAACAAACACATAAACAAACATGACAACACACGATAAGATATACAAGCATTAATTGTCAGAGCACATCCAATGAAATCACATTTTAGTTAATTGTCTTATATAAGATATACCCCTAATACCTGTTATCTAAAAACCTACACACATATGCTCCAGCTCGAACCCCCCCCTCCCGGACCCCACCTTGGGTAGTACCTCCATTATCCCTCGCACCTAACCAGACACTACCATTATAAGCTAGCTTTTATTCTCTCCACCACTTCTAACCACATTGACATTTTGGATTCATTGAGACCCAGAATTCTTGCTGTAGATATTTCTTGATAAATCACATCGAGGTATGTAAGAAACCAAACTTTCCGGCACATTTTTTCCGGTTGAAACCAGCGTGATGCGATCAGCTTTTTAGCTACTGTGATACCCGATAAAACCAATCTCTTTAGCTGTGGATTTACTGCAAACTCAAAAACATACATTCAATAGTAATACCGAGGGGTGTACAGGTATATTCCAAGATACGAGTTTTGATAATTGTTGGGTCACATCTTTCCAGAATGTCTTAACTGGTGGGCAGTCCCAATACATGTGCATAAATGTCCCTTCGTCCCCATTTGTACATTGGGAGCATTTGGAGTCTTGTTTAAGACCCATTCTGCACAGTCTTATAGGAGTCAAGTATGTCCTGTGAATATAGTTAAGATTGATTTGTTGATGGTCCGGGTTCCTTGATGTAAGTCGGACATTTGCCCAGGCTCCTTGCCAATCAAAGTCATTTTCCAGGTCTGGTATATCCCTCCTCCAGGCAGAGTCTAGTTGGAGGGTTTCATACGAGGACGTTAGTAATTGATGATAAAAATCTGAAACAAAACCTCTCGATGTCTCTCTTTCATAGAAGAATTTGTGGTATCTGTGGTGTTCAATTGGTATGTCTAATGGAACACCGTGAGACTTCAAACATAGCTGTAATTAAGCATTACATCACGCGCAGGAGTGGTTTGTGAACAATAAACCATGCCTAGGGGTGGTCGTTAGACCCCCCTAGGCATGGTTTATTGTTCACAAATCACGACTGCAAGTGGTGTAAAGCTTTTATACAACTGCCAGATTCATCCAACCTTATTTCTATACAATAAACACACATTAATCGAAGATTTATTGAAAAAACCATCCGCCAGAAAAAGTAGTTCCCACAACTACAAAAAAGACAAGTTGCCTCCATGTGGAAGCAGCTTGAAGTGCATCCAACCAAACTAACACATCCAACTGTGTATTATTGGAATGATTGAGAGAAGTTGCCTCATGTGGAGGCAGCTTGAAGTGCATCCAACCAACTAACACATCCAACTGTGTATTATTGGAATGATTGATTGAAAATTGTATTACCAGATGCAGAATGGGTACAATACAGTACGGCTCAATACACACAATTGTTAAGGGAATGCAGACCTACTTTCCATAGAACTTCATTCTTAGATGCTTCTATATAAAGTAGGTAAAACAAATTAAAAAGTTTTCTTTGCCCTATAGGAAAAAAACGTTTTCTTCGCCCTATTCTTTTATTTATTTTTTTAAACCTACTGTAGAGGGCCTAAACTTAACCAGTTGGAAACCAAGCGTACAGTAATAAAATTAGCAATCAATCAATCAATCAACTCAATAGGCCATGCTCACTTAGAACAGCGCAGCACCCAGCTCTCTCAGTCTGACTATCCCCCGCGTTGCAGGCAGAGTGTGTGTGTGTGTGTGTGTGTGTGCGTGTGTGTGTGTGTGTGTGCGTGCGTGCGTGTGTGTGTGTGTGTGTGTGTGTGTGTGTGTGGGGGGGGGTGTGTGGCGGTGGGTGGAGACTAGAGCGAGCGCTGACAGTCGAAAGGAAAAAAAAATTGAAAAAAAAATTGTAAATTAATCAATCAATCAATCCGCGATTTTTCTTTTGTTACAGAATGATTCAAGACCCATCAATTACATCATCCAACATTGTTTAAACGACTAAGACATTCGCTGTGACAGAATCGCTTGATATTTAGTCGTTTAGTCGCTATCAACATATCCATTTGTAAAGATTATTGTCCACATTCTTGTGATCCGGCGGAGTGATGTGATGTGGGTCGGTTGTGGGCGGGTCCTGGGCCAGCAGCGTGGAATTGTTGCCAATAAAGACGTGTAAAATGACTGTTTCAGCCAATCAGAATCGAGAAATTTGCATGCCGTTGTATAACTGTATGTAAAAAAGCCATGTGGACTTGGTGAGATTACATTTTTTGCGTATTTCTTTATAACTACAAAAACCCTGTTTGTTAAAAAGAGACATATTAAAGATATCTGTAAATACATCTGCTAGCTGGTGGGCACAGTCTCTAATCACTCTCCCTGGAATCCCATCTGGCCCCCCAGCCTTCCTTGTATTCACAGAGCTAAAGATTCGCCTCACTTCTCGTGACTGTACAGTATGTGGTCAGAGGGCGGTGGAGGGGGTGCAGCTCTATTATCAAGTCCAGGAGTTTCAAAGCGGGCAAAGAAATGATTAAGCTCCTCTGCTAAGGAGGTGTTATTGTCTGTTGGTGGTTTTTGGTTAGTTCTATAATTTGTGATCTGCTGAATGCCTTGCCATGAGTCTGGGATTCCTGTTGGTGAGGTGACCCTCAATCTTGACCTTATATGCAGCTTTTGCCTGCTTTATACCTTTTTTCAGGTTGTGTGTGTGTGTGTGTGTGTGTGTGTGTGTGTGTGTGTGTGTGTGTGTGTGTGTGTGTGTGTGTGTGTGTGTGTGTGTGTGTGTGTGTGTGTGCGTGCGTGCATGAATGTGCAATAGACGAGAGCAGGTGCACTCCTTGTGCAGCACGGGGCGTCCAGGTGGGAGGTGTACCTGGGCACAGAGAGAACAAGATTAGGACAAGGTATTTCAACAAGGATAGAGTAGCAAGGCTAGGGTTCGTTGTCGTACCTAGGAAGTTAGGTTAACACTGCAACGAGGGTAGAGCAGGATCCGTGGGCTGAAGTAGGAGTTCGCTGACGAGGGAATCCCTCACAGCCGTGTTAATTAGTGTCCCCCTGGCAGCGTGGGAATCCTGGGGTCGGATGCTGCCCATATAAGGGTATGAGAGGATGAGGGGTGAGGAAGGCTTCCGCCGTGATGGTGTGGAAGGAGGAGGGGTGAGGAAGGTTCTCGCTGTGACTATGACAGGACCCCCCCCTCTACGGGCGCCTCCTGGCGACCCTCCAGGCTTGCCAGGGTTGGCACGATGGATATCCTGGATGAGGGCAGGATCCAGAACCATCTGGTGGGAGACCCAGCTGCGCTCCTCCGGGCCGTAGCCCTCCCAGTCCACCAGGTACTGGAAGCCGCGACCGCAGCAACGCACGGACGGTGTAGGCCGGATGGTCGTCGATGATCAGCGGAGGGGGAGGCTCCGGAGCTGGGGGAGACAGGGGACTGGAGACCACCGGCTTCAGCTGGGAGACATGGAATGAGGGGTGAATGCGCATATGGGAGGGAAGCTGGAGTCTGACGACTGAGGGGTTAATGACAGACCTTGTAAGGACCAACAAAACGGGGGGTGAGTTTTCGGGAAACTGATTTGAGAGGCAGGTCCCGAGACGAGAGCCAAACCATCTGACCTGGTTGATAGTCGGGGGCCGGGGTCCGGTGGCGGTCAGCAAAGCGGCAATTCTGGTCAGCGGAGCGGAGCAGCGCGGCCCTGGTGTCCTCCCATATCCTCCGGCAGCAGCGAAGGTGCGCCTGCACCGAGGGAACTGAGATCTCCTCCTCCTGGGTAGGGAACAGTGGAGGCTGGTAGCCAGAAAAGACTCGAAGGGGGACTGACCTGTGGCAGCGGAGGACAAGGAGTTTTGGGCGTACTCGATCCATGGCAGGAAGGCGCTCCAGCCAGAGGGGTCCCAGGTCATGACGCAGCGGAGGGCGGACCCCAGGTCCTGGTTGGCCCGCTCCGACTGGCCGTTGGTCTGCGGGTGGTATCCGGAGGAGAGGCTGACCGTGGCCCCCAGGGCCAGACAGAAGGCCTTCCAGACCTGGGAGATGAATTGAGGCCCTCTGTCGGAGACGATGTCCACCGGGATCCTGTGGAGACGGAAGACGTGGAGCACCATCAGGTCCACAGTCTCTGAAGCAGAGGGAAGTTTGGGGAGAGCAACAAAGTGAACGGCCTTCGAGAATCGATCGACAATGGTGAGAATTACTGTGTTACCGTGTGAGGGGGGAAGACCGGTGACGAAGTTATTAATTAATTAATTTAATTAATTAATTAATTTAGGACCTGCTCCGAGGTCATCAATTGGCACACATGCGATGCATGCATGCAATTCGTATCTGCGATTAACCCATCCTGTCGTCCTTCCCCCCCAATGGCAGCCGGGAGCAGACAGGCGCAACGTGAGCCGCGCCAGGGGACCAATCCAAGTGCTCCTGTCCGTCTTCGTCAAGGACGCCACAGTGTTAGCGATCTTGTTGTTGTGCATGTTTTTCGATTGGGTTTATCTTATCGGGGGGGAAACCCTTGCGAGCACGGGGAGAACATGCAAACTCCACACAGAAAGGCCTGGGCTGGGAGATACCCCACCTGGGTAACTGGCATCATGGAAACCTGGTCCCCAAGCGGGATTCGAACCCTGGACCTTCTTGCTGTGAGGCGACAGTGTTAACCACTACACCACCGTGCCGCCAAGTCCAGGGCGACGTGTGACCAGCGACGTGTGACGGAGGAGCCCGGCAGGTGGTCGGTGGGAAGTCTTCCCACGAGCACAGACGGTGCAGGCAAGGACGAAGGCGTGGGTGTCTTCCCTCATGGAGACCCACCAGAAGTGCCGCTTCAGTAGGGACATGGTACCTGCGATCCCAGGATGACAGGCAAACCGGGAGGCGTGGAGCCACTGGAGCACCTGGGAGCGGACAAGGTTGGGAACAAAAAGCCGGTTAGGTGGGCCGTTATCTGGATCAGGCTGGACGCGCTGAGCCTCCCGGACGACAGACTGGATCTCCCAGGTGGCGGAAGCCACCAAGCAGGAGGAGGAGAGGATGGTGTCAGGGTGTGAGGGACCCCATTCGGGGACAAACTGCCGGGAGAGGGCGTCCGGCTTAATGTTCTTGGAGCCTAGCCTGTAGGTCAGGGTGAAATTGAACCGGCCGAAGAACAGCGCCCAGCGGGCCTGGCGGGAGTTCAGGCGCTTGGCCGTCTGGACGTAGGTGAGGTTCTTATGGTCCGTCCAGACCAGGAAGGGGATCTCTGAGCCCTCCAGCCAGTGCCTCCATTCCACAGGACATATGTGAGGATGCTTTTCATAGACTACAGCAGTGCGTCCAACACCATTGTCCCCAGTAGGCTGGTCACCAAACTGGACCTGGGTCTCAGTGACCCCCTGTGTAGGTGGATCAGAGAATTCTTGTCCAATCGTCCACAGACAGTCAGCCTCGGCTCCCATCTCTCCTCCAGCTTGTCCCTCAGCACTGGCGCACCTCAAGGCTGCATACTGAGTCTGCTGCTCTACTCACTATACACATATGACTGCATTTACATACACCCCTCAAACACTATAGTCAAATTTGCAGACGACACAACAGAGGTAGGACGAATCTCAAACAACGATGAGTCTGCCTACAGAGATGAAGTCCACAATTTAACTGGATGGTGCACGGACAACAATCTCACATTAAACATAAAAAAAACAAAAGAGATCATCATTGACTTCAGGAGACACAGGGTGGACCCTCCCCCCCTAATCATCGCAGGTGAGGAAGTGGAGAGAGTCCCCTGCTTTAAGTTCCTAGGGACCCACATCACTGAGGACCTCAAATGGACCACCAACTCCACTGCACTGGTAAAAAAGGCCCAACAGCGGCTTTATTTTTTACGGACACTTAGAAAAATCAACCTGTTTGCTGAGCTGCTTAAGGCCTTCTACCACTGCTCTATTGAGAGCATTTCCAACATAGGCCTACTCCATCACAGCATGGTACGCAAACTGCACAGATATGAAAGAAAATCCCTCCAGAGAGTCATAAACACCTCCCAAAAAAATCATCCGTCTCCGCCTGCCCACACTGGATGACATCTTCAGAACGCGCTGCCTCCGCAGAGCTAGTAGCAGATGAAACGCACCCCTCTCACCACCTCTTCTCCCTGTTGCCATCTGGGAGGCGATACAGGGCCTTCAAAGCTGCGCCTCCAGGCTGCAGAACAGCTTCTTCCCGAGAGCCATCAGATCACTGAACTGAACAATCACCCCCCCCCCTATTGCCACCACATCTACATCTACCTCACTATAATATATACTGTATGTGCAATATGACAGAGGTTGGGACATGTGCAATAATGCAATAATGGTATTCGTTAACGTGCAATACTTTCCGCCGATGTGCAATATTTTTTCTACTATGATGATTTTGCAATGCTTTTTTAAAACCTTTTTAAATGTTCCTGTGAATAAGTGCATATGTAGCAGAGGGTACATGAATGTGTGGTGTGTCTATGGGTACATCATGGATGTGTTGTTCAAGTTTCAAGTTTCTTGATTAGTTGTCATACAAAAATACAGAATACTTTTATATGAAATGCTTTTTTCTGTTTTGCTCCTGAGAGTGTGCTAGATAAAAATAGATACGTATAAAATAGAAAGTCAAAAGTACGTAAACAAGTGTAAACAAAAGTCTTCAATATATACAATATACAATGCAGAGTAGGGGGAAAAAGTTACTGAGTTACAATACAATATACAGTACAATGCAGAAATGGGATGAGGTACAACTTAGCGTAAGGTGCAATGAGGTATGAGTTGTAGTGCAAATCACTTTACCAATAAATATAAAGTGTGTTAAAGTGTCTAAAGTGGGTAAAGTGGGTGCTACAGTGAGTTGATTATTTAAGTGAGTGTGTTTGATTGATTGATTGATTGAAAAGTTTATTAACAGATTGCAGAATGGGTACAGTACAGTACAGCTCAATACATACAATTGTTAAGGGGATGCAGACCAGAGAAAGACTTTCGTCTTGTTTACATCAGGGTCCCCCATTTTCAATTCATCATAACATATATGACATACATGACATACAGATAGACAGTACTGCTACATCTATACATTTATGACATATCAAATTTGCAAATACAGTACTGTTTGTGATACAAAAAGTGTCCAGAAAAAGAGTGTATATACATTTGACGTAGAAACTGTACATTGGGGGAGGTTGGGTGGGTGGGGTGGGGTTGGGCGGGTGGGTTAGGACTGTACATTGGAGGTGGGGGGGGGGGGGGGGGGGTTGGGTAGGGGGGGGGAACACTGTACACTGTACATTGGAATACTGACAAAGCCATACTTGGTAATTTACTGTACAACTGGGTTAGGACATTTGTAGGGGCCAGTTTCGAATTGCAGTCTCCCGTAGGTGTTTTTTTAGAGTGTTTTTGAAAGTGGGTAGTGATTCACATTCCTTTACAGCTTTGGGTAGGGCATTCCACATTGATGTGGCATAATTGCGAAACGTGTTTAGTCCCTTGTTTGAGCCGAATCTGGGTTTAACATGATTTGTGGAGCTCCCTCTGGTGTTGTGATCGTGGTATTCACTGACCTTTGGGAAGTATTTTGACATGTACATGGGTACCTTGGTCGTGTAGTGTATCTTGTAGACCAGGCCCATTGCAAGTTGCTGTACTCTGTCATCTACTCTAAGCCATCCTAGATTGTCAAAGTGGGCAGGGGTGAGGTGGGTTCTAGGAGTCAGGTCAAGCAGTAGTCTGACTAATTTGGTTTTTAGCACCTTTGAGGTGCTTTGGTACCATGAGGTGCAAGCATAGTCGTAGTACCCTTGAATGAGTGCTCCTGCCAGAGTCTTCAGGGTATTCTTGTTTACCAGAGAGGAGATCCGGTACAAGAATCGAGTTCGTTGGTTGACTTTTTTTATTACATTGGATGCCATTTTGCCACAGGAAAGATTAGCCTCTAGGATGGAACCCAGGTAGGTAATTTCATCTTTCCTTGTGACAATATTGTCACCCACTGTAACTGAGAAGCCGTCGGTCTTGCTGAGTTTGTTATTTGAACCGAAGAGAATGGACTCTGTTTTGCCCATGTGTAATGTTAGTTTGTTGTCGGCGAGCCATATGCAGATTTTGCCTAGTTCCGAGCTGAGGGTTTTTTCAACCTGTAACTTGTTCTTGTCAAAGACCAGCAGGGCTGAGTCGTCCGCAAAAAGGAACAAGTTGCAGTCACAAGCTGACGACATGTCATTTGCATGAATTAGGAACAGTAGCGGTCCTAATATGCTTCCTTGTGGAACACCACAGTTCACTGTGAGGGGGGGGGATAGGGTACCGTTTACCTCCACCATCTGTTCTCTCCCCTCCAGGTAGGATTGTATCCAGCTCACTGATAGACTATCAAAACCAATTGCTTTTAGCTTGTCAATCAGAATGGTGTGATTGACAGTGTCGAAGGCCTTTTGTAGGTCCAGCATGACCATGCCGCAGTATTTGCCCGCATCCACCTCTTGCTTGATGTGGTCGTTCAAATAGAGAAGGCATGTGTCAGTGGAGTGGGATGTTCTGAAGCCAGATTGGAATTCGTAGATTCGATTTTTTTCCGCAAGGTACTTTTCGACCTGTTCGTATACTATTTTTTCCATGACTTTCGAGATGGATGTAAGGATAGAAACAGGGCGGTAGTTGCCTGGGTCTAATTTGCTGCCCTTTTTGTGCAGGGGTGTTACTCTCGCAATTTTGAAGTCCTTGGGGACGTGTCCCTGTTTTATGGAGAGGTTTATTATGTGTGTGATGACTGGGGTGATGGCGGCTGCTGAGTCTCTGAGGAATTTGGAGGGGATGTTGTCATGGCCAGTGGCCTTGTTCGGTTGGAGGGCGCTCAGTTTTTTGAGTACCTCATCTGTAGTTACCATTTCCAGTTTGAAGTCGTCTTTGTGGACGCCTAGGTTCTTCTACCCCATACTGCCCTGAGTGGGAGGGTAGTTTTTTTACCAGTGTTGTGGCTATGTTTGTGAAGAAAGTGTTTAAGTAATTGGCTACATCCAGCTTGTCTGTGATGAGCGTGTTGTCCGTCTTTATGTTTATGTTTGAGAACCTGGTTTTAAGTTTTTTACTGCAGCCTAGTTGATTATTGAGTAATTTCCAAAGTTCACATGGTTTATTTTTGTTTTCCTCAGTTTTGTCATTGACGATTTTTTTAGCTGTTTTTATCATGGAGTTTACGTAATTTCTTAGTCTGTTTCTTTCTAGTTTGAGTTCAGTCACGTGGGCTTGGAGTTCACTGCTCGTCCTTTTGATAAGCTTTGACTGACTTTTACGAAACTCGTTTTTTTCTCTGGCTTTCATAGCGGTCAGTATTTCAGTGTGCATCCATGGCTCAGCGCGATTTTTTACCCTGGTGGTTCTTAGGGGGGCCATAGTATTGTTGAGAATTTGGTTTTGAAGCCAAGCCAGGTTTCTTCAACCAGTGTACCATTGAGCTCATCTGACCAGTCCAGGCTCAGTCCAGGTTCTGAGGTCTCTAGATGTGACTGTTTTGTGATAGCCAGCCTTTTGCTTTAGCTTTTTGCGGGTACAGAATATCATATAATGATCACTTAACCCGCATGCTATAACCCCTTTATTGGAGATCGTGGAGGTCAGGATGAGGTCAATGGTAGTCTGAGTTGATTCACATACCCTTATGTGGGTTGGTTGATTAGCTGGCTGAGGCCGTGCAGATCACAAAGCCTACTGAAGGCCTTGAAGACGGGTGCTAAGACACCCCAGCTAAACACCCATCAAGTGTGTCATAGAAGCCACTGTGTTCTGGCCGTCTATAGATTATGCCTATTAGTACTGATTTTGCCCTTTCAAATAAGATTTCAATCCATACAGTTTCAATCTCGTCATGGTTAAGGTCAGTACGGTTGATGCATTTGGTATCTTTGTGAATATACACACAGACGCCACCTCCATACTGGTTTCTATCTCTCCTGACTATTGAATAGTTCTCGATTTCAATCTCTGGATCCTGAACAGATGAGTCTAGTTTTGTTTCTGTGAAACACAATATGTTAGCCTTACCATTTAAAAACAACTCTTGTGCTGGTTCATACAGGCTATTGTGCTGGTTCATACTGACTCTTGTGCTGGTTCATACAGGCTATTGTGCTGGTTCATACTGACTCTTGTGCTGGTTCATACAGGCTCTTGTGCTGGTTCATACAGGCTATTGTGCTGGTTCATACAGGCTCTTGTGCTGGTTCATACAGGCTCTTGTGCTGGTTCATACTGAGTCTTGTGCTGGTTCATACAGGCTCTTGTGCTGGTCCATACTGAGTCTTATGCTAGTTCATACTGGCTCTTGTGCTGGTTCATACTGGCTGAGGCCCATAGGTGCCAGATTGCAGTGATTTACTGTTTCAGCAGCCAGCCTTTGCAGCGTTTGCTTCTCCCCATAATCCACCTAATTTTAAAGGAGATTATTAAACCCAACCAGTTGTAGATGTTGTGACTGTGTGTGTGTGTGTGTGTGTGTGTGTGTGTGTGTGTGTGTGTGTGTGTGTGTGTGTGTGTGTGTGTGTGTGTGTGTGTGTGTGTGTGTGTGTGTGTGTGTGTGTGTGTGTGTGTGTGTGTGTGTGTGTGTGTGTGTGTGTGTGTGTGTGTGTGTGTGTGTGTGTGTGTGTGTGTGTGTGTGTGTGTGTGTGTGTGTGTGTGTGTGTGTGTGTCAGAAGAGGAACTATCGTGAATGGAAGAGTGGATCTTCACTTGTAGACACCAGCCTGAAACACTCCAAATCTGATGAATTTGCAATAATGGAGCCTATGAATTCCATCCTGTGACTCTTCAAGGAGCATTGTGCAGATGAAACACATGTCAGGTAACTATTTAATATGATTGATAGATTTAGCATGAGGCATTGCTTTGGAAACTACATCACAGTGCTTGGAGACTTTCTGTAATGAATGAAAGTTGTTATGAGAAGAAGGTCCTGTTACTTTGTTACCTTAGAGGTTATCTGCTGTAACCTGGCAACATTTAATTTGACAAATATGACTTGGCATGATGTGCAAAGCGAGACGTGCCAGAGGATTTCTTTGGGATGTATGAATGGCAGCTGAAGTCTGTACCTCCTTGCGCCTCCTTCTTCTCGGCACGCGGGGAGAAATTAGGTCAAAGCCCGGCGCTGTTCAGAGAGAGAGAGAGCGGCTCCTCTTCTCCCCCCTCCTCTCAGACACAGTCGCTGACATTGCCAGTCTGGAACTCAGAATAACACCATGTCAACTCATGGCAGCTGTGAAAGGTTGGCTTCATCCCAGCGCGAGGGGTGAAATGATCCAATTGGGTCGTCTGGTTCTAAATCATACTTCCGGATGTACAAATAAAGAAAGAAATAAAAGGAAAAGAAAAGGGGAACAAAAGAATGCTGGTTGTGAAGAACAGAGAAAAGACTTGGTATATTTCAATACTAAAAAGTAGGAGAGAGAGGGGCAGGGGGGGGGGGGTGATATGATATAGTTCTACCTTTAGGACGTTCATCAGACGATCTTATCTGGGATAATCTATCAACTGTTATTTGTGTGATCGATATAATATTCCCACTGCTTGTGTATGAAATTGTGAAGTCAGCCACTCGCGCTGCGAGATACGCTGAGAAGCCGAGAGTAGCACATGAAACATACCAATAGACAGATGGAGGGTTGTCCTGCAGGGCCCCGGGACACACTGGCCAAGCCCAAAATACAAGATCAACAAAGGAAATACCAAGGCAGCGAGAATATGAGCTTGGAGACGGCAGCACTTCCTCTCGCGTCCACATTTGTGATTCCTCTGCTACTTCTGCTGCTCTCACTCCATCAAGCTCAAGGGTTAAGTTACCTGACTCCGCCCACAAAAGGGCCGGCGTTAAGTCCCCTCCGCCAATCCGCTCGCCCTTGAGTAATTCCAGGAATCTCAGAGCGGCCAATCCCCTGTGAGCTGGCCCGAGCCGTCTCCCCAAGCAACCCAGGGTTCCACACATGTGCCTCACCTCTTCTCACAGTTAGTTACTGCCCACTGGCTGCTCAAGATGTTTTTACAAGGGTGGGAGAAAGCGCTTGAGAGCCACAGGGAGCAGCCGGGCGATGGAAGAGAGTGAAAGACCCTGACTGTGTACATAAGACAGCCGGCAGTCAGTCAGTAGACGGCTAGGAGCCCTACACTTGTGACTGCCCCAGTGCAGCTGTCTGTGTCCAGGGGGGTGGTGGGAGGGGGGGGGAGACAGAGGTGGAGGGAGACATTCATGTTTCCTCAAGAGGTTGAGAAAAGCTGGACATTACAGAGAGACGCATCATGTGCCTTCAGAGATGGAGTCACAGGAGACGGCGTCCGCACACTTATGGAGCGAAGGGTAAGGACTAAAACTTCTGTGTTGTTTGGACCTAGAGAGAGAGAGAGAGGGGGGGGAACCGCATTATCATAAGGGGACTGTTATATGGTGGACGACGTAGACCGGATTGATCACAACAACTGCACTGAGTGACCACGGTTGGAAATCCAATCCCAGAAGGTGACTTTTCTATGCATTGTATGTTTTTTTTTTATTGTCCTCTTCATGTGGTAGAATTCGGTGGTAGGGATCTTGATTGAATCACATTGAGAAAGTAGATGGGGGCAGCTGTCCCTCTTTCTCTCCTCAAAACATTCCTCCTCGCCGCTGCTCCAACGGTGACCTTGTTGCACTGTGGGCCAGAAACTGCAGGCGTTTAAAAACAAACCACTGGTGACAGAGCAGAGGACGGCTCACACTGCATTACGTACTTTTTAAGTATCCTTTTTTTTTTTTATATATATATTATCATGTTGTCTTAGAACCTTTTGTAGTATTATTATGATAAAAAAAAAACACCTGATTGTATATGTCGATCTGACGCTGTGTGGAGTTGATGTGTTTTCGCATTGACCCGCTGCATACTTTCTAGGAGGTAAGTAGGCTATTCGGTTTGAGTTTCCAGACGCGGGTTACTGTAACAACGGGCCTCGATGTCAAATTCTTATGACACAGAGTGAAACCGGCATTCCTGTTTGACTGTGTAATGATTCCAGGCCCTGGTGCACGGCGCTGCCCTCGCTTTTCTACATGAAAACACTGACCAGATCACTTCATGTGTCCCGCTGAGCACAACTGGCTCCTCTCCGGCAGCGAGGCACTGCTTAACTCATTGACCGCCACGCTGTTTTCCCATCTCTACTCAATGGCACCAGCGTTATTGACCATTTTAGCAATGTTTGCGGACCCATCGTGTGTTCTTTATTATAGCTATGGAGACAATAGTATGGCTCATTTGACAGGCATTGTTCATAGTCCAACACTGACTAACCAGTTCATTTCTACATACTGTAGTTTGTGCGCTATTCCATACTAAACATCGGCCCTTTCCAAAATAATCCAGTCTTTTTTCATAGATCGCAAGATATGACGCGTTATATGCATTGTGCCCAAATCGTTCGGGTTGCTCGCCTGAAACTCTAAATACTTCCAAATCAAAGGTAAAAAAAAAATACCAGCAGGTTACCTAAGATAGACCTTACCTCAGTCAGAAGGTACTCCAAAATCGTCCCAGTCGTCCCATGGCGATCGCAATTACTTGTGTATATTGGGCATGGCTACCATACGGGAAAGAATAGGTCTGAGGCACCAAATCTTCCACCGATTGCTATGTCCTGATCCACTCTGAGGCGGAAGCAGCCGGAGGTAACTCAGTACTGGAAGACAACTGATATCGTTAGTTCAAAAGGTAGGCGATACTGCCCCCTGGAGGGATTCGATCGTCATTGCAATTCCAACGTAGGCAGCTGTGCCAGGGAGACCCAGGCAGCTCCGAGCGAGTGTTTAGAACGGGGATCAAAGGATATCTCGTTTTTGGCGTTCAAGCGTTGGCGACGAAACACGAGATTATTCGTTTTTGGCGCCCAATGAGTTACTCAAGTCTCAACGCTACCAAGTTAAGTGTTGGAAAACAAAACACTTGAGTCCATAGTGTCTGGGTTCACCTTTAATTGTACACATTGACCATTTAAAGGTCCGGTTAGGGTCCCTTTAAAGGTCCGGTTAGGGTCCTCTGGTAATAAAGTCTTTATGTAGCATATTATGTGTAATACTGTGTGGTAGTTTAACCTACATTTTGTCTGCTGACTGTTCAAACTGATTTGAGGTTGTTGAGTTGTACTGTGTGTGTGTGTGTGTGTGTGTGTGTGTGTGTGTGTGTGTGTGTGTGTGTGTGTGTGTGTGTGTGTGTGTGTGTGTGTGTGTGTGTGTGTGTGTGTGTGTGTGTGTGTGTGTGTGTGTGTGTGTGTGTGTGTGTGTGTGTGTGTGTGTGTGTGTGTGTGTGTACACATGTGCACGTATGCCAAAACGCTCTCCGCAGTATAGAAATGACAGGGCAGCGTGTGTATCAGATGGCATGACTCTGTGGTAAAGTTGTGAAAAGAAGTCAGCACACCGTCTGCAGTGTTCCCAAGTTTAATTCAATTTAACACAACGTTTCGGCCTGTGGCCTTTTTCAAGTGTCACCAACATGTGAAAAGAGGTGGGGTATATATACATACTAGGGGATGAACCAGGTCAAGGTTTAAATCAATTAGCCTATAGGCTACAAATTTACAAAACATATTACAGCTTAAGTGTTAGAACATACATAGTTACAATAACAGTAGTAGTTAGATGTAACACACTTTCACATGTAAAATAGAGAAAACAATATATAATGAGAAAACTTAAAAAACAGAACCAGACAGAATGTGTGTATTTACAGGAAGGGTTTAATGTCAAACTCTTCATTAAGTCCAAGAGGGGCCATAGTCTGAAGGGTGTGTATATGATATGTTTCTCTCTGCAAAAGTAGTTTGCCATGGTCTCCTCCTCTGGCTGGTCTCTCTACCTTTTCAATGCCTGTGTATCTTAATGTGCTGATATTGTGTCCTGCCTGTCTAAAATGTACTGCAACTGGGTTATGTTCATCACCACATCTGATGTTGCTGCGGTGTTCGCTGATGCGTGTTTTGAGTTGCCGGTTGGTTTTGCCTACATAGCTCAGGCCTCTCTGGTACCTGACTCTGTGGTACCTTTTGTATACTTGTATGTGTCACTATAATGTAGGGCTGTATCTGAAGAGTCCCTACTGGCAGGAACTATACTGTACTTGCTACTCAGATGCACCTCAGCCAGTCTCTCTGAAAACCACGGCATGGAGGCCAAGGTTAAAGGTTAAACCACACCAGGTTATGCCATGGTTAAAGGTGAATGGGAAAATCCAGCCTAAAGTAGAATTCATTTTCAGTTATTTCTATAATACTGTACAGCTCAGTTTTTGATTTGAGGATGTGAACAAATCTCTCCATACCACTGAGACCTACATAGATCCCATTGGGTGGATGGGGGGTATACAAGGTCAACAGCAGATACCACATAGCGGTATGGTATTAAACATTATCTGAAAGCTGGAACCTCAAGTTTAATTGTGTGTCAGTTTTTCCTAGTCATAAATGCATAATAAATGTTGTATTTTTAAGTGTTAAAGGAGCATTATGATTATTTGAAACATAATGATGGCCATTCCCCAGCTCCATTATGTGTTGCTGCAGCGCATCGGAGGTTGACACCATTACCGAGCCATATTCTACCACTTGAAAGATAGCGTAAAGACCCCAAGACCTTGAATAACACTTATGGAATGTTCATACTGTGATTTGGTATCAATAAACTGGAGTTTATACCCAGGCACAATGTAGGGGTGTAACTAAATATCAATACAGAAATGAAAATTCTAAAACCTTTTTCATTCAATATAGTGTATCGAAATTTAAAACTATTGATAATTCTCCTTATTGCTTCTCCTCTCTAGGTCTGTGTGTTTATCTCAGTTCAACTGGTGGTGTGGTATGGCTACTGCTATTAGTATACTGTTTAAGGCTCATTTTCATTGTTTACATAAAAATATACTGTACATGAAATAAAAGAATATATTTTTCTGAGCCAAACCAAGCTGCTGTATACACTGTATACAGCATATCATCTATATAATTACAGCTGTGTAGTGTAAAATACACGCTAATGCATAAAGAGTCTAAAATAGAATCAAGTCAAAATGTGTGAAGCATTAAACCCCTACCAAGAACCCCCCACCCCGCCCACACACACACACACACACACACACACACACACACACACACACACACACACACACACACACACACACACACACACACACACACACACACACACACACACACACACACACACACACACACACACACACACGCACACACGCACACATGCACACACACACACACACACACACACACACACACAAGTCAAGTCAAGTCAAGTCAGTTTTATTTGTATAGCACATTTCCAGGCAGCGGCAGCTGACACCAAAGTGCTTCACAAGCAGGTTGATAAAAAAACAAATTAATGTGAGGCAAGGTATAAGATTAAAAGAAAGAAATAAAAAAACATAGCAAAGCAATGAAAGCAACAAAACAAACAATATGGTGCAAGATATAAGATTAAAAACATAATAAAGCAATGAAAGTAATAAAAACTGGTAGGACACAGTAAAACAAAGAGGATAGAAGGGTCAGGGGTCTAGTGGTAGTTAAGTAGGGGGGAAGGCCAAGGAGAACAGGTAGGTTTTCAAGAGTGATTTAAAAGCCTGTACGGTCTGGGCAGTCCGTACACACACACACACACACACACACACGCACACACACACACACACAAACACACACACACACACACACACACACACACACACACACACACACACACACACACACACACACACACACACACACACACACACACACACACACACACACACACACACACACACACACACACACACACACACACACACACCCCTTCCTCTGTTCCAACCAATTCAGACACTCATTATATTATGTAGAACAGCTGTCACTCAACCCAGGACCTCCTTTAGGCTTCATATTTACCACACAAAACTTCTGAATATCATTGCATACCTGTATATACATACTGAATACCCACTCTGTGCACTGTACATGCTGTACTATGTCTGCATCATATCCAATACCTACTCATATTAGTTATATCTACATCATATCCCATACCTACTCATTATTAGTTATAATGTACCCATACCTACTCATATTAGTTATATATACATTATATGCCATACCTACTCATATTAGTTATATCTACATCATATCCCTTACCTACTCATATTAGTTATATCTACATCATATCCCTTACCTACTCATATTAGTTATATCTACATCATATCCCTTACCTACTCATATTAGTTATATCTACATCATATCCCTTACCTTCTCATATTAGTTATATATGGACCCATACTAGTTATATCTACACCATAATAGTTATATCTCCATCATATCCCTTACCTACTCATATTAGTTATATCTACATCATATCGAGGTCATGGAGGATCATCAACGAGATGAGTGGGCGCAAGAGGCCAAGGGCGGGACAGCTGGCAGGCTGCAGCCTAGGACAGAGGGTGGCCTCCTGGTTCACCCACTTCCGGGATCTCCTAGGAACGCACCCGGCAGTGGAAGGATCTGAGGAGGAGATACCTACAGTCATCGCAAATCTCGAGATTGATGATGGCCCCTTTACAGCCATGGAGTCAAGGCCACCCTGAGGCAGGGGAAAAGCGCTGGGCCAGACGGCATCCCCCCGGAGGTCCTTGGGATCTGCGAACTCAACGACATTGTGCTGGAGTTCTGCAACTGGGCTTTGATGGAAGACACCAAGCCAACATCATCCCGGTAGCGAAGTCTGGAGACCTGGCTAAGCCGGATAACTATCGCTGCATCAGCCTGACCTGTATCATTGCAAAGGTGTTCATCCGCATGATACTTAACCGGATTCGGGATGCCATTCACCCCCACCTGAGGGACAATCAAAATGGCTTCAGAAAGGGAAGGACCACCATAGCCCAGATCCTGCCCTTAAGGAGGATCATCGAGGAGGTGAAAAAGAACAACCTTACAGCGGTTCTCTGTTTCATTGACTTCAGGAAAGCTTTTGATTCAATACACAGAGGTGTGCTGGTGAAAATCCTTAAAGCCTACGGGGTCCCTCCTAACCTGCTCTGGGCTATAGAGACCATGTACAGGGACACAAGAGCCAAGGTGGTAACCCCAGACGGTGAAAGGGAGGAGTTTGACATCCATGCAGGGGTGCTGCAAGGGGACACTCTTGCCCCCTTGTTCTTCACTGTAGCCCTGGACTACGCGCTTAGGAAAGCCATTACTGGGCGGGAGCAAGAGCTGGGCTTCACAATCACACCTCTGAAGTCCAGAAGAAACCCTGCAGTGGTCCTGGCAGACCTGGATTATGCAGATGACATCTGCCTGATGTCTGACCGTGTGGAGCAAACTCAGGAGCTCTTGAACAGAGTGGAGGCAGAATGCGCCAGGTAGGCTGAATGCAAAGAAGACTGAGGTCATTACTTATAACATCCCTGGACCATCCACCTCTCAGCATAGCAGGAGGCAATGCTCTGGCAGAGGTCAGTGACTTCAAATACCTGGGTTCCTGGGTCAACTCAACAGAGCGGGACCTTAACTCTTTGGGCGCCACGCCCTTTCCCCATCTGTACTCAATGGCGCCAGCTTTATTGACTATTTTAGCGATGTTTGCATGCAGACCCATCATGTGTTCTGTATTATAGCTATGGAGACAATAGTATGGCTCATTTGACAGGCATTGTTCATAGTCCATCACTGACTAATCAGTTCATTTCAACATACTGTAGTTTGTGCGCTATTACACGCTAAACATCACCCCTTTCCAAAATAATCCAGTATTTTTTCATAGATATGAAAGATATGCATACTCATATGCAATATGCCCAAATCGTTCTGGTTGATCGCCTGAAACCCCAAATACTTCCAAATCAAAGGTATATACAATGTACTATGTGTCTTCACAAAATCATCAAGGGGGGGTCGTTTTAACTAGAAACTACAATCGTGTTTGTCGAGCATGTTTTACGTCCGGTAAAACACGACACTGTGATCTGTACAGAAGCATGTTTTACGTAAATAATACCAGCAGGTTACCTAAGATTGACCTTACCTCAGTCAGAAAGTATTCCAAAATGAATAAATCCCAGTCAATCCCATGGCAATCGCAATTACTCTTGTATATTGGGCATGGCTACCATACGGGAAAGAATAGCTCTGAGGCACCAAATCTTCCACCGATTGCTATGTTGTGATCCACTCCTAGGCGGAAAAACCTGGAGTGGATCACAAGACAAGTACTGGGTATCCCCAGTTCCCAGTTCAAAAGGTAGGTGATACTGCCACCTGGTGAGATTCGATCGTCATTGCAATTCCAATGTAGGCAGATGAGCCAGGGAGACCTAGAGAGCTCTGGCTGAGTGTTTAGAACGGGGATCAAAGGAAAAATATCAAAGGATCTAACAACGAGATATTATGTTTTTGGCACTCAACGGTTGGCAGCGAAACACGAGATATTACGTTTTTGGCGCCCAATGAATTAAGGTGAGGAAGGCACTGGCATGGAGGGCCTTGACTGGCATAAATAGCGTGTGGAAATCCAGTCTTTCCCGACACATCAAAATTTGCTTCTTCCTAGGCGGCTGGGTAGCGTAGCGGAGATTGCGCTCGTCACCAATGCAAGAGACTCCGGTCTCGACCCCCCGAGTCAGCATTGCCTGCGGCTTGGGCGAGTCGTCATACTATCTCAATTGGCGGAGGTAGCGGGTGGAAAGTCGATGGGTGGGGATTGGACGTTGTGGACAGCGACTCCTCCAGGTCGGTTGGGTGACGCCTGTACAGCAGAGACAGGAAGTATCGGGGGCAGAGTGAGCCTCCCACGCGTTACTCCTCGCCACTGAGAGTCCACGCTGTCTGGTGAAAAGATGCGACAGGCTGCCTCCTCGTGTACCGGAGGGGACACGTGATACAAGGCTTCTATCCTCACTACAGCCGACCAGTGGGAGGCATAGTCTAGCAACGTTCAAGACAGGGGAGGGGATAATTGAAGGGGAGAATTGGCTATAGGAAATTGGGATGGGAGAAAAATAGAAAATAAAGAGAAAAAGTGGATAAAAAAAAATGTGCTTCTTCCAAGCAACTGTGGAGTCTGTACTCCTCTATGACTGCGAATCATGGACCCTGAAGCCCACCTTGCAGAAGTCTCTGGACGGATGCTACACCAGAATGCTTTGTGTGGTACTGAACATCGATCAAAGCGAGCATGTAACCAACAAGCATCTGTACAGGGTACTACCAAGGCTGAGCGACAAGGTGGCATCCAGGAGGATGAAACTTGCAGGTCACTGCCACCGACATCAGGAACTTCCGACTAGCAAGCTAGTGCTCTAGGAGCCAACACACAGGCGCCGACCAAGAGGACGTCCCATGTCGCCAACATACATGGACATACTGAGGAAGGACGCAGGTGTGGAGAGCTCTACGGAACTGGCCGGATGGATGGAGGATCGGGATGATTGGAATCTCCGCTGGCGAACCAAATGAATGATATCCCTTACCTACTCATATTAGTTATATCTACATCATATCCCATACCTACTCATATTAGTTATATATACATCATATCCCTTACCTACTCATATTAGTTATATCTACATCATATCCCTTACCTACTCATATTAGTTATATCTAAATCATATCCCTTACCTACTATCCCTTACCTACTCATATTAGTTATATATACATCATATCCCTACTCATATTAGTTATATATACATCATATCCCTTACCTACTCATATTAGTTATATATACATCATATCCCTTACCTACTCATATTAGTTATATATACATCATATCCCTTACCTACTCATATTAGTTATATATACATCATATCCCTTACCTACTCATATTAGTTATATATACATCATATCCCTTACCTACTCATATTAGTTATATATACATCATATCCCTTACCTACTCATATTAGTTATATATACATCATATCCCTTACCTATACTCATATTAGTTATATATACATCATATCCCTTACCTACTCATATTAGTTATATATACATCATATCCCTTACCTACTCATATTAGTTATATATACATCATATCCCATACCTACTCATATTAGTTATATATACATCATATCCCTTACCTACTCATATTAGTTATATATACATCATATCCCTTACCTACTCATATTAGTTATATATACATCATATCCCTTACCTACTCATATTAGTTATATATCTAGTGGTGCACGATATATCGGCCGCCGATATAATATCGGACGATATGGTAATTTTTTTACACATCGGTATTGTTGTGAAGGGCCAGATTAAACCGAATATATATATTTATTATATATATTTAATTGTATTTGTATATTCTCTAATATTCCCTGATATCCCTTGTATATTCCTTGTACAATATGCATTGAATATCCATTCTAGCCTACTGAACATCCCATAATAGTCTCCATTCTACTATTGGTCGAGACCTTGGTGCCAGGCTGCCATACCCCCTAGACCCAGTTCAAACGTACCGCTCAACATGTACGAACAAGTCCTAGTTCCGCGTAGGAATCTGGCTACCGCACCACTAATGGGACTATTTGTTCATAGTGCGTATATATACTGCGCTACTAAAGTAGGACTTCCTTTTCAGTCCAGTTTCTTACCCTCCAATAGAGTGACAGACGTAAAGCCTCCCCGCGACGCCACGTGTGGGAGTAAGGCCAAGTTCGGCCTACCATCGGTATTGAGACATCGTGTATATTAATATTTGAATAGTCATATTTGGCACTATATCGTCGAGTTGGACGTAGTCTATTAAGCTAATAATAGTCTGTTAATATATAGTGCTTCGTGCGGTGAGAATACTACCGTAGTCAGTACCCCATCGTTTCGGGCAGAGAACTGGCTGTTTATCCAGGATGATCGACCCCATGTGAGATTGCACCCGAGGAGCCCCAGAGCCGACGAGCGAGTGGACCTGTATACCGGATTATTCTACCGACGACAGCCCGCCTTCCCAGGCACGGATTATGCTTTGTATACGTTGATTATTCCATGGATAAAGACCCCCGACACTGCCGTGTGTTGGAACCCCCCCCCCCTGGAGAGGACGCAAGGTGAGGAGACGCTCTGCAAGACGAGGTCGCTTCACGTCTCTCCCCCGTGGACCGGAGAGAGCCGGCTCACAGAGAGTCCACCTGCTTTCATCTGTGGTCCAAGGATCGCCGGCGCATTGAACGGCACTACAGTGGGTTCACCTGGGATACCCTTGGCCGGATGAGGCAGCCGGACTCTACCCCCCCCCCCTTCCTACTCCTGTCGGCTTACAAGCGACCGGATTAACCCCCCCTAGTGTATCCAGTCTATAATCATTGAAGTATCATTGCTGTTATTCCTTAACTATTCCAGGTCGTATATGTACCACCTGCGCCTTCAGAGATTGGACATTCTCTATTGATATACCGACGAATACTCTTGCCATAAAAGTGCATACTCATTCCCATTCATAAATGTGATTGATTTGATTAAGTGCTTGCTCTACACACCATCGCTGTGTAGAAATAAAGACCTATTTCTAATTCGTACATTTGTGTTGGATCCGTTTCATCTACGTGACAGTGTTCATCATAATATATTTATGCCGAGTACTGGGTGGCCGAATATTAAGTACAAAGGTAGTGGTAGTAAGTATCATATCTAGTAATACAGTCAGGGAATTGTACCCCTCAGTTACAATTGGTCCTTCGAGCCGGATGGTAATTAGTGTAATATTAATATAGTGTTATTAATATTGAAATGGCCTATGATGAACACTCCACGAAACGATCCTCCTAACCAACGCCCGCAGCGCGAACGACGGCTCCCTCAGTACTTAGAGGCTTACGCTGTCAGTCAACAACCTAGTCTTCTACAAACAGTAAACGCGGTAAAACTAGAAAGTAAAAGTATGTCTAACCCCAACGCCCAGACTACCCCGACCATAGAGGCCCCTACGGGTTCTAATGTAACTGACCAAGTTCACGGGGGGGACCAGTGGGAACCAGACATGACTTCACACCCCGCCAGTACTGAAGAAGTAGTCCCCGATGAGTCCCGGGAGGAATACAACGCTACCGAGACAGAACTCGGCACGGAAGAAGACGGGGAGAGCATCGTGGAGATAGAGCTCCAAGGCTCCGCAAGGAGTACCCCGAGGGAAGGCTCCCCTATACAACCGCCTTCTCCCAGCGAGGCAGAGAGGACCCTACAGCAGGCCTTCCTCATCAGCCTGAACGCCGCTGCTGAACGCGACCGACTGCAGATCCAGCAGCGGAGCGAAGAAGAGCATATACGTCTAGAAATAAGACGCATTCAGAGGGAAGAGAATGTGGCCCGAGACCGAGCAGACAGCCAGCGAGCAGCTGCTGGTGCTCTACGGGACGCAGAGCGCGACAGACAGCAAGCGCAACTAATAGAACAGCTGATCAGACGGACAACACCCTCTCCCTCCGCCAGAGGCTCCAGGAACTCGTCTAGACACACCTCCAGGGCGGCATCCCCTAGCCGAGTAAACAACCCTGAACTTGACCAACAGACGAGGTCTATACCCCCCACAGACCACCTCCCCCCACCGGTCCAAGCGAGACCTAGCAACCGGGAAGGAGCAGCATATCCTGTGGAGAGGCTAAACCAGAGACTACAAGCACTGGATGACCTAACTGAAGACGAAGAGGAAGAGGAGGAGAACCACGCCCGACGACAGCACAGTACTCTACCGGACCAGGAGGTCCGGTACAGCCCAGGCTATACTCCCGCGGAGCTGCGCTACAGACCCCCGACTCTATACACGGGTGAGCACGACGCACGACCCGCACCGAGGAACAGCACCTGGACAAGCGGGCCATGGTACACTGCCGGTACCAGCCCATACCAAGGAGCGGGAGGAGACTCGCCTAGGAGGCCTCTCCCCCAACGCTCGCCGATGTATCCACAATCAGCGTCATACATTGGCACGCCTATGATACCCGACTTCACCCAAGAGAACCGGGCCCAGTATACAGAACTCCGCATGTGTCTGGAGACCATGTTGGTGGATGTATTGGATGAACGCCATAAATACGCCATCCTACTGAAGCACTTAAAGGTACCCCGCGCACATAATATAGCGCTCGCCTACGCGACTTCCACCACCCCATACACAGCAGCGCTGGTAGCATTGGACCAGAGGTATGGGCGCATATGGGATTACGTGATCCAGGAGATCCGACACATCGACCGCTTACCCCCAGCAATAGACAATCGAGCACTGGACGACCTGTCCATCAGAGTGCAGTCCCTGGTAGGGATGTTGGGAGCGCAGAGAGAGAAGGGGAGGCATGAACTTTACGCCAACTCAAATGTGGAAAGGATCTTGGAGAAGCTGCCGCCCGCTCGACAGGAGCGTTTTAGGCGGCAGAGAGACCACCGAGACCCGAATGGCCCCGAACCGAACCTCCTCGATCTAGCAGACTTCCTGGCGAGAGAAGTCAGCAGCCTACGGCTAGATACATTCGGACGGAGCACCCCTGGCTCCAGAGAAGGAACCAGACGACTAAATGATGGAAGAAGATCGGTGACTGTGATGCACCAATCGGAGTCAGTACCGAGCAGCAGGAGCCACAGTACCCCCTCCAGAACGGAGAAGTGGAAGATAGTGTGCCCCTACTGTGAGAAAGAACACTGGCTAGCGCAATGTGACTCCTTCCCCAAGCTGAACGCGGAGGAAGCAAGTCAATGGATAAAGTCCAACAAGCGCTGTTTTCGCTGTGCGCGCTCACACATGGCAGCCGAATGCCGCTTGAAGAAAAGGTGCACCAAGTGCGATGGAGCCCATCTGGACATACTTCACGACAGTAACAGAAGGCGCCCTTCACCCGCACCATCCAGCAGCAAAGCGAGCGTCATGTACATCGATCCCGCCAGCAGCAGTGGAGCCCGAGTACTCCTAAAAGTAGTGCGTGTGACACTAAGCTACCAGAATAAAGTCCTGGACACTTACGCCGTCCTCGATGACGGGTCAGAGAAGACCCTTCTGCTCGCCTCCGCTGCGGCCCAGCTAGGGCTGCGGGGAAGCGAAACCCAAATGACAATTCGGACAATAAGACGAGATTTGAAGACGATAAAGGGCGAGAATGTCTCATTCTCTATCGCAGCAAGCGGCCAGCCTGAGCGACGGTACCAGATTACAGACGCTTTCACCAGCCAAGAAATAGGACTGTCGCGGTACACATACCCCGTCGCCAAGCTGATGGAGAAATATGCACATCTGCGCAAGTTACCGATCCCGCTCATAGACAATGCTATGCCGACCCTGTTGATAGGCTCCGACCATGCAGACCTCATTGTCCCGATAGACCGGGTTCATACCGGACCCCGAGGCTGTCCTGCAGCAGTCGAGACCCGTTTGGGATGGACTCTCCAAGGCCCGCTCGCCAAATCTCTCAACCGAAGTACCGCCACTAGATGTCTCCACTCCCGAGTCACAGAGGGAGAAACCGCACTCCTGCAACACGTAGAGCGGCTATGGACCTTGGAACAAATGCCCTTTAAGAACGGAAAGAAAGACATTCGCTCTAAAGATGACATTTACGCCATTCACCTCCTCGAGACAGGGACCAAGAGAGTCCCGGTCAACGGCGTGTTGAGATACGCCACGCCACTCCTGCGGCGAGAAGGAATGCCTACTTTCCACGCCAAGACAGAAGCCACAGAACGGTACCTGCTGAACACGGAGCGGCGCTTAGCCAAGAACCCCGCCCAAGAGAGTGTATACCGCGCTGAGATTGAGAAGCTCATCACAGCGGGACACGTCACAAAGATGGACATTAAAGAGGCTGACCAGACCACTGAATCGTGGTACGTGCCTCACCACAAGGTCCATCACAACGGTAAAGACCGCATAGTATTTAACTGCAGCTACCAGATCGGATCCCAAAATCTGAATAAAGAGTTACTGCCCGGTCCCACACTCGGCCCCTCCCTACTCGGCGTTCTACTCCGCTTCCGCCAGGAAAAGGTGGCCATCAGCGGGGACATTAAAGGAATGTTCCTGCAGGTGAGATTAGTAGAGGAGGACAAGCCCCTGTTACGGTTCCTATGGAGAGAGAAGCCAGGAGATGAGCACCCAGCCATCTACCAATGGGAAGTCCTCCCCTTCGGAACGACGTGCAGCCCCTGCTGTGCTACATTTGCACTACAGAAACATGTAGCAGAGGACCCAGCAGCGGACGAAGAGGTCCGACACAGCGTAAAGAACAGCTTCTACGTAGACAACTGTCTACAAAGCCTTTCAACCCAGGAAGAAGCCGAGGCTCTCCTGATTAAACTCCGCGCCTCATTGATCAAAGGCGGCTTTGATCTCAGGCAGTGGGCCAGCAGCGATCCGCAAGTACTGCGCCGCCTCTCCTCCGAGGACAAGGCAGCCAGCAGCGAGACCTGGATGGCTACAATCCCGGGAGAAGCCCAGGAGATGACCCTGGGATTGGTGTGGTGATTCAAAACAGATTCGCTTCACTACAGACACAAGCCCCTGACTACGGAGCAGGGAAGGCCGGCGGCGGCGCCGACCACCAGACGGAGTGTGTACACAACACTCGCCCGACAATATGACCCGCTAGGATGTATTCTACCGTACACCACCAGGGCAAAAATGATTGTACGAGCATTGTGGGACAAGGACCAGGGCTGGGACGACCCCATTCCCGCACACACCTTGCATCCACCTGGAGAGAGTGGGAGATGGAGCTCCACTCATTCCCAGGCGTTAATATGCGCCGAAGCTACTTCCCACCCACGGTGAGGCCAGAGACATGTAAAATGGACTTACACGTCTTCAGTGACGCCTCAGAGGTCGCATACGGATCAGTAGCCTACTTGCGGGCCCAAGAAAAGGGGGGAGAGATCTACACAGCATTTGTCCTCGCCCGCTCGAGAATAGCCCCACGCAAGCAACAATCTATCCCACGTCTAGAGCTCTGCGCAGCCCTAGCCGGAGCGCACCTAGCCACGCTCATCCAACGTGAGCTCACCATACCGGTGTCTAGAACAATCCTGTGGTCAGATTCCACGACAGTACTCGCCTGGATCCAATCGGACTCATGCAAGTACAAAGTCTTCGTGGGAGTCAGAGTCACCGAGATTCAAGACTTAACCGAAGAGTTAACCGGAGAAACAGAGTGGCGCTACGTTGATACAAAACAGAACCCAGCTGACGTCATCACCCGGGGAATGCCCCTGGATGACCTCACCCGTCGCAATGTCTACAGTGACGGCCCAGCATTCCTAAAGCTCCCGGAAGGAGAGTGGCCCACGCCTATCCCGAGGGAAGCCAGTCAGGAGGAGGCTGAGAATAAGAAGCCTGTGTTCTGTGGATTGAGCACTGTTATCTCCGCAGACCCCAACACACTCCTGATGGGGCGGCTAGATCCCGCGTTACCCCAGACAATGTACCGGCCTGAAGAAGCGAACGGCCGACGAATGTGGAGGTACAGCCAAGTATTAGCCGACAAGTTTTGGAGCAGTTTCCTACTGCACTACCTACCGTCTCTACAGACCCGCCAGAAGTGGGTCAAGGAGAGAGACAATTTGACAGAAGGAACAGTCGTCATGATTATTGATCAATCACTGCCCAGAGCTATGTGGCCGGCCGGCCGCGTAAGCAAAGTGATCACCGGTGCCGACGGCAAGGTCCGAGCAGCTGAAGTGCTTGTCCAGGGTCGCACTTACACCCGTCCCGTGGCGAGGCTCATAGAACTGCCCCGACTCCCAGACACAATCGATGATGACCATGACCCTATAACCCTATGACTTTGTGAAGTTGACTGACCCCTACAGCAAACCCTTATGTGTAAATAGACAACGCGATTAATCTGTCTCTGCTTAACTGATTAGGTCTGGGACCAATCAGGGGGTGGCTGTTGTGAAGGGCCAGATTAAACCGAATATATATATTTATTATATATATATATTTAATTGTATTTGTATATTCTCTAATATTCCCTGATATCCCTTGTATATTCCTTGTACAATATGCATTGAATATCCATTCTAGCCTACTGAACATCCCATAATAGTCTCCATTCTACTATTGGTCGAGACCTTGGTGCCAGGCTGCCATACCCCCTAGACCCAGTTCAAACGTACCGCTCAACATGTACGAACAAGTCCTAGTTCCGCGTAGGAATCTGGCTACCGCACCACTAATGGGACTATTTGTTCATAGTGCGTATATATACTGCGCTACTAAAGTAGGACTTCCTTTTCAGTCCAGTTTCTTACCCTCCAATAGAGTGACAGACGTAAAGCCTCCCCGCGACGCCACGTGTGGGAGTAAGGCCAAGTTCCAAGGATTATGCTTTGTATACGTTGATTATTCCATGGATAAAGACCCCCGACACTGCCGTGTGTTGGAACCCCCCCCCCCTGGAGAGGACGCAAGGTGAGGAGACGCTCTGCAAGACGAGGTCGCTTCACGTCTCTCCCCCGTGGACCGGAGAGAGCCGGCTCACAGAGAGTCCACCTGCTTTCATCTGTGGTCCAAGGATCGCCGGCGCATTGAACGGCACTACAGTGGGTTCACCTGGGATACCCTTGGCCGGATGAGGCAGCCGGACTCTACCCCCCCCCCCTTCCTACTCCTGTCGGCTTACAAGCGACCGGATTAACCCCCCCTAGTGTATCCAGTCTATAATCATTGAAGTATCATTGCTGTTATTCCTTAACTATTCCAGGTCGTATATGTACCACCTGCGCCTTCAGAGATTGGACATTCTCTATTGATATACCGACGAATACTCTTGCCATAAAAGTGCATACTAATTCCCATTCATAAATGTGATTGATTTGATTAAGTGCTTGCTCTACACACCATCGCTGTGTAGAAATAAAGACCTATTTCTAATTCGTACATTTGTGTTGGATCCGTTTCATCTACGTGACAGTGTTCATCATAATATATTTATGCCGAGTACTGGGTGGCCGAATATTAAGTACAAAGGTAGTGGTAGTAAGTATCATATCTAGTAATACAGTCAGGGAATTGTACCCCTCAGTTACAGGTATCGTTCAGATATCAAGATAGGGCCGATATTAGGGGGGACAACTTTTTTTTCTTTTTCTTTTTTTATATATATATTTTTGTACATGTTTTTTATATATTTTTTTATTTTTATGTTTTGGTCTTAAATAGTTTCACAATATCAGTCATTTCTGAAAATAAGTTACAAAAGTAAAAAAAAATTAAATAAAGTGTTTTGGAAAATAGCGCTTTATTTGATTATTATAAAAAGGTGTTTTCTATACAGAGATATCGACATCCGTAAATATCGGTATCGGCCAGAACAACAATATTAATATCGGTTATCGGTATCGGCCACAGTTTTCACATCGGTGCATCACTATATACATCATAATATCCCATACCTACTACTCATATTAGTTATATATGTACCCACACCTACTCATATTAACTATGTCTGTATATATCCCATACTTACTCGTGTTATACCACTGGCCAGAATGGCTTAGTACCATAGTTTATTCATACCTGTATCACTGTACATAATAATATTAATACAGATTAAGATATTTACTCAGTAGCTTCATTATGTTATAACTCTGGTTAGATGCCAACTTATTTTCGTTGTACTGTAGTTATGCTGTACGATGACAATTTAATCAAATCTAATTTGATATTTGCTTTTGGTTCTTGCTTGTATGTTTACTGTATCAATAATTGTATGTTCTTCTGTTCATTTTACTTATTTATTTTATTTGGTTGTTAAATATATTTGTATTTATTTAATGTAATGTATCATTTGTTGTAACGTTGTCGACCCCAAGAAGATTAGCAAACTGCTACGGCATAAGCTAATGGGGATCCTCTAAATAAACAAAAACAAAACAGCAGACTGAAACTGAACAGCATGGAAGCACTGCCAACGGATCCCCTATAGGGGACATAGCTTACATAATGGTACAATTGTTGCATACAGTACAGTGTAGAACCAAAGCAGGTGGAGGCTGAGGTGGTGGTGGGTGAAAACCAGTGGTGGAAGAAGTACACGGTTTCTTTCCTTAAATACAAGTACAGATACCCAGATAAAAGAGTACTCTGGTAAAAGTAAAAGTCCCCCCTTTGCTATTGAATGTACTTAAGTATCTAAAGTAAAAGTACACATTCTACACAACCTCTATAGGTTATGTTAAAGTGGCAATGTGGTCCAGTTATGCTGCTCCGATTACGTCCTCTTGAAGTTGACAGGCTGCAAATGTGAAAATATATATAATCTTCATAAATCTTTGCCACGTTTTCTTTGCAAAATATTTTTTTTCCAAAGTAACTAGTAACTGGTTCAGATAAATGTAGTGGAGTAAAAAGAAAAATTATTTCCTTTGAAATGTAGTGGAGTAAAAGTATTTTTCATTGTATTTAACCTTTATTTAGCCAGATAAAACATTAAGAACAGGTATAAAGTTCCCTCAAATGAAAATACTCACGTAAAAAGTACAAGTAGCTCAAAATTGTACTTAAGTACAGTTGTTACGAAGGATCAGATTAAACCGAATATATATATTTATTGATTGATATATATTGCATAATATTTGTATATCGTTTGATATCCCTTGTGTATTCCTTGTACATATACACGGAATATCCCTTTAACCCAGTACAGACCATAATATTTCGTTCTCCTATTGGACAGCGGTCCCCTAGGCGCCATTGCCATACCCCCAGGGTCTAGTTCAAAGTCACCGTCAAAGACATGCCTGGGCATGAACGGCTCTGCGCAAGGATACGAGACAGGAATAGGGCTGGTACTAGTTTGTTCACCTAACGTATAAATACGGCGCAGGTGAATACAGAAGCACTTAGTCTAAAAGTTACCCAATAAGTTGAAGCCTCACCCACGATACAACGTGCAGTGAAGTATGGCCTGTTCGGCCCCAAATAGAGCATTGAGACCGCGTGCGAATTAATAACTGAAGTATCAGAGTTTAACGCTGTACCGTCGAGTTCGACCTATTCTATTAATTCAGTAATAGTCTATTTATGTATAGTGTATCGTGCGGCTACCGTTCTACAGTGACCAGCATCACCAACGTTTCCTCGTACCAGCTAGTGTGCTTATCCAGGCTGGGCTGCTTACCCTGGCGCTTTCACCCGAGGAGCCCTAGACGAGGACCGTGTGGACATGTACACTGGATAATCTACCCGACGACTACATAGCCCTTTTCGGCTGGATTATATTTGCTTTGGTCCTGTAATTGATGGAGCGGAGAATCGCCTACACCCACAATTGTGTGGGATTTACCCTGTGAGGAGCAACGTCGAGCCCGCCTCTCAGAAGCCTGAGGCTGGCTAGCTTTCTTCCATGCGGAGCTGCATGCCACGGAGAACAGCTGTATTCGTCTGCGGATCAAGAGATTATTGCACCGTCTCCTGTACTTGGAGTCTCTCTAGTCATCGTTGACCCAGACTCTACTACCGACAAATCCTCTCCCCTAGCTGGCTTACAACCGGAGGGACCCTACCAGTATCTCCCGCTGCCTTACTAGAGTACCATAGATATAATTCCTAAGATTCAGGTTGTATTTATTATCTCCTGCGTAATATGAGAATGGACATACGTTATTGATTTGCCTACGCACATTCCTTTGCCTTATAAGCGCACCCGAAGTAAAGTATTGTTATATATACTATCATTGCTGCTAATAAATATTCTTAAACCCAGTTTTGTGTGGAACCGAGTCATTGTGGGAAGTGTTCATCTAAGATACCTGTGTACTGTATGGCCAGTAGTAATGTACATAAGACAGTAGTGGTTTAATGATACCATACTTATATAATACAGTCAGGGAATTGTACCCCTCAGTTACAACAGTGCTTGAGTAAAAATACTTACCAACTGGTGAAAACCTTCCTTGCATGTAGCAGCACAACACCGGAGTGTGTCAATGGGGAGGTCCTTCAATAGACCGCCAAATCCCTGTCAGCTAAGCTGTCACAGCTCCACGCATGACTTATAATGTCCTGCCAGAACGCGCTTCTCCCCTTTCCTTTTATAACATTGCAGCAAATGTATGAATCTAATCTGGGTAGCGTGGGCGTGTGTATGTGAGCACAACATACAGTATACTGTCTGTATGTCTCTCATGTGTCCTTTGAGACAATAGGTTTTTTCATATGTATTCAGGCAGAGGCACTACGTTGAAGATTTATGGGTGTTTGACAGTTCAGCTCGACGGGCCAAGCAGAGAGTCCTCGTTCAGCACAGACTAATTAAATATAATTAGTCTTTGAGACAAGCATGCCATGCATGAGGGAGTACTTTACATTGGGGTAAACCTCCCTCACCTGCCTTTGCACTCAAGGGAGTAATACATCTTTTTGGCTAAGTGGAATACGAGTGGGTTACAGGCTGAGTTTGTTAGGGTTCAGTCGAGTGAGATCGTAGATGCTATTTTTAGTTGAACAGAGAGGCCACTGTCTTCTATCTTATTGTTGCACATTTGAATCTTGTGAAGTCTTATAGAACACTGAGGCTAAGTTTATCTGCACTGTAAGATACATTACACTTATTGTCTTCAATGTCCAGGGTCATGAGCGTCATGTACATTTGAAGACAATAGAAAGGAGAGCACTGTAGACTAGGACTTTTGATGTCGTCAGAAACTAGGGCTGGGTATCGAAATGTGATACCTTTGGCTTTATGGTATCGATCGAATTGCTTCAATACTATCAAGTATCGAAAAATGCTGTGGTATAGAAATTTGATAACAAAGTACCTAAGTAGTTCATCTCATCAGTGTCAACATGTTTATTCCGAGATATGATAGATTATTCTGTTCAACCACAATCCCAAATCATCCAAGATCATTTTGGTATTGGTATCAAATCCCAGGTATTGCTATTGGTATTGGCACAGATATTGAACGTTTTCAAACAATACCCAGCCCTAATCAAAACAGAAAACCATGACGATGCTCCATAGATGATGAGTGGGAGATGAAGTCACAGGTTTGAGTCTTGGCTCCCTGGTTTCTTTGATGAAGTCACAGGTTTGAGTCTTGGCTCCCTGGTTTCTTTGATGAAGTCACAGGTTTGAGTCTTGGCTCCCTGGTTTCTTTGATGAAGTCACAGGTTTGAGTCTTGGCTCCCTGGTTTCTTTGATGAAGTCACATGTTTGAGTCTTGGCTCCCTGGTTTCTGGCTACTTCATGATCCTGTATTCACCAAAGCGTCCCCCTTTTCTCCTTGCAATTCACTGAAGAAAATATGTATGATAACATCTGTTAAATACATGGGCTTTCTGTCTGCTACAAATATGAAAAAACTGTTGATTTGCAACCATCTACAAGAATTTAGATATTTGGCGGCTGGGTAGCGCAGCGGACTAAGCGCCTGCCTATCACAGCAGAGACACTGGTATAGAATCCAGCTGTCAGCGGTACCTCCGGCTTGGTCGGTCATCCATACTAACACAATTGGCAGTGTTAGCGGGTTGGAAGCCGGTGGGGTGTGTATCCTGGTCGTTGTAAACAGCGACTCCTACAGGTCGGTCGGGGCGCCTGCTCAGCAAGGAAGGGAACTGGGGGAAGTAGTGTGATCCTCCCACGCATTACGCTCCCCCAGTGAGAGTCCTCGCTGTCAGGTGAAAAGAAGCAGCTGGCTGACTCCACATGTATCGGAGGAGACATGTGATAGTATCTATATCAACCCTCCCTAGACCGGCAAGTGGGGGGAAAGTGCGCGCAACGACCAGGAAGGGAATTGGCATAACGACTAAATTGGGATGGGAGAAAAATACAGAAAAAAGGGGGAGAAAAAGTAGATTAAAAAAAATTGAATTTTGATATTTGAGGTCATCCTCCCTTTGGTCAGAATGGTTCAGGTCTACAGTAGGTTTGGTCAGAATGGTTGAGGCATTATTGCAAGGGAAATGCAAATTGTACAGATTTGTCGATGAAATCAACCATTCAATTAGTTGAAAGATCCTATGTAATAATTAGTTTAGTCGAACACAGACCTAGTTTTCAGATCTTATCCCTTCAGTCTCCTGTTTCCTAAAACGGAAGACAAGTCATGGAGCATGTGAGCGAGGCAGAGCGCACCTTTAAAGAGCCCCTCCACTCAAAAACGAGGTCCTTTTTATGTTTAACTCATCTTGAAGAAATGCCTTTGACTCTACAGATTGCTACTGTATGTTGTATAACTTGTCACCAGAGCACCTTTTTCACATTCCTCCCCTGGAGAAGGAGAGCTTATCTGTACTTCCCTGAAATCTGAGTTACCAAAATCCTTGTCTGAAATCTGATGTCAATGATAGGTCAAACCTCTCATGGTCTAATATGTGGTAACTTGACAACTTTCAGCACACACAGAACGCTGAATAGGTATTGACATGTCTTTAAAGAATATAAGCTGCCAACTCTGAATTCCTGGTAAATATGAACCTGTGTGTGTTTTACTGAATATTTGCATATTAATAGATCCTTGCATTCTAAACTAGGCTAAAGGTGTAGAGATGTTGCTAAGCCATTTGTAGCAGTTGGTTGAACAATCTGATGGGGAAACCATATTTATACAAATTGTTATTCAATATAGAACATTCTTTAAGGGTTTAAAATACATCTGGATGGAGATCTGTAATTTCTCCTGAGCGTATAATATTTGTTGGTCAAACAGCTGGAGTCGACTCACATCACTCCATTCCGCTCATGATGCTGCGTTATCAAAGCCAATCTAGTGTTATAATATTATGGATAACATTTATAGAAAAGTTACTGGTAGTTACTTGTAATCTGTTGTTCAAATCGTCACATTTTCCTTTTGCTTTTGCTTCAACTTGTACACATGCTCTGCATCTTGCTATCATTATTACAATATTAAGATCGTGCTCAAGTACCTGCATCATATCAACTGAGGATCTGTTGTGCAATGATTTGCTTTTTATCTCATAAAGATGTGTGAATATAATCCTACATCTTTTTAACATCTCAGTAAGGTACCTAAGATTTTAGGCACTGTACCTCCCTAAAAAAACATGCCCATCCAATAAATTGTGTCTGATGGGGTCTGGCTGGATTACATTGTCCAACTGTATATTGAATTCCAAATCATGCTCTTGTTTTCGTCTTAATTCTTTTTTTAATTCTTTTTTTTGTCCAGTTTTCGAAATTATATGATAATAAAATACCCTCTGTTCTTTCCTGATCCTCCACAGCGATGATGAACGTGTGACTGGTTTTGGCTATGGAGGAGGTGGCTATGGCCGACTGCTCCCACCTCGTACCCCGTCTGCCCCAGAGGGCTGAGCCACAGACCCTCCAGCTTGGCAGAGATGACCTCCACGCCTCCTCCAGTCTCGCCCGGGGCACAGAGCCCACTGGCCCTCGGTCGCCCCCTCCCGACCCCCTCGCACAGCTCCTGATCCGGCAGCAGCGCCGGCACCCGTCCTCACCCCCGGGGTCAGCCGTGTATGCCCTCCAGTCTAAAGTCAAGGCCCTGTCTGCACGCAGGACCGTAGGGCAAGAGGTCCTCAGATCTGGCCTGGACAAGAGAGGGTCCCCTGCCCCGGTTGGTTTGACTTCCAGCAGCAGCGATGAAGATTCAGCAGCTTATGGGTCCAACTCCTCAACCGCTGAACTGGACGTTCAGATGGACGAAGAGAGCCTGACAGGATTGGACCTAAGCCTGTTAGCATTCCCGCGCAGCTTGGGCGAGGGTTCCAGCCTGGAGAACCTGTCCGATGCTAGCTGCAGTACCAGCTCCACCGCCAGCCAGGTGGAAAGTAGTGGCACCGCCTCCCCTAGACTGTGGATTCCTCCGAGGGGCTTCTGGAAGGCCGCCAGGCCTGAGACACTGATACTGAACAGCGGAGCCCCCAGGTCAGCGGCAGACAGCCCCAACCCTGGAGCCCCAGGGAGCCTCCCAAGGCAGGAGGCGGCCCCGGGGTCGATATGCAGCGAGCCGCAGCGGTCGAACAGCTTCGAGGGCCACCTGAGGAGGTTCGGTCGTGGCAACCTGGAGCTCCAGGGGCTGGCGGGTTGCCTCTGGAGGGACGAGAGCCCAGAGAGCACAGGCAGCGCCGGGAGCTCCCTCTCCCTGGCCGAGAGGGTGGAGATGAACCGCGACATCCTCAAGCAGATGCTCAGCGGCGGACCCAGGAACGCCAACCTTCCAAATGGCTGTAAGATAGAGGGAAGAGAGGGCCAGACTCAGGCGAAGAACAGAGGTATGAATGCTCCTTTATTATATCAGAAACCACTAACCACCATTCAACACAAGTGGGCGAAATTGGCAACCATTTATCATGTATTTTTTACTGAGATTTACTGAATACTCAGATTCAGATTCAGATTTCTTTATTCACCATATTGTATATACAAATGGAACGTGATACGACATTTCAGTGCATGACTTTTTTCACAAATAAGAATAACATAATAATAAATAGTAATAAAGTGCAAAACAGGACAGAACAGTGAGACAACAATAAGACAATAAGGTGCAGTGGTTGGAGACATGTATACAGTGCAGCACAAAGTTCAAAGTCCAAAAGTCCATCCCTAGCAGCTCGCCATAGAGGGGGGGGGGGGGGGGGGGGGGGGGCAGGGGGACACCTGACTCGTTTACCAGACGAGGGGAAGAAACTGAGTCTATGGCGGGATTTAACTGTCTTGGGCAGCCGTAGCCGCCTGTCGTGGGGGAGCATGGTGAAGAGGTTATGATGACCCCGGTGGGCGGGGTACTCAGATGGCAGTTCCTATTAGAGTGAATAAGGTTACAAAGGCACTGCAATAATTAAACAATTTATGCAATGAAATAGGAAACATAATGATCTATTATAGAGGGATAGAGAGTAGAGATGTTGAAGGGACTGAGCAACTGGTCATCTACGGTATCAATTATTTTGGAATATTTCAGGATCATTCTGATTGACTGAAGTTATGACATTTTTATAGTCGAACGTCCCGGCTATCATAGCTGAGACAAATCCTTTTAAACCTTTATCTATCCTGGCGGCTGGGTGGCGCAGTGGACATTGCGCTCGTCACCAACGCAAGAGACACCGGTCTCGAATCCGGCTGTCAGCGTTGCCTCCGGCTTGGGCCGGCCGTCATACTGACTCAATTGGCAGAGTTAGCGGGAGGGGAGTCGAAGGGTGGTAGTCTGGTCGTTGTAAACAGCGACTCCTACAGGTCGGTCAGGGCGCCTGCACAGCAAAGACAGGAAGATGGCGGGGGCAGTTACTCCTCGCCAATGAGAGTCCGCACTGGCAGGTGAAAAGATGTGACTGGCTGCCTCCACATGTATCGGAGGGGACATGTGATGGGCTTCTATCCTCCCTACGACCGGCCAGTGGGGGGCACATGCGAGCAACGATCAGGACAGGGGAGGGAGAATTGGCACGAGAGGAAATTGGGATGGGAGAAAAATCACAGAAAAAGGGGGAGAAAAAGTAGATAAAAAAAATTAAAAATTATTTATCCTGTAAAGAACACCTTGTTTCCCACTCAAGCAACTTAATTCACACCTCGGAGCTGCCCAGTAACCACAGTATTCTACTGTTCTACTGCCACTGAGCAACTCCTCAGAATTTGTCGATTTTAGGTGCTTTGCTCAATTTCACCTCAAGGGCATTTTTTTTGGTCAATGAGAGCTTTACTTGTTCCCCTTCCTGCCCAGATTTCCCACCCAGTCACCGGGGATTTGAACCAATGACTTTCTGTTCACTAGCCATGCATCTCTGACCTTTAAGCCACAGTTGCTCTACCCCAACCGTGCCAGGTGCCACGGTGACAGACAGTGGTGAGATCACAAAATCAGGTTTTCAGGCTTTAAGCCGCTTAATCCTTAGTGGCGTAAACCTGTGGTTGATCTATTTGAACAGGGAAAGAACCTCAATATATTTACACTTTTTATGAAGAGATGACTCACTTAGACACTAGAATAGCTCACTTAGACATTAGAATAGCTCACTTAGACATTAGAATAGCGCACTTAGACATTCAAATAGCACACTTAGATATTAGAATATCTGCACCCTAAAATCACTGAAAACTGGATTGATTGTGCCAGAACAGTAGTCACCCAATTGTGACAATTCATAACAAATATGTAATAGGGCCTACACTTTGCAAATTATTATTATATATATATATATATTTTTTTTTAAATAAGGTAAACAAATACAAATCTCAGGTATATCTGTAAGGGTATTGTATTGTGTTTGGAACTTTGGAATATATCTTTATTATTTTCATGTTTTGAAACGACTAAAGGGTTAAGAAGGGTAGGTATACGAGCTTATAGGCTTCTTCCTACACCTTTTTGGTCATTCTAATATTGTTTTCTTTCTATTTTGATACACTTTGTACACCTACCTTGTAAAGAAGGCCCAAAATAAACTAACTAACTTGATTAATGGGCCTCATTCATGAAATGTTCTTACACACAAATTTGTTCGTAAACACTACAAAGCCTGGTGGCAATTTTTTATTTTTTTTCACTTTTTCTCCTTCTTTTTCTGTTTTTCGCCCATCCCAATTTTAGTCGTGCCAATAAACCTGTCTCAAACCCTGCCCCTTTTCTTGATACTCCAATCACAGCTGTCGCTTACCTCTGACTTCCTCGTACAAACTTTGTTTGTACGAGGAAGTCAGAGGTAAGCGACAGCTGTGATTGGAGGATCAAGAAAAGGGGCAGGGTTTTGAGACAGGTCCATTCCCCCCTCCCCTGTCTTGATCGTTGCTCGCATGTGCCCCCCCACTGGTCGGTCGTAGGGAGGGTTGAAGAATCTATCACATGTCCCCCCCGATACATGCAGAGTCAGCCAGCCACTTCTTTTCACCTGCCAGCACGGACTCTCATTGGCGAGGTGTAACGTGTGGGAGGCTCACACTACCCTCGACATCTCCTGTCCTTGCTGTGCAGGCGCCCTGACCGACCTGTAGGAGTCGCTGTTTACAACGACCAGATTACCACCCATCGACTTCCCTCCCGCTGACTCTGCCAATTGAGTCAGTATGACGGCCGGCCCAGGCCGGAGGCAACGCTGACAGCCGGATTCGATACCGGTGTCTCACGCGTTGGTGACGAGCGCTTAGACCACTGCGCCACCCAGCCGCGCCTGGTGGCTATTTGTAACTTCTGGCCCCTGACATCTATTGCCTGCAAAGATATTATTGTTAGCCAATTGGTTTAAATTTAGGGGTTGTGTAGGCTCTACATCCTTTTTGATCAGGGGTTACGTAGGCTCTATGATCAGGGGTTACGTAGGCTCTATGATCAGGGGTTACGTAGGCTCTATGATCAGGGGTTACGTAGGCTCTATGATCAGGGGTTACGTAGGCTCTATGATCAGGGGTTACGTAGGCGCTATGATCAGGGGTTATGTAGGCGCTATGATCAGGGGTTACGTAGGCTCTATGATCAGGGGTTACGTAGGCGCTATGATCAGGGGTTACGTAGGCTCTATGATCAGGGGTTACGTAGGCTCTATGATCAGGGGTTACGTAGGCTCTATGATCAGGGGTTACGTAGGCTCTATGATCAGGGGTTACGTAGGCTCTATGATCAGGGGTTACGTAGGCTCTATGATCAGGGGTTACGTAGGCACTATGATCAGGGGTTATGTAGGCTCTATGATCAGGGGTTACGTAGGCTCTATGATCAGGGGTTACGTAGGCTCTATGATCAGGGGTTACGTAGGCTCTATGATCAGGGGTTACGTAGGCTCTATGATCAGGGGTTACGTAGGCTCTATGATCAGGGGTTACGTAGGCGCTATGATCAGGGGTTACGTAGGCTCTATGATCAGGGGTTACGTAGGCGCTATGATCAGGGGTTACGTAGGCTCTATGATCAGGGGTTACGTAGGCTCTATGATCAGGGGTTACGTAGGCTCTATGATCAGGGGTTACGTAGGCGCTATGATCAGGGGTTACCTAGGCTCTATGATCAGGGGTTACCTAGGCGCTATGATCAGGGGTTACGTAGGCGCTATGATCAGGGGTTACGTAGGCGCTATGATCAGGGGTTACGTAGGCTCTATGATCAGGGGTTACGTAGGCTCTATGATCAGGGGTTACGTAGGCGCTATGATCAGGGGTTACGTAGGCTCTATGATCAGGGGTTACGTAGGCTCTATGATCAGGGGTTACGTAGGCTCTATGATCAGGGGTTACGTAGGCTCTATGATCAGGGGTTACGTAGGCTCTATGATCAGGGGTTACGTAGGCGCTATGATCAGGGGTTACGTAGGCTCTATGATCAGGGGTTACGTAGGCGCTATGATCAGGGGTTACGTAGGCTCTATAATCAGGGGTTACGTAGGCGCTATGATCAGGGGTTACGTAGGCTCTATGAGCAGGGGTTACGTAGGCTCTATGATCAGGGGTTACGTAGGCTCTATGATCAGGGGTTACGTAGGCGCTATGATCAGGGGTTACGTAGGCGCTATGATCAGGGGTTACGTAGGCTCTATGATCAGGGGTTACGTAGGCGCTATGATCAGGGGTTACGTAGGCTCTATGATCAGGGGTTACGTAGGCTCTATGATCAGGGGTTACGTAGGCTCTATGATCAGGGGTTACGTAGGCTCTATGATCAGGGGTTACGTAGGCTCTATGATCAGGGGTTACGTAGGCTCTATGATCAGGGGTTACGTAGGCGCTATGATCAGGGGTTACGTAGGCTCTATGATCAGGGGTTACGTAGGCTCTATGATCAGGGGTTACGTAGGCTCTATGATCAGGGGTTACGTAGCTAAAAACCATGAATGTTTAAGAAGAAATTTGTGCATAAGAACATTTCATGAATGAGGCCCATTGTTATTAAAATGAATCGCGGCAGCAGCAGCTTTCACCCAGTAGACACTTCCTCAAGAGTTCCACAGAACCCATTCTGATCACGTGCCAGACAGACTGGTCTGTTAGTTCTCACACACACAAAAAACCACACAGTAATGGGCTGATTCATATTCCTTCAGTAAGTATGTTAGGCCCATATCTCTTTTCTGTTTTAAATCTTTTGTTTTCTTTTTTATATGTGAATCCTTCAAATGAAGAGCCATAGAACTCTGTTTTGATTTGTTTTGACAGCTCATGTATTTGCAGTTGAATAGTCCATCCAAATCACTTTCATGGTTAATGTGATATATCACAAGAAAGCACTCCTCTATTGTCTTTAACTGTGAATGAACAAACACTCCAATTTACCATAGCTAGATTAACCTCAAAACTTAAAATGGAGTTATTTATATAGGTTATATGTTATATAGGTTATGGGCCATAATATATAATCATATATAAGATAATATATTCCTTTATTGATCCCCTTGGTGAAATTCATAGCAGTGTGGGGGATGGGGATTACAGATGGGGGTTACAGGTATGGTAATAGTAAAACATACATAAATATAGGCAATGAAATTATGTCTGAATATACAAATATGAGAATAAATAAACAGTGTAAACAATATAATTAACTCTGAATATAAAAATATGAGAAAAATAAACAGTGTAAATAAAGGTGCGGTTATATTATACATTACAATAAATATGGCAATAAAGAATTAGAATCTGAATGTATACTATGAAACAGTATACACAAGGTGCAGCTGAGATGAGGACAGAAGGGGAGACAGGGTGAAGGGGAGGTGATGTCAGAAGGTGAGACAGGGTGAAGGGGAGGTGAGGACAGAAGGTGAGACAGGGTGAAGGGGAGGTGAGGACAGAAGGTGAGACAGGGGGAAGGGGAGGTGATGTCAGAAGGGGAGACAGGGGGAAGGGGAGGTGAGGACAGAAGGTGAGACAGGGGGAAGGGGAGGTGATGTCAGAAGGTGAGACAGGGGGAAGGGGAGGTGATGTCAGAAGGTGAGACAGGGGGAAGGGGAGGTGAGGACAGAAGGTGAGACAGGGGGAAGGGGAGGTGATGTCAGAAGGTGAGACAGGGGGAAGGGGAGGTGATGACAGAAGGTGAGACAGGGGGAAGGGGAGGTGAGGACAGAAGGTGAGACAGGGGGAAGGGGAGGTGATGTCAGAAGGTGAGACAGGGGGAAGGGGAGGTGAGGACAGAAGGTGAGACAGGGGGAAGGGGAGGTGAGGACAGAAGGTGAGACAGGGGGAAGGGGAGGTGAGGACAGAAGGTGAGACAGGGGGAAGGGGAGGTGATGTCAGAAGGTGAGACAGGGGGAAGGGGAGGTTAGGTCAGAAGGTGAGACAGGGGGAAGGGGAGGTGAGGACAGAAGGTGAGACAGGGGGAAGGGGAGGTGATGTCAGAAGGTGAGACAGGGGGAAGGGGAGGTGGTGTCAGAAGGTGAGACAGGGGGAAGGGGAGGTGAGGACAGAAGGTGAGACAGGGGGAAGGGGAGGTGAGGACAGAAGGTGAGACAGGGGGAAGGGGAGGTGATGTCAGAAGGTGAGACAGGGGGAAGGGGAGGTGAGGACAGAAGGTGAGACAGGGGGAAGGGGAGGTGAGGACAGAAGGTGAGACAGGGGGAAGGGGAGGTGATGTCAGAAGGTGAGACAGGGGGAAGGGGAGGTGAGGACAGAAGGTGAGACAGGGGGAAGGGGAGGTGAGGACAGAAGGTGAGACAGGGGGAAGGGGAGGTGATGTCAGAAGGTGAGACAGGGGGAAGGGGAGGTTAGGTCAGAAGGTGAGACAGGGGGAAGGGGAGGTGATGTCAGAAGGTGAGACAGGGTGATGTCAGAAGGTGAGACAGGGGGAAGGGGAGGTTAGGTCAGAAGGTGAGACAGGGGGAAGGGGAGGTGATGTCAGAAGGTGAGACAGGGGGAAGGGGAGGTGAGGACAGAAGGTGAGACAGGGGGAAGGGGAGGTGAGGACAGAAGGTGAGACAGGGGGAAGGGGAGGTGATGTCAGAAGGTGAGACAGGGGGAAGGGGAGGTTAGGTCAGAAGGTGAGACAGGGGGAAGGGGAGGTGATGTCAGAAGGTGAGACAGGGGGAAGGGGAGGTTAGGTCAGAAGGTGAGACAGGGTGAAGGGGAGGTGGTGTCAGAAGGTGAGACAGGGGAAGGGGAGGTGATGACAGAAGGTGAGACAGGGGGAAGGGGAGGTGAGGTCAGAAGGTGAGACAGGGGGAAGGGGAGGTTAGGTCAGAAGGTGAGACAGGGGGAAGGGGAGGTTAGGTCAGAAGGTGAGACAGGGGGAAGGGGAGGTGATGTCAGAAGGTGAGACAGGGGGAAGGGAGGTGATGTCAGAAGGTGAGACAGGGGGAAGGGGAGGTGATGTCAGAAGGGGAGACAGGGGGAAGGGGAGGTGAGGACAGAAGGTGAGACAGGGGGAAGGGGAGGTGATGACAGAAGGTGAGACAGGGGGAAGGGGAGGTGATGACAGAAGGTGAGACAGGGGGAAGGGGAGGTGATGTCAGAAGGTGAGACAGGGGGAAGGGGAGGTGGTGTCAGAAGGTGAGACAGGGGGAGGGGAGGTGAGGACAGTAGAGCTATTCTCAGACGCTCAGCAGATGTTGAATGGATGTAATTGTCCTCTTGTGACTAGCTGAAGAAGAGTGGTTGTGCCTGAGCTGTTAACCTGGAACACCCCCCCCCCCACACACACCCCCACACTGAGCTGGTCCTGTTAACCTGAAACACACACACACACACACACACACACCACACACACACACACACACTGAGCTGGCCATGTTAACCTGAAACACACACACACACACGCTGAGCTGGCCATGTTAACCTGGAACACCCCCCCCCCCCCCCCCCCCCCCCCCACACACACACAGACACACACACACACTGAGCTGGTCCTGTTAACCTGGAACCCCCCCCCCCACACACACACACACACACACACACACACACACACACACACACACACACACACACACACACACACACAACTGAGCTGGTCATGTTAACCTGAAACACACACACACACACACACATTCTGAGCTGGCCATGTTAACCTGAAACACACACACACGCTGAGCTGGCCATGTTAACCTGAAACACACACAAACACACACAAACACACACACACACACACACACACACACACACACACACCACACACACACACACACACACACACACACACACACACACACACACACACTGAGCTGGCCATGTTAACCTGAAACACACACACACGCTGAGCTGGCCATGTTAACCTGGACCCCCCCCCCCCCCACACACACACATGCTGAGCTGGCCATGTTAACCTGAAACACACACAAACACACACACACACACACACACACACACACACACACACACACACACACACACACACACACACACACACACACTCACACACACACACACACATCACACACACACACACACACACACACACACACAACACACACACACACACACACACACACGCTGAGCTGGCCATGTTAACCTGGAACACACACACACACACACACACTGTACACACATGTTGAGCTAGCCCTGTTAACCTGACCCCCTACCCTCCTTCAAAACCGCTCTCAAAGAGCACCTACGGGTGGCTGCAATTAGAAACTGGCCCGGTAAATGTCAAAATCCCCCCCCCCTCCCCCACACACACCACACATGCTGAGCTAGCCCTGTTAACCTGACCGCCCCCCCCCCCCTCCTCCACACACACGCACACACACACACACACACACACGCTGAGCTAGCCCTGTTAACCTGTCAGCTAACAAATTACCTATCCTGCTTTATTGACCAATATTCTTCCAGACCAGACAGAGGAGGCTATAGTAGGCTACATGGTTTGTACTTTGTAGTAGATGAATGGGTTACAGTAGATGAATGGGTTACAGTAGATGAATGGGTTATAGTAGATTACTGGGTTATAGTAGATGAATGTGTTATAGTAGATTACTGGATTATAGTAGATGAATGTGTTATAGTAGATTACTGGGTTATAGTAGATGAATGTGTTATAGTAGATGAATGGGTTACAGTAGATGCATGTATTATAGTAGATGAATGGGTTACAGTAGATTAATGTGTTATAGTAGATGAATGGGTTATAGTAGATGAATGGGTTACAGTAGATGAATGGGTTATAGTAGATGAATGGGTTATAGTAGATGAGTCTGACTTTCCTAAAGCTTTATTGTCATCTAACCAAAAGAGGTTAACACAAATAGATGACATTTTAGTAAAAAGTTCCATCCTCCTGGATAGCAACAAAATCAAGCCATTTCACATATAATCTACTACAATCGACAATCTACTCCTTTGAAATATTGCATAGCATACATACATGGGTTACCCTGATTGGCCCATCAGTCAGTCTGTCAGTTGTCAGTAGTTGGAAAGGATATCAGCTAGCTAGTCCACAGACATGTAATGAAACTTGACAATATCAATATCTGAAAAAATAAAGACTACTACTTTTACTATTATATACTTTGCTACTAAGTAATCTAGCTTGCCTATATTACTACCTACTATGCTAACTACAGTTGTTATTACTACAGTACTATGCACTCAAGACTGTAGCAAGTTCAACACTGTTTGACGAACAATGTTACTGACCTTCGTTTCCAGAGATGTACACTTCCTGCTGACTTGTTGTACAGAACTTGTAAGTAGCTTTGGATAAAAGCATCAGCTAAATGACTAATGTGAATTAACAGAAGGCCACGCCCTCTCAACATACTGAGAGTTGGCTGTGCTCAGAGAGGGTGCGCTAAAACAGTTGTAACAATTAAAATTATACATCTGACGCTGAGAAAAGTATACTAATGACACATTCCACTATAAGCACGGGATGTATTGACATTTATAGATGTTTATCTTCTGTCCACAGGTTTCTTAACGCTGAATGACAGTGACTGGGACTCTGGAATTTCTCTCCAAGATAATGAACACAACCAAAGGTACCATACTGCCGCAGACGTTCTGTTTCCACCAGCCTTGCTTTTCACTCTATGGTTTTCCTTGTGTGCGTGCACTCCACAGTTTCAGTAACTATGATTGATAAGTAGCCAGGTCTGCTCAGTAGAGATAAACTCAGGTCAGTTTGCTTGGAAGATTCTCATGCGCGGTTATGTATCCACCACTTCTGAACAATCAAGTTTCAAGTTTCTTTAATAGTTGTCATACAGAAGTACAGAATACTTTTGTACAAAATGCTTCTTACTGTTGCGCTCCAGAGACTGTGCATGACAAGATAAGTATGAAATAAAAACATAGTAAAAATTAGAAGGAAAAAAAAGAGGTCACAGTGTTCAGTTTAGACATATGTACAATGTTCGTAGACGTAGTTACCATACAATATACAATACTGTGCAGTGTACTAATATACAATACTATATAGTGCAAGGCATAAATGGACGAGGTGCAGTTTAGGTACAATTCACAGTAGGTGTACGAGTTGTAGTGCAAATCCTTTATCAATAAATATAAAGTGTAAGTGTGTTTGTGTGATCTAAAGTGTGGAGAGTGGGTGCTGCAGTGTGTTGTTTGTTTGAGTGAGTGTGTGTGTGCGTGTGGGTGTGTGTGCTGTGTGCATTTGATGGTTGTTGCATAGTGATTATTGTTCGTTTAGCGATTATTGTTCGTTTAGCAGCCTGATGGCCTGCTATAAAAAATATAAAATTCTGTCTTTAGGGTCAAATAATCTTCTATAAAAGAAAAAAAGAAAGGAGGCAGGATGGCCTAGAGGTAAAGATGCAGGCCATTAACCGAAAGGTCGCTGGTTCGATCCCCATCTACGACAGGAGGGTGGCTGGTATTACATCTACGGTGCCCACCATCTCTGCCTACGTTCCCTTGAGAAAGGCACTGAACCCCAAAACTGCTTCAGGGGAACTGCACTGTGTAACGAGGAGGGATAGGCGAAAAGACACATTCAATTGCCTTTTGTACATTGACAATAATTTAAAAGAAATCTAATAATAATAATGATAATCAGTCTGCTGAGAACACCCATACAAGTTCAGTTGAATTGAAACCAGTTGAAATCTCTCACCTCGTTGGCAATCTTCTTTTTTCACTTGAGATTGAGACTACGAGCTTAGAATACTTGTGTTAACTTAAAATGGAGATTTTTTTGTTGTTGCAGCATTCATATCTGATTCAACATAACTGAGTGATGAGGACACAGAGAGAGAGAGAGAGAGAGAGAGAGAGAGAGAGAGAGAGAGAGAGAGAGAGAGAGAGAGAGAGAGAGAGAGAGAGAGAGAGAGAGTAACAGCTGTAAGGTCAAAGCTCCATGGAGGATTAAGACCATATTTCTCTCCTCTCTCCTATTGCTCACAGTCGTTGCTCTGCGTTTTCTGACAAAGGACAATATCCTCTAAAATAAAACGTTTGTTTTCTGTTGTAATCGCAGTAAAACATTGTATAACACTATGACTACAGTACTTTGACTTTTCAAGGATTCTTTATAATGAACCAATTTGCAACTTGGTTCTGTGGATATCTCTATCTCTACTGCCTAAATGTTAGGTTTGTTAATTAGGAATTTGTCGTTTCAGTTTCTGCTGTATTCAGGCTAACGATGCGTGGTGATGGCCATAACTAAAAGGCTATGGTTGTAGTACTGGGTGGCTGTTGACCTCTCCTAGCCCTTGCGTGGTGTTCTGGTGAACCCACAACATTACTGGGATTTTAAAACAATAAAGCCATAACAATCATGTAAAGAAACTTAACAGATGTTAAATCAAATCAAATCAAATTAATTTGTAAGGCCCGACAACACACGTTAATGTCCCCATGGGCCGGACACGTCTTCTTTAAACAAGTCAAGAAGAAACATCACAATAAATCAAGAACCAAACAAAAACACCATAAAGTCCAAAAAAATTTTATAAATAAAATAAATGCAACACTCCAGACATACCCCACGCGAAGGTAAAAACCCACTAAAACCTAGCAATAGGAAAAAATGCCACCACAGGCAATGTGGAGGAGAGAAACCTTAGAAGGGCCATTCAAGGGGGGATCTTCCTTCTTAGATGTCGGTGATAGTAGTGTTGCTATAAAACAGGCGAAACAGTTGGTAAGAATGCACTCATATGTGTAATGAAACACAGATGAACTTTATCTCAGTTACAAGCACTATAGACCATTTACCTCTGCTAGATCACATGTATCAATAAATGAGCTATTTATGAAAATAATACAACAATAATCCATTATAATCAAGACATGGATGGAATAAATCATGTTTATCTTCAAACATATCAATTAAACAAGGTGGAGGCAGACAGTGAAGGTACACAGATAACCTTTTTGTTTCATATTTACCATGTTTACTTGTTTTCACCTACAATTTTCTGGTCCAGTGGACCTGAACCACGTATGTAATATAAATGTGCAGGGGGGGGTTCACAGTGAGCAATCAATGAAAATGTGTTATTTTATATGTTATTCACAGAAAATGAACCAAGGCCAATGAGTCTCAGGTCATTGATTCATATCGTTTCTCTTTTAGTAAACATTGAAAACGGGTCCCACAAACCCAGACACCACACAGGCGCTAGGTGTAGTAAGACGGTATAATATGCTACTCTTATTTACAGCGTGGCTCTCTACTTTAGCCCAGCTCTATCTATGGCTCTATCTATTTATTTCAGTCTGGCTCTATTTATAGCTGTGGTATATTTGAGCACGTATTATACTGGAAGATCTCTGGCCATTGATATGACCCCGGGCGGTATCAGTGACTGGTGCTTGAAAAACAACCGCGCCTTATTATTTTTGGTCTGATTGCATGAATGAAACTGCACTTGGACAGTCAAAATAGGCTTGAGAGAGTTCTAAAGCTCATTCACACACACATGCATTATGCACACACACACACACACACACACACACACACACACACACACACACACACACACACACACACACACACACACACACACACACACACACACGCACACTCCCGCATACAGACAAAAGCATTTGCAAAGAGGCAACACGCACATGTGCACACTCACACACACACACACACACACACACTCACACACACACACATGCACAAAAGCGCTCAATCCACCGCTCTTGTAAACACACACCCACACACACACAACCCCCGTCAGCCTAATTAGTAATGACGGCCCGCTCTGCTTAATCCCCTACTCTATGAGTCTCTCTCCTGCACAGGCGCTGACGTGTGCCCCCCTCTCTCTCTCTCTCTCTCTCTCTCTCTCTCTCTCTCTCTCTCTCTCTCTCTCTCTCTCTCTCTCTCTCTCTCTCTCTCTCTCCCTCTCCACAACCCCCCTCGGATTGCCTGTCTGTGTGTGTGTGTGTGTGTGTGTGTGTGTGTGTGTGTGTGTGTGTGTGTGTGTGTGTGTGCGTCCATGTGTGTGTGTGTGTGCGTCCATGTGTGTGTGTGTGTGCATGCGTGTGTGTGTGCATGCGTGTGTGTGTGTGTGCTGCTACCGACAGGGCCTTTGTATCCGGGGAGGACCTGCCACTCAGTCCGCGCCATGAGCAGGCCAAACGGCTCCTGGAGAGAGCCCGCATGAAGGCACGCTCCTTCCCCCTGAGGGCCGACCACACCATCCTACCCCTCCAGAGAGACGATCCGTGAGTTCACCCACCGCTCTGTGTTGTTGTTGGTGTTGTTGTTGTTGTTGTTTTTGTTGTTGTTGTTGTTGTTGTTGTGTGTGTCTGGGAGGGTTGTTTACTAGCAAAAAGCCACGTACGCTCATCCCCCCTACAGCATGTAATAGCTCTTTTGTTTTCTCTCCTCCTCCTCCTCCTCCTTCTCCTATTTCTCCTCTTCCTCCTCACCCTGTGTTAATTTCTGCTGTCCTTCCTTTTCATTTGAAGGCAGCAAGGGTCTGTAGATCCCTCAGGTCGTCGTAGGGACGTTTGTGTTTGGTTTGACATAAAAAGGTCTGATTGGCGACAGTGTTCAGCTTAGCAGCAACAGGTGGTTGCAGTGATACAGAGCTTGATGCGTCCAGTGTCAAGATGCCATAGACTGTAATGTGCACTAAGTTACACAGCTATGTGCCAAGTACATGTGTTGTAACTTGTATATACAGTATATACTGTATCTCTTGTACGCTGATCTTCTTCATCAACAAAGTTTGCTGTACTTTTTGAGAATAGATAAATAAATATTCATATTTTGCTTTTGAATAGGTACTGGTGTGCTGTCTGTCACACAGGTCTAATACAGCAGTATAGTTCTGGATCACTATGTGATGAAACAACCTACATGATTACATCAGCTTCCCCTTCTTGGATAGAATTACAAAATTGTAGATTTTTCTTTTTGTAACATAATACATACCGTAATAATAATAATAATAATAATAATAATAATAATAATAATAATAATAATAATAATAATAATAATAATAATAATAATAATAATAATAATAATAATAATAATAATAATAATAATAATAATAATAATACCTGCTTGATCAATTTAACCCTTGCATTGAAGAACCACCAAAACTGACTTATATAATAAGTCAGTTTAAAAAAAAAAAAAAAAATTACAGCCCTTGTTGCAGTTGTGAAGTTAATCTAAATCACTTGGAGTATGAATGTGATATATTACCAGAAACTATTCAACCTTGACTGTCTTCTATGTGGAAACACAACACACTGACCATATTTAGCTAATAAAGTACCCAACCTCTACTGTCTTTAACTATGAATGAACACAACACTCTAACTTACCATATTTAGATAATAAAATACTCAAACTCTACTGTCTTTATTCAATCTATAAATAATCATAGAATAACAACACACACACATGCACACGCGCACGCACGCACACACACACAGACACACACACAAATGGCTTGATATTGTTTATATCCCCCTCTCTCCTCCCTCCTCTCTCTCCTCTCTCCTCTCCCCTCCCTCCCCCTTCCAAGTTTCTATGCTCATGCTAGTTTTTTTTTCACTTGGAATGATCATGAGATTCCTGCTATATGATTTGATTCCTGGAGACCGATACCCTATCCTGCCTCGTTTCATCTGTCACACACACACACACACACACACACACACACACACACACACACACACACACACACACACACACACACACACACACACACACACACACACACACACACACACACACACACACACACACACACACACACACACACACACACACACACACACACACACACACACACACACACACACACACACACACACACACACACACACACACACACACACACACACACACACACACACACACACACTTACTTAAGCAGTTTTACTCATATTATACACACATGGGCAGTACACACAAGTGAATATAAATGGGTGCTTACATGCACACACACACACACATATGCAGTCCCGGTGTAAAGTGAGGTCAGAGTCATGCAAGGCAGCCACAGAGACCTTATTATCTAAGGAGCTTAATATTACACTCCCTACTAGCATGGCATGGGAGCAGCTAGACTGCCAACACAAAGGACTGGAGTCAAAGGACTGTTACTGTATCCGCTGAGCTCCAATCATCAAGTCTGATAACTCCCACTCCTTTTACCAAACCATGTCCAAATAAACAATGATATGAATATAACTTGCAGTTTCTTACAATCAAGGTTAGGGTCAATTCAGGCTGTTGTCTTATCCAGCCTTTTAATAATTACCGTATGAGTATTGTAATCACTCCTATCCGTGTGTGTGTGTGTGTGTGTGTGTGTGTGTGTGTGTGTGTGTGTGTGTGTGTGTGTGTGTGTGTGTGTGTGTGTGTGTGTGTGTGTGTGTGTGTGTGTGTGTGTGTGTGTGTGTGTGTGTGTGTGTGTGTGTGTGTGTGTGTGTGTGTGTGTGTGTGTGTGTGTGTGTGTGCGTGTGTGTGTGTGTGCGTGTGTGTGTGCGTGTGTGTGTGCGTGTGTCTGTGTCTGTGTCTGCATCAGCCATAACAGATTTGGATAGGTCGACGGTCTCAAATAGTTTTTGAATCGGTCAACGACAAGTATTTTATTTGAATTAATTTCCACCCATTGTCTATTGGTCACAATAAAATCTGTGTCAGGAACACCCGCACACTATCTTCACTTGCTCAATAGAGTTTTATTATTAAAAGCATACACCATTGTCCATTGAAATCAATATTCAGGATAAAGTTACATCTTTTGAGCGCAGAAGGGGTGATACTACACAGGTTCACTGCTCTGAGACTGGTAACCAGTTTACAACATGGAAGTGAACCTTGTATTGTAGTTGATATACCTATGCATTAAAAACTATTATTTTCTTCAGTTCATCTTTTGTTTTAATATTTGTAACAATTTATTTATCCAGGGTAGGTTCTGTCTTTAATCTTTATTTACCAGGGTAGGTTCTGTTTTTAACCTTTATTTACCAGGGTAGGTTCTGTTTTTAACCTTTATTGACCAGGGTATGTTCTGTTTTTAACCTTTATTTACCAGGGTAGGTTCTGTTTTTAACATTTATTTACCAGGGAAGTTTCTGTTTTTAACCTTTATTGACCAGGGTATGTTCTGTTTTTAACTTGTATTTACCAGGGTAGGTTCTGTTTTTAACCTTTATTTACCAGGGTAGGTTCTGTTTTTAACCTTTATTTACCAGGGTAGGTTCTGTTTTTAACCTTTATTTACCAGGGTAGGTTCTGTTTGTAACCGTTATTTACCAGGGTAGGTTCTGTTTTTAACCTTTATTTACCAGGGTAGGTTCTGTTTTTAACCTTTATTTACCAGGGTAGATTCTGTTTTTAACCTTTATTTACCAGGGTAGATTCTGTTTTTAACCTTTATTCAGGGTAGGTTCTGTTTTTAACCTTTATTGACCAGGGTAGGTTCTGTTTTTAACCTTTATTTACCAGGGTAGGTTCTGTTTTTAACCTTTATTTACCAGGGTAGATTCTGTTTTTAACCTTTATTTACCAGGGTAGGTTCTGTTTTTAACCTTTATTTACCAGGGTAGGTTCTGTTTTTAACCTTTATTTACCAGGGTAGGTTCTGTTTGTAATCGTTATTTACCAGGGTAGGTTCTGTTTTTAACCTTTATTTACCAGGGTAGGTTCTGTTTTTAACCTTTTTCTGTTTTTAACCTTTATTTACCAGGGTAGATTCTGTTTTTAACCTTTATTTACCAGGGTAGATTCTGTTTTTAACCTTTATTTACCAGGGTAGATTCTGTTTTTAACCTTTATTTACCAGGGTAGGTTCTGTTTTTAACCTTTATTGACCAGGGTAGGTTCTGTTTTTAACCTTTATTTACCAGGGTCGGTTCTGTTCTTAACCGTTATTTACCAGGGTAGGTTCTGTTTTGAATGAAACTAGTGATCTATGGGTGACAACAAGACTGTGCTGCCAGCTAAGCAGTGTTGTGTTTATAGGTGAAGTATTTACAGTGTTTGCTAATTGGCCAAACAGGAAGGCTGGTCTGGGCAGAAAGCACTTCCTCTGTAAACGGTCGGTCCCGGGGAAAGAGACCACTTGCTTTTAAAGGGAAATACAAATACGATTTAAGAGACCAGTCACAGCTGTAGAACTGTATGTGGCGAATTAACAGGTTAGACGGCATGGTGTATAAACAGAGATGTTCCAGTGGTCACTGGCTAGAGTGCGCACCTGTCACTGACATCAAAGTGGAAGGACATGCGCACTCAGGCAGAGGAGCAGAGGTGAATTCTGAAGCATCTTGCTCCATTCATGGCAGGAATCGAAGTTAATAACACATTTCCATAATTATTATACATTACCCTACTACGATGGAACAGGACAGAAATTGCGTTTTTGTGACTTGCAAGTCTGTGTTTATGTAGAGAGGGGGAGAGAGAGCCTCTACGATTTATTTTTCAATAATGAAGACTCGCATTCCTTTTCATAATCATAATCTGTCAAGGGTGGATAATACACATGTTGGTTAGAGTTAATTTGCCTTGTCAGCCTTTCTCTTCATCTTTGCTTTGGTATTACAAGGTTATATGGTCAGAGGTTGTGCATAGCTGTCTGTCCTGCTCAGCCCACACTCAGGTTCAATGATCTATGGCTGACGAGCAAGTTCACCCTCATTCAGTGTGTCGAAAGTAAACGGACAGAAAATATGTTGATTTGCTTGTTTTCTGGTGTACTGATTCACACAAAACCTCATGAAATGCATTTTAATCCACATGCTATGCTCTTCAATTGAAAAGAGCCAGTAGATCTTTCCATGCGACACAAACACCACTGGCTATGGTTACGTTCTGACTGTATTGCAGTTAGTTTGAGCTCAGCAGTGGACTACTGACAAGGCTGATGAGGAGAGATGCACTCGCAGGCGTAGGCCTCTCTGTGATGTAGGCCCCTCTGTGATGTAGGCCTCTCTGTGACGCAGGCCTCTGTGTGACGTAGGCCTCTCTGTGACGCAGGCCTCTCTGTGACGTAGGCCTCTCTGTGACGTAGGCCTCTCTGTGACGTAGGCCTCTCTGTGACGCAGGCCTCTCTGTGACGTAGGCCTCTCTGTGACGCAGGCCTCTCTGTGACGTAGGCCTCTCTGTGACGCAGGCCTCTCTGTGACGCAGGCCTCTCTGTGACGCAGGCCACTCTGTGACGCAGGCCTCTCTGTGACGTAGGCCCCTCTGTGATGTAGGCCTCTCTGTGACGTAGGCCTCTGTGTGATGTAGGCCTCTCTGTGACGTAGGCCCCTCTGTGATGTAGGCCTCTCTGTGACGCAGGCCTCTCTGTGACGCAGGCCTCTCTGTGACGCAGGCCTCTGTGTGACGTAGGCCTCTCTGTGACGTAGGCCTCTCTGTGACGCAGGCCTCTCTGTGACGCAGGCCTCTCTGTGACGCAGGCCTCTCTGTGACGCAGGCCTCTGTGTGACGCAGGCCTCTCTGTGACGCAGGCCTCTCTGTGACGCAGGCCTCTGTGTGACGCAGGCCTCTCTGTGATGTAGGCCTCTCTGTGACGCAGGCCTCTCTGTGACGCAGGCCTCTGTGTGACGCAGGCCTCTCTGTGATGTAGGCCTCTCTGTGACGCAGGCCTCTCTGTGACGCAGGCCTCTCTGTGACGTAGGCCTCTCTGTGACGCAGGCCTCTCTGTGACGCAGGCCTCTCTGTGACGCAGGCCTCTGTGTGACGTAGGCGTCTCTGTGACGTAGGCCTCTGTGTGACGTAGGCCTCTCTGTGACGCAGGCCTCTGTGTGACGTAGGCCTCTCTGTGACGCAGGCCTCTGTGTGACGCAGGCCTCTCTCATTCGCGAGTGCCATTCTAGTTGAGAATTAATTCTCTATGATTGTCATGTTTGTAAACAGATGTAGCCGAGGTAGCCGATGTACTGGCATTATATCGCATTCATTTGCAGTCGGAGGTCAGAGGTCGGAGGTTGGAAGTGAGAAACACGTCGTCTCCGACCTATCAAAGTAAAAAAATAATAATAATGGATGCTGACGCTAAAATCTTTTGGCAATTAGTTCTTATTTCTAAATATTCTTACATATTTGTCTCACAAAGACGGTGTATGACTAAACACAGCTAATATACTTACAAATGTACTCTTAAAACAGCTAATAACCACATTAATTCATACGATGCGGGTGGCCATGTTGAAATTACATCAAATTACGCTGTGGCGTCGGACTGGGGGTTGAAAAAAACATACCCGAGTTTGTGACCAGGCGCTCAGTAGTGGCCCTGAGTGCTGGCATCACCAACAGGCTGCTCTTCATCCGAGACACCGCCTCTGGTCGCAGTTTCCTTTGCGACACGGGTGCCCAGTGGAGCATCATTCCGGCAGAGAGGTCGGATGTGGCAAGGGAGGAGTGCGGTCCGCAGTTGGCGGGTGCGGACGGCATGCTCTTACGGCACAAGGGCGGTGGACGTGTGCTTCGGAGGACAATGTTTTTCGTGGGATTTTGTCATTGCGGCTGTCACATTCCCCCTCCTTGGCGCGGATTTTCTGTGCGCCCACAACCTGCTAGTGGACGTGGGGAACAAGCGCCTGGTCAACTCACAGACTTTCACTTCCTTTGCATGTACGCAGGGGGAGGCCGTTTACGGCGGGTGGTCCAATACACTCGCCGAAAGTGACCAGTACCTTCGGCTACTCGCTGAGTTCCCCGACCTGGGCAAGCCCACTTTTTCCGCGCCCACGGTGAAACACGGGGTGGAGCACCACATTGAGACCAGTGGGCCTCCCCTCTACGCCAGGGCCAGACGCCTCAACCCGGAGAAGCTGGCCGTCGCCAGGGCGGAGTTTGCGCACATGGAGCAGGTGGGCATCGTTCGGCGCTCGAACAGCCCCTGGGCGTCTCCCCTGCACATCGTCCCTAAGTCAGACGGTGGGTGGCGCCCATGTGGGGACTACCGCCGCCTCAACGACGCGTCCAAGCCTGACCGCTACCCGGTCCCGCATGTCCAGGACTTTGCGGCAAACCTGGCAGGCAATCGCTTCTTCTCAAAAGTGGACCTGGTACGGGGGTACCATCAGGTACCGGTGCACCCCGAGGACGTCCCCAAGACGGCCGTCGTCACGGCCTTTGGGCTTTTCGAGTTCCTGAGAATGCCGTTCGGCCTGAAGAACGCGGCGCAGACCTTCCAACGCCTCATGCACTCGGTGCTCCGGGACCTGCCATTCCTCTTCGTCTACTTGGACGACATCCTTGTAGCGAGCGCCACAGAGAAGGAGCACCTGTCCCACCTCCGAACCCTGTTCTCACGGCTCAGCCAGCATGGGCTGATCGTCAACCCGGCGAAGTGTGAGTTCGGGCGGGGCGCCATCGACTTCCTCGGGCACCGGGTCTCCGCAGAGGGGGTGACCCCCCTCCCCTCGAAGGTGGAAGCGGTCGCCGCATTTCCGCGCCCCCGCACAGTCAGCGAGCTCAAGGGGTTCATCGGGATGGTGACCTATTATTATCGCTTCCTCCGCCACATCGCTCACATCCTGCGGCCTCTGTATGACGCCCAGAAGGGCAAGACGCTGAAGCAGCCGGTGGACTGGACGGCGGAGCGGGTCAAGGCTTTTCAAGACACCAAGGAGGCCCTGGCCCGCGCGGCCATGTTGGCCCACCCCTCGCCCTCTGCGTCCACCGCTCTCACCACGGACGCCTCTGACTTTGCTGTGGGAGCGGTGTACGAGCAGTGGGTTGGGGACGCCTGGCAGCCGCTTGCCTTCTTCAGCCGCCAGCTGTCGCCCAGGGAACAGAGGTACAGCACGTTCGACAGGGAGCTCCTCGGGCTGTGGCTTGCTGTCAGGCACTTCCGTTTCTTGCAGGAGGGACGCGAGTTTACGGCCTACGTGGACCATAAGCCGCTCACGCACGCCATGTCCAAGGCGGCAGAGCCGTGGTCCGACCGCCAGCAGCGCCAGCTCGCCTACGTGTCCGAGTTCACCACGGACATCCAGCACGTTGCTGGGAAGTCCAACCAGGTGGCAGATTGTCTCTCCAGGGCGGTGGTCGGTGCGGTGCAGCTGGGTTTGGACTACGTCAGCATGGCTGCGGACCAGGCCGCCAATCCTGCCGTCCAAGCGCTCAAGTCGTCGGACACTGGACTGCGCCTGGAGGAGGTAGTGTTCGGTGACGCTCTTGTGCGATGTCTCCATGGGTCAGCCGCGGCCGGTAGTCCCCGCCAACTGGAGACGCCCTGCCTTCGAGGCCATACACGGCTTGTCTCACCCTGGCAGGAAGCCGTCCTCGTGACTGGTGTCGGAGAAGTTTGTGTGGCAAGGGCTCAAGAGGGATGTGAGAGCCTGGGTCGACACGTGCACCGCCTGCCAGCGCGCCAAGGTGCATCGGCACATCAAGGCCCCCCTGGAACAGTTCTCCGTGCCCGAGCGGAGGTTCGACCATGTCAACGTGGACCTGGTAGGGCCGCTGCCCCCCTCGCACGGATACAACTACCTTTTCACCATGGTGGACAGGACGACTCGCTGGCCGGAGGCGGTCCCGCTCTCCTCAACGACGGCCCCCGACCTGGCCCGGGCGTTCATCGCGGTGTGGGTCTCCCGCTACGGCACCCCGGCTGATCTCTCCTCTGACCGTGGCTCACAGTTCACTTCGGAACTGTGGGCGGCAGTGGCGGAGAGTCTGGGGGTCAAGCTCCACCGTACGACCGCCTACCATCCGCAGGCAAATGGGCTCTGCAAGCGTTTTCATCGCTCCATGAAGGCCGCCCTTCGAGCCAGCCTCACGGACGGCGACTGGCTGGACAAGCTCCCGTGGGTCATGCTGGGGCTCCAGGACGGCGCCAAAGGAGGACCTCCAGTCGTCGTCGGCCGAGCTGGTTTTTGGACAGCCGCTACGGGTCCCCGGTGACTTTATTCCCAGGTCGACAGAGCCCTGGTCTGCCGCTGCTCAGCGAGCCTCGCTGCTGGACAGCGCCAGGACTTTCGTCCCGGTCCCGACTACGCAGCATGGGGTCCCTACGTCGAGGATGCCCCCGGAGCTGCACTCGGCGAGGTTCGTGTTCATCCGTCACGATGGCCACAGGACTCCGCTACGTCCTCCTTATGACGGACCCTTCCGCGTCATCAAGGCCAGGGCCAAGAACTTTGTGGTCGACGTGGGGGGTAGGCCTGAGTGTGTGTCCGTGGATCGCCTCAAGCCGGCACACTTGGACCTTGAACTGCCCCTGGACTTGGCCCTGCCGCCGCGCAGGGGCCGGCCCCCGGTCCTACCTCCCCTGCCACGCCGGGGCCATTCCCCCCTGCGACCCCTCAGACCCCCCGCCGCTCGTGAGCGTCTGGTCACTGACCCCCATCCTGCTCGGCAGGAGGATGTGACGGACGCTGTCACATCCCCTCCCGCACCTCCTGACTTTACCTACAGTCGTAGGGGCCGGGCCATACGCCCTCCTCACCGTGAGGATTTCATATATTGAGGTGAACACTGGGGGGGCTGGTGTAGTGACTACAGTATTGGTTCGTGTTCTCCTCTGACTATGTTGTGTAGTGGGAGGGAACGAATGATCTGGCACCGCGGCCAGAGGGGACATCTATTGCGGTTGCACTCGCTGTTATTCATTCATTACTGTGCTAGCGATTCATGTGCTCTTGTGTTCTTGTTTACTGACGTGGCTTTGTACATTAAACAAGCATTACGTTACCTCCGTTTATTCCTCTTTCCTCCGGCACTACACTATATACATTTACTGATTATTTTGTTGTTGCTGCAACTTTGCAATCCATTGTAACTCAAAATCTATTCCACTCAAAATAGTATTTTAGAGTTCAACATAGATTATATGTAACTTATATTGTCCCCTAGTATCAATAGACCACTGCACTTCCACGTTACATTGAGCTCATGGGAGAGAGAGCGGGGGGGAGAAAATGAATGAATGTGGATGAGAGCCTCGACATTAAGTGGTTGTAGCTATATCACAAGCATCCACATTCATACATTTTCTCCCCCGCTCACTCTCCCATGGTGGTCTATAGCTGTTTATGTTTAGACTACGTGATGATGCTCAGCCACTTTAATGTAATGTACAATTATTTTCGATTATTGTCGAATGTGTACTTATTCTTATTTTTTATTTAATTTATTTTTTACTTATACTTGTATGAGAATATGTTATTGCGCAGACAGTTTATTGTATATAAATACCTGCTTTTTCTATTCTGTTAATTGTGGAATTTTTTTCTTGTTCTGCTGTTTGCTGTGGAGCAAACGGAGAGTACGAATTCCAGTGTACTTGTTGCATATGGCAAATAAAACTATCTGAATCTGAATCTCAACATGTTCACCATGTCATTGAAGATCTCAGTGGGCAGTGAACATCGTAGCTTAGATATAGAATATCTTATTAACAACCCTCCTGTACAGATCGATCTAGTGGTACTTCCCAAAACATAGCACTACTTTCCGCTGGGCGACTGAAGCGTTTGTATCCGTGTCAGAGAAAGGCAATAAAGGCGAAGTCCTGTGGCCATGGAGAGACCAGATTATGGGATCCAGAGAGTGCATGCGGACAGAGGATGACCTTCCCGTCCGCGTTAGCCGAGCATGTGAGGAATGCAGAGGCCTGGGACAGCCAGGGGCCAGGGTACACACAAGAATCCCATCCCATATGTGTGTGTGTGTGTGTGTGTGTGTGTGTGTGTGTGTGTGTATGTGTGTGTGTGTGTGTGTGTGTGTGTGTGTGTGTGTGTGTGTGTGTGTGTGTGTGTGTGTGTGTGTGTGTGCGTGCGTGCGTGCGTGCGTGTGTGCGTGCGTGCGCGTGTGTGTGTGTGTGTGTGTGTGCGTGTGTGCGTGTGTGCGTGTGGTCGAGGAAGGGGTCTAGGCAAGGTTAAATCACCCTCTCTGGGTTCCTGCGGCCTTGTGCAGGCGTGTGCCGGGAGGAGGGTGTTGCCTTTGACGGTGTCCTTAATTATGGGAGCGTGAGGGTTGAGTTGAGACAGGTTGTGCTATTGCCAGTGGACTTATTATATAATATTATATTATGACCATTTAACCTCATAGTTAAAAATCTCCACTTCATAAATTTTTAAATGTACCAAATATTTGGTATACACTCGTAATTCTAATCAAGGGATAGTTCACATTCTTTGGATGCCAGTCTTATTGTCTACATACTGGGAGTCTGTAGTGTCCACCCAAAAATCTCTTGCATTAGTGGTTTGGTTTTTGAATGAAACATTCTGAATTTGAACACTTCATCATATCCTTGAAAGGCCAGATATGTCTGTTTTTAGCAATACACACTTTTAATTGTTTGTCGTTGTTGTTGTTGTTGCTACTGAGAGATGCCTCTGTGTACGGTTGTGCGTGCATGTGAGTGTGGTGTACTTTTATTTTTATTGTCTGTTGTGCTGATCCCTCCATGCATCGATGTGTGTGTGTGTGTGTGTGTGTGTGTGTGTGTGTGTGTGTGTGTGTGTGTGTGTGTGTGTGTGTGTGTGTGTGTGTGTGTGTGTGTGTGTGTGTGTGTGTGTGTGTGTGTGTGGTGTACTTGTTTATTGTCTGTTGTGCTGATCTGCCTCTGTGTGTGTCTTCCAGGGAGCCCGTGTTCAGACCCGGGGCCAGGCCCTCGCATCAGGCTCCTCTGGTGGGGAAGGAGGGAAAGGCGGCCCCCCTCTCAGGGAACCTCAGCGACTCCTCTAGCGGCGACTCGGCCTGCGGTGGCCCCCAGCAGCAGCGGCGACGGCCCGGCCAGTCCCCCACGCGCGTACGCTTCGAGGACGAAACGGAGAAAGAGGCGGAGATTCGTTACCTGGAGAGACTGAGGCAGAGGCGGAGGGCAGGAGAGAGAGCACAGGGCCTGCTGGTATCTCTGCTGGTGTCCAAACCCAACCTCTCGGCCTACGTCAACGGCAGGAAAGAGGCCGAGCGCACAGGAGCGTCTAACGGAGTGCTGATAGAGGCAGGTTGTATCCCTGACGTGTGGCTTCAGAGGTCCAGCCGAGCTCCAGACAGCTTGGCACACAATGCTGCTGGTGGCCATTACAGGACATTACCACTGCAGGATTTGGCCAACAGGCAATGCAATTCTTGCGGGACGATCTTAGACGGGGCGGTCCCCAACGTGAACCCCTATCCGGACCCTTCCCCATCCCTGCAGATCATCCCGATCAACGGGGAGCACAAGGGGAAGGTGGCCGCTCCATACTGGGTGCCTCCCAGCAAGCCCAGTCTCACCTTCCGCACGGAGCCTATCAAGGAGACATACATAGGTGCAGTCTCCCCGGAGGCAGACAGGAAGCCTGCACGATCGGCCGAAGAGATGACGGACAGCGGGGATGGAGACGGGGGTGCGGCTGAGAGCGGAGGCGTGCGTGTCTCCGCCATGCGGGTGAAGAGGAGGACCAAGAGGGCGGAGCTGACGGGTGTCAACGGCCACGTGGTGCCTGCGCCGCCGGAGGGCATCAAGCCCTGGTGTGTCGCGGCGGACGCGCCGAGTTCAACCACCGGCGAGGTGGAGCTGCCACTCAACCCTTACGCCTCAGAGCGCACAGACCCGCCCACTCAGCCTCACATTCTGTTGCCTTCTATGGAAGAAGCCCTTAACGATCCATTAGTATTAGCTCAACCTAAGAGTGAGCCCTCCTCCGCCCCTCTCCCCATGAAATCAGCACTGAAATCGAGGGCTAACGGCTGGCTTCACAGCCAGCAAGTGGTCATGTCTACACCTCCACCAGATCCAGGAGGCTCTCCGGAGGACCAGGGGAGAGGTGCAGCGGTCAATCCCCAGGAGGAGCTTTGCGCCGGGGGGATGCCGAACGAGACCGACCCCTCAACGGAAGGCAGAGACCAGGCCCCTTCCGGGACTACTGGCTTGACATACTCCCCTTCCCCGTCCTGGAGCACAGGGGCCACGGCGAGCCAACTGGAGCCAGAGCCTGCAGGTCTGTGTCATTTACATACAACGACTCATTTACATACAATTTCTATTTACATACAATGACTCATTTACATACAATTTCTATTTACATACAACGGCTAATTTACATACAATTACCATTTACATACAAGGACTAATTTACATACAACGGCTCATTTATACAACGACTAATTTACATACAACGACTCATTTACATACAACGACTCATTTACATACAATTACCATTTACAACACAACTACCATTTACATACAACGACTCATTTACATACAAGGACCATTTACATACAACTAATCATTTACATACAACTTATCATTTACATACACCTTCTCATTTACATACAATTACATATTTACATGCAATGACTAATTTACATACAATTACCATTTACATACAACTACCATTTACATACAAGGACCATTTATATACAACTACTCATTTACATATACAACTTCTCATTTACATACAATGACCATTTACATACAACTCCCCATTTACATACAATTACCATTGACATACAACTACTCATTTACATATAATTACCATTGACATACAACTACTCATTTACATACAACTACAATTTACATACAAGTACTCATTTACATACAAATACTCATTTACATACAATTACTCATTTACAATTACTCATTTACATACACTTACTAATTTCTTTGAGTTACAAATACTTTATTGATCCCGAGGGAAATTCATCACCACAGATCGCATGAACATTAATTTAGTCAAAAGTCAAAAATAAGAATAAGAATAAGAATACAAATATAATACACAGTCAGAGATATACATTCTAAAATATGTATATAAATTCTAAAATTCCACTGTGAGCAGTGTATTTCTACACAAGTTCCAGTTATTTTTTCAGCTGCCTACCTGGTTCAGTACAATGAGGACAAGGACATTTCGGCGCTAAGCGAGGACATTTTAGCTCAGGTCCTCCCTTTGAAAAGGGGACATGTTAGGGTTAGGGGTCAGGTTAAAGGTCAGGGCTATGTGTTTTCAGAAGTGTCATTGTTAGAAATGTAAAGGTGAGGGTTAAGGTTAGGGGCCAGTGAACGAATGTAGTCAATGGCAAAGTGTGTGTGTTTGTGTGTGTGTGTGCGTGCGTGCGTGCGTGCGTGCGTGCGTGCGTGCGTGTGTGTGTGTGTGTGTGCGTGAGGACTTATTAGTCAGCACATCCACACATCCCCTCGGCCCTGTCCCAGTGTGGTAATCCCCTGACCCCCACCCCTCTATCCCATCCCATCCATCGACTGGTTGACTAGAGAGATGATTGTTCCTGCTTCAGCCTCCTCCCATCTCTCTCTCTCTCTCTCTCTCTCTCTCTCTCTCTCTCTCTCTCTCTCTCTCTCTCTCTCTCTCTCTCTCTCTCTCTCTCTCTCTCTCTCTCTATTTCTATTAGATTCGTTTCTTTTAAATTAAGTGTATTGTCATCATACAGCACAAGTAAAGTACAATAAAAAGGAGTGCAAATGTAACAGTGAAGTGCAATAGTAATATAATATACAATGTACAGGTGATTAAACTGGGTATAACATATATAAATTAGTACTACTGAGTATAGTGCTAATCAGAGTTGTAGTATTCATATGTACAGTAATACAGGTATAAAGACACTATGGTATATATTTATATTACATTATTTATTTATTTATTTATGGAGTTTGGTTCATTCAACAGTGGCCCAGAGTCAGCCGGGCATAGCAGCAGCCAGCATCAACAACAACCCACCCCCCTACAAGTGTGGAGGTGATGGACGGGTCAGAGGGCCAATGAGAGCGGAGCGACAGAGTGACGATAGCCCCAGTCCTGATCTGTGAGTACAAGCCACGTCTGATCAAAGCCCCTCCCCTCCAGAGTTAATTCAGAATGTTGGACACTTCCTACTCACTTCCTACTCACTTCCTACTCACTTCCTACTAATCAATTCCCTCAGCACAATCCATGCTGTGCTTAATGGAGACCCAGCTCCTGCTACCTGACCACGACAAGAATATTGAGCAATGGAGACCCTTTGTTTAGTTTATTTCGACACAATAAGGTTTCAAAAGCGTATTTCCATTGGTTTAAAAGACAAGACAAATAGGCAGACATGACAGTGGCAGGTCTAACATAGCTTGAATCATAAAATACATGAATATAAAAAAATACATGATATAAAGTTCTCTCACAGATCACATCAGCTCAAATAGAACTACTTGATTCAAGATTCAAGAGTTTTATTTGTCACATATACATACCAGGGCATACAGTGAAATGCGGGTGGCCATGCCCGCTTTGATTGTGCAATAATACTAATAATAGAATAGACATAGAAAACAGGTAATAACTGGTATCACAGCGGCTAAAAAGCTGATAGCATCACGATGGTTTCAACCGGAAAAAATGTGTCGGAAGGTTTGGATTCTTACATATCTCGATGTGATTTATCTAGAAATATCTACAGCAAGAATTTTAGGTGTCAGTGAATCCAAAATTGCAATGTGGTTAGAAGTGGTGGAGAGAATAAAAGCTAGCATATGAATTGTAGTGCCTGGTTAGGAGCGAATGATAATGGATGGATTATCCAAGTGGGGGTCCGGGGGGGGGGGGGGGAGCGAGCGAGAGCATATGTGTGTAGGGTATTAGATAGCAAGTATTAGGGTATATCTCGTATAATACATTTATTTAAATGGTGATTTAATTGGATGTGCACTGTTAATTAATGCTTGTATATCTAATTTTATGTTGTTATGTTTATGTGTATGTTTAAAAAATAATAAAAAAAATTAATATAATAAAGAAAACAGGTAATAAAAAGTCATAAAATAGGCATGATAAAATAGACATGCTAAAGTCCTGAGATAGTGCAATACAATGTTATTGTATTGTGTTATGGTGCACTCACTCAATACTTAAAGCACTCAAACATACTGAAGCAAACAAAAACCTATTCATGGGGTGCATTTTAGTTAGTGTACTCCAGTATGTCAAAGGATGTCATAGTATTTAGTTTGCTTTGATCTGCAGTGGATTCTGTTCAAGTGCTCTTTGTACTGACTGAACAATGGCCCTATTACTCAACATTAGTTCTGTGGCTAACAAGGCAGAGCTGGGTCTCAGGAGGCGGCGCAGCATGGATTGTGCTGAGAAAATTACTCTACTGATCAACATCACCATCGGTAACCCTTTCACTACCACACTACCAAATGATTAACCCTTTCACTGCGACAATACAGAAGGTTAACCCTTTCACTGCCACACAACAAAGGGTTAGCCCTTTCACTACCACTCTACAGAAGGTTAACCGTCTGTAGTGTGGTAGTGAAAGGTTAACCTTCTGTAGTGTGGTAGTGAAAGGTTAACCTTCTGTAGTGTGGTAGTGAAAGGTACAATCTTTATGTAGAGGAATCATTTAAAAAATGTGTGTGAGCTTTTAGAACGGTGTGGAATAATTGCTTTTACCCCAAAAATAATTATCATTAAAAAAAGAATGTGCGAGTTGAAAATGAATGTTGTTGTTTACTTGTTCCCCTCCCTGCTTCCCATTTTCCCACGTGGAATGCACCCGATTGGATAAATGCTGGTGCTCTAGCGTTTTATGTGCATAATCTGTTATTTAGTTTGAAATGTTCGGTGAAATAAGTAGATTTTTCGTTTTTGTTTATTTATTAAGTTAATATAAAACCATATAGTCACATTTTAGAATACAATAGAATATAATTTTAGAATACAACTAGAAACACTGTCCTGGCCTGCTTCTAAGTTCAGTGGCCTGAAATTTTTTTTTTTTTTTTTTTTTTTTAATCATCTCGCGGCCCTCCCGTGGCTGCTCGCGGCCCACCTTTGGGTCGCGACCCCGACTTTGGGAAACACAGTCTAGTGCGATATCTAGTGGCTGAATGTTATCTAGAACCTTTAAGTAGCAAATAGGGCTATAGGTGTCCAACATTATGAACTCTTTCAGTAATGCCTCACATCTCATTACAGGAAAAAGTCATGTGATTACAGTAAATGTGCTTTTCCAAATAGACTGCATTACAAATAGTTCTGCTATAGGCTACTAGCAGTAGCTAGTAAACTCGAATGTGAGGTCAGCATTTGTGATCAGCTGCTTTTCTTTTTTTTAAACTTAAATTTTTTATTAACATTTATTTAGACAGACAGCACTTACAAAAAATAAATAATAAAAAATGAAGAGACTAGTATCACAATAAAAACAAAAAGAAAAAACAGTGCACATAAATATTTACATGGGTATCACATGGTTAGTTGTCTGGTTCCCCTACTGTTGTTTTCTAGGTATTTGATACAAAGGCTGATTGCGTATCTCCCTTAAACAGGCATAAACAGGTAATTCCTACTCAAAGACAATAAATGCTGACTAAGGTTTGTATGTGTGATCTGGGTCCAGAGACCCTCCTTGAGTTTCTTACTTCCCTTCTCCTTCGTCCTTTCTTTTTTTTTCTCTTGTTTATTAACTTTCACTTTGCCTTTTGTTTCACCCATACACAAACCACATCATCCCTGAATATTTAATATCACACCGTTAAACAGACATAAATAATAAGGTATAAAAGCATTCAGCACTTGTAATATCCCAAAAACAAAATAGATAATATTAACTAAAGTACAGGTGTGTGACATGGGTTCATAGACCCTGCTTGAACATCTTTCCTCCTTTACCCTTCGCTCTCTTGTGTTGCATTTGGTTCTTCCTCTGTGATGTCGTTCTCGTTCCTTTTATAATCCTCCCACTTTCCCCATCTTTCCCCAAATTTCTCTTCCTGTAACCTCAGCATGTGTGTTATCCTTTCCATATCCTGTATTTCTTCCACTATTCCTACCCATTTTGCTATTGTCGGTGGGTCTTCCTTATACCACAGTCTCGTTATTGCTTTTCTGGCCGCTATCAACATTATCTTTATTAAATATTTGTCCCCCCCTTGTATTCCCTCGTGTGTCAGGTCTCCTAAGTAAAGCACCAGTCCTGTTTGTGGTATCCCGTATCCTAATATTCTGATCATTGCTTCCCCTATCTCCTCCCAATACCCCTTCAGCTTCTGACATCCCCAGAATATGTGCGTGTGATTTGCCCCCTCCTTCCCACACATCCTCCAGCATGCTTTTTGTGTTGGTGCATATTTTCCCTTCAGCTCTGGGGTTATAAAGAATCTGATTATGTTTTTCCATCCAAATTCTTTCCATATTCTCGATCCTGTTGTTGAGTGTTGTACCTCGCATATGTTCCCCCATTCCTTCCCTGTTATTTCTATCTCTAGCTCTCTCTCCCATTTCTCCCTTATGTAATCGGTCGTGTGTCCCTTGCTGGTCATTATAGCCCGGTATATTGCTGATATTACTCTTCCTTGCCCCCCTTCGTATGCCCATACTATCATCTTTATTATTCCATTCTGTTCCTCGTCTTTGGCCCCCCTTATTTCTTTGTTGTAGTAGTCTCTAACCTGTAGATATCTGAAGTGGTCCCTGTTTTCTAGTCCAAATTTCTCCTTTAATTTTTGTAGTGTCTGCATTTCTCCCTTCTCTATCATTTTGCATATTGCTGTTGCCCCCCCCTCTCCCACCTTCTGAATCCGTGGTCTAACCTCCCTGGTTTGAATCTCTTGTCATGTGCTACCCATCTCAGGACCCCTGACTGCTTCTCCAATTTGTGTGTTTTTACTACTCTGTTCCATATGGTCAAGGTGTATTTGGTGATTGGATCTAATAGTCCCTCTTTTTCTTTAAATAGTTCCCTATCCCCCACCAGAGCTTGTACCTTGTATCCCTCCCCTTCTTTTTCAATGTCTTTCCATCTTGCCTCATATCTGTCGTTACACCAGCACGTCACTGCTCTCAGTTGTGCTGCATAGTAATAATCTTGTAGGCTGGGTACTGCCATCCCTCCCTCTTCCTTTGGTAGTTGTAGTGTTTTATATCTGACCCGTGGTCTTCTCCCCGCCCATATGAACCTCGATATCAGTCTGTCCCACTCCCTGAATTGATTCTGTGGTATTTGTATGGGTAATGACTGGAATAGGTACAGTAACCTTGATAGTATGTTCATTTTAATGACCTCTATTCTTGAATTGAAGTCCAAGGGCATTACTGTCCATCTCTCTAGGTCTCTCTTTATGTTCTGATTTATCTGTGTATAATTCGCCTCAAACAGTTTCTCCACCCCTCTCGTGATGTTCACCCCTAAGTATTTAATCTTGTCCATGTCCCATCTTATCCCGTACTGTTCTCTAATTTCCGTCGTTGGAGAATAGTTCCATGCTAAGGTCTGTGTCTTTGTCACGTTTAGTTTGTATCCTGAGTAGTGGCCATATTCCTTCAGTAGATCCATCAGTGCCGGGAAGCTCTTTTCTGGTTGCCTCATGTATACTATCACGTCGTCTGCAAATAGGCCTAGTTTATATTCCGTTCCCTTTATCCTTACTCCCTTGATGTCCTCGGTCTGTCTGATCAGTTGTGCCAGTGGTTCTATGAAAACGGCGAAGAGCGTCGGTGAGAGACAACATCCCTGTCTGGTAGCCCTCTCTAATCTGATTCTATCCGTCAAGCTGCCATTCACCTTAACCCTCGCTGTCGGTTCTTGATATAGTGCCTTGATCATCTTCATCGCCCTCTCGTTCAGTCCGAACCTCATCAATGTTTTATATAAAAATGTCCAGCTCACACTGTCGAACGCTTTTTCTGCATCTAGGCTAATCAGTACCGCGCTACCCCCTTGTTTTTGTATCTCCTCTACTATGTGTAATGTCTTTCTCACGTTGTCCTGTGTCTGTCTCCCTTTAATAAATCCAGTTTGATCTTCATCTATAATGTCTGGCATAAACGTCTCAAATCTTTTTGATATTATCGATGTATACATCTTGTAATCTACGTTGAGTATGGACACAGGTCTGAAACTACTACATAATTCCCTATCCTTCCCTTCCTTCGGTATCGTGGTGATTATGGCTTCCTTCCACGAGGGGGGCATTTTTCCCTCTTCCATCGTGTGTCTGAACGCCGCCCCTAACATGGGTGCTAATTCAGTTCTAAATGTCTTGTAGAATTCCGATGGGAATCCGTCGCTCCCCGGAGACTTGTTGTTTTTAGCTCTACTAATTGCATCTTCCAGTTCTTGTTCCGTAATTATTTTATTTAATTCTTCATTCTGTTCTTTCCCTATCGATGGTAACTCTAGCTTCTCCAGATATGTTTCTATTTCCTCTTCTCCCGCTGCTTTTGGCTGTGTGTATAATTTCTCATAGTATTCTCTAAATGTCCTCTCTATTTCAGCTGGGTCCCTCAATATTTCATTAGTCTTTGTATCCCTTATTGTGTGTATCGTGTTCAACTTCTGTTGCATTCTAATTCTCCTAGCCAACAGTCTGGTCGCTTTTGGTCCCCCTTCATAGTACGTTTGTTTCATGAACCTCGCTTTCTTTTCTATTTCCGTCAATAATTCCCTATTTATCCTGGCCCCTCTAGCTTCTTCAGCTTCCCTATCAGATTGTGATATGTCTCCGTTCTGGCCTTCTTCAGCATTGCTGTTTTTTCCATCAATTTCCCCCTTATCACTACCTTCAGTGTGTCCCATAGAATGTTCGGGTCTACCGCCCCGTTGTCATTTTCTTCCTTATATCTGGCTATCTCCTCCTTGATCTGACTCACCACCCCTTTGTTATTTAATATTCCTACATTTAGTCTCCAAATCGTGTTCCTCCGTCTCCCTTCTAGATCTACTGTCAGATATATGGCACTGTGATCCGATATGTCCGCTACTCCTATACTGCTCTCCCGTGCCCTGTAACTGTCCCCTGTCGTCATCAAAAAGTAGTCTATTCTCGCATATGTCACGTGTGGGTGTGAGTAATGTGTGTATTCCCTGTCCATGGCGTGCATCTCCCTCCAAACGTCTGTAATTCCCATTTCCGTCATCTGAATATTCATATATCTACTGATGGGCGCCCGTCCTTTTCTAGTACTCGTGGTGTCTAGGTCGTGATTCAGTACTACGTTAAAATCTCCCGTACATATCAATATCCCTTCTAGTTCCAACACTATCATGTCAAAAATGGTCTCATATAAATCCCTCTCACTCTCTGGGGGTGCATAAACATTTACTAACGTAACCATTTGGCCCTCCATTTTCCCCTTCACCAGAACAAACCTTCCCTCCTTGTCTCTTACTTCCTTGATCAATTCAAATTTGACTGTGTTTTTGATTAACGTGATTACTCCTCTCCTCGGGTTTTGTTCAAAGGAACTATAGTATGCATTTTCATATCCAAATCTCTTCAGTTTCTCATGACCCTGTGCTACCAAATGTGTCTCCTGCAGAAAAATCACTTCCATCTCACTTTTTTTACATTTCAACATCACTTTGCCCCTTTTTATCGCATTATTCATTCCATTAACGTTTAACGACATCATTTTTATACCTTTAACCCTTGTCATCTTTCTTCTTCTTTCGCCTGTCAGTCCCCCCCATGTCACACTCATTCCCCCCTCCGGTTGGAGCCTCCGCTCTCTTCACCGAATACATATAGTGATTAACATAAATAAAAAACATAAACTTTACATAAAGTGCTCCCAAGGCGTTCGGGGGGGGCCCTGTGTCCCCCCCTGTCCCCTGCTGGTGGGTGAGGGGTAATTGCTCTCCTAACGAGGGGCCCCCTCCTGACGGCTTGGGGGTTTGAAACCCTTGCCCCCAATCGCTCGTCATATTTGTCCAGCTTTCTTACTGTTTTTTTTTGCTTTCGAGCTCCTGGTCAAAAAGCGCTCTGTCCTTCCTTTTGATCAAAGACCCTCTTTTCTTGGTCCCTCTCAATGTGACTCATATGTTTCATTGTCCCTCCTTCCTCCCATATCCGTGTGCGGTGCCTCCCGTGTACCCCTTATTATTTTCTTTTCCTCTCCTCTATTTTCTATGTGATGTCCATTTATCCCCTTAATCCCTCCCAACTGTGTTACTCACAGCATGTGTCTATATATCTGTTTCAGTATGTTCTGTGTCTCACCTATCAAACCTAGTTATATTTCCATTTATTTCCTCCATCAGCTTGTGTATTATGTGTCCATGTATACGTTACGTTCATTTCTATATCCTGCCTCTACCTGGGAATGTGTGCTTATGTATATGTTATTTCAGTTTCTATACTTTGTCTCTATTTGAATAGTTTTTTCAATCTCTTGTGTGTGTACTCATCCGTTCGCCTCCTCCCGCCTCCTCTCCGTCTGGCCTCCTCATCCGTCTCAGTCCTCGCTCCGTCACGTTTCACCTCCGCCTCCTCCTCTCTCCTCCCTCCTGTTTCGGTCTCCGGCTCTGATCCACCTGCGTGCTCCCTCCAATCTCTGGTGCAGGCTCCGCGTCTGTTCCTCCCGCCTCCTTCCTTCTCCGTCCTCCGACATCCTCATCCCTCGCCGTCTCATCTCTCGCTCCGCTTCTCGTGCCGTCGCGTACGTCACCGTCCCTTCCTCCCAGTGAATCCTTAGCGAGGTCATGGGTGACTGGAATCTCATTCCGTTTTCTTTCAGGGTTTTCTTCAGTCCCGCGTAGGACCTGCGTGTTATCGCTACCGCTGTCGAGTAGTCGTGATCAAATGATAGTCTTTTCCCTTCGATTTCAATCTTCTTGGTCCACGCGGTTCTGAGTACCAATTCCTTAACCTCGAATCTCAGAAAGTTAATAATCACCGCCCTCGGAGGTCTGTCCGGTTGTGGTCTCGGAGCCAACGCCCTGTGGGCCCTCTGTATCTCCATTTTTTCCAGTCCCGTTTCCTTCATTTGTTCTTTGATAAGTTTTTCCACATATAGGGTCACCGATTCCCCTTCGACTCCTTCTTTCAGTCCCCATATTCTGATGTTATTTCTCCGAGACCTCCCCTCCATGTCCGACATCTTTGTCTCCATCTGTTCTTGTTTCTGAATCACACATGTTAATACCTCGTGTATCTCCGTGTTCCATTCCTCCGCGTGAGCAGTCCTAGTCTGTAACTCGGTCACGTTTCTGTTCTGTTCCGCCATCTTCTCCTCCACGCTTTTGATTTCTGTATTCATTTCACCTCTGAAGTCCTCCTGTTCCTTCCTCAATTCCTCCCGTAGCTTCCCAATATCATTCCTTATCGTGTCCGTGTTCAGTTTTATCGCCGCTGTTATGTTCTCCAGTATCCCGGCCTGCATGACCACGGCCCATCCTGGCATTCCCGTGTCTGCCTCAGCGGTACCTCCCCCTTCTTTCGTCTGGCTTTTCTCGGCTTCGCTCCGGGGATTCTGTTTCTTCGGATTCTCTCCTTCTCGTATGTTCTCCATTTCTATTTCCTTCACAATCGTTGTCTCTTCCTTACTTCTCGTGAGCATTTTCCTTTTTAATTACTTTTCGGGTCTTTTTTTATCCGTTTTTTCACTCATTTGACCAGGAGCTCTTTCGCACGTGTGTTTACCCGTCTGCTCTCATACCGGCCATTTCTACAATTCGATCAGCTGCTTTTCAAGTGGCCCGCCTCTCTCTACAACTAGCTAGAGTGCAGAAGTTTACAGTGCGTAGTGTGGTCGGTGAAATTGTTCTGTTTCATTCAGATTGTGAGACATTTCATAGGAGAGCATAGTGAGACCGGTTAGAATACACCTTGAGCTTCTCGTCTCAGAAAAACACATTTATCGTTGTTTTTGCAAAGCATTTATGATTCCCATTGTCTGCTATCGTAGCCCAGTGAGAGCCTGCAGGGAAATTGTATCTCAATACTGGACCCATCAGTGACATTATAGTCTGTGTGTCAGGTACCTGGTAGACAGACCGTGAATATGGTATAAGGTCCAAAATAGCAAAGTTATCCTTTAAATGGAACAGGGCCATAATTAATGTTATTCTGCAACATTTTCTGTTCTGAGTGAACAGCAATCAGGTTTGAGAGCGGGGAATAGTACAGTCTCAATTACAACAGATGATCAGTGATTGCAATATAAAATCCAAATTCAATCCATTTAATCAGCATGATTTATTTCTAATCTAATCCTATCATATAGGCCAATGTGAATGAGGGAGTAGAGATTGATAGTGTCTTTATACCTGTATCACTGTACTACAACTCTGTACATACATCTGATTAGCACTATAACTATACTATACTATTAGTAGTACTATTATATATTATATACCCAGTTTAATGACCTGTACATTGTATATTACTATTGCACTTTACTGTTACATTTGAACCCTGGTTGGATGCCAAATTTAATTTAGCTGTACTGTACTTACGTACTGTATAATGACAATACATTTTAATCTAATCTAATCTATTCTACAGCTCATCTTCCACAGCAGAAATGCCCTACAGTACAATCGATTACCAAAAGGTCAAAAGAAAATGTGCAGGGGTTGCGCTCATTAAATATTAAACCAACATATTGCAGTAGTTCTAAGCCACAAAAAAAGAACAACGTGACCATTTAACACAGTTGGATGAAAAATGTATTAGCAAATCCAAATGTCCAAATTCAAAATCTTAATTTCTAGTCTAGAGGGTTGAGTAGGAGCCTAAAGGAAATATCATCTTCCCAACCACAGTCAGTCAGTCAGTCAGATGGAGTCATCAGATGCATTTGTGGCTTTCCTCAGATTTTTCACAGAAAGTAGGTCAAAACCGCTGGGTTCAGAAACAGCAGCCTCTGCCTCTGTTGAAGCTTTACAGCTCAACACTGACATCTCCTGTCTGTTGAAGCTTTACAGCTCAACACTGACATCTCCTGTCTGTTGAAGCTTTACAGCTCAACACTGACATCTCCTGTCTGTTGAAGCTTTACAGCTCAACACTGACCTCTGCTGAAGCGTTTACAGCTCAACACTGACCTCTGCTGAAGCGTTTACAGCTCAACACTGACCTCTGCTGAAGCGTTTACAGCTCAACACTGACCTCTGCTGTCTGTCCGGCCGACAGGGACGAGGTCATATGAATAGGAACGCTTCTAAATATGGTATGAAGAGCTGCATTGTTAAATTACATTAGATTAGATTATTGTCATTATACAGTACAGTGCAGTACAACAAAAGGAAGTTTGGCATCCAAGTGTCCGAGTGCAAATGTAACAGTAGTGCAATAGTAATATACAATGTACAAGTTTCAAGTTCAAGTTTCAAGTTTCTTTAATAGTTGTCATACAGAAGTACAGAATACTTTTATACAAAATGCTTCTTACTGTTGCGCTCCAGAGACTGTGCAAGACAAGATAAGTATGAAATAAAATAACATAGTAAAATTAGAAGTAAAAAAAATGAGGTCACAGTGTTCAGTTTAGACATATGTACAATGTTCGATGCAGAATAGACGTAGTTACCATACAATATACAATACTGTGCAGTGTACTAATATACAATACTATATAGTGCAAGGCAGAAATGGAGAAATGGGACGAGGTGCAATTTAGGTACAATTCACAGTAGGTGTACGAGTTGTAGTGCAAATCCTTTATCAATAAATATAAAGTGTAAGTGTGTTTGTGTGATCTAAAGTGTGGAGAGTGGGTGCTGCAGTGTGTTGTTTGTTTGAGTGAGTGTGTGCGTGTGGGTGTGTGTGCTGTGTGCATTTGATGGTTGTTGCATAGTGATTATTGTTCGTTTAGCAGCCTGATGGCCTGGGGATAGAAGCTTCTTCTGAGTCTTTCTGTGCTCGCCTTAAGACTCCGGTATCGCTTGCCTGACCGCAGCAGTTCAAAGAGGCAGTTGTTCGGGTGGCTCGTGATTAAACTGAGTATAGTGCTACTCAGATGTATGTACACATTTGTAGTACAGTGATACAGGTATAAAGACACTATAGTAGTCATACTGGCTAGCAGTATGACTAGTAAGAGCAGGTAAGGGATATGTACAGATATGTCAAAAGGATTATATGCAGGTATACATGTACATATATATATATATATATATATACGGCAAGAATAAATATGTATATACAGAATTATTGTACATGCTATCATACAGAGTTATATGCAGGTGTATAAGTAGGTATATAGAATAATTATATGCAGGTATATTCATATATATATATGTGGTCAAATATAATATATAAATGTATATATACAGTATATACATCACTATTGTACATGCTATCATACAGAGTTATATGGGTAGACTAGTATGAGGTAGGTAGTTGTGATTATTATAGTTACTATTAGATACTCTGCATTTGGGGGAAAGTGACTCTTACACAAAGTATTGATGGCATTAAAGTTGAACTGAATCTCTCACTGGTTGGTGTCATATATTAATTGATTTAATGTAAATAGCTCAGCCCGGAAATGGATATGTTGCATTTTGGAGGAACTTTTCATATCAAAGTAGGCATAGTGTATGAATTAAAACATTCCTACATTTATTACAGCTATTTGATCGGGGCTGTTTAACAATGACACTGTTAGAATTCAAATTTGTCTGAACAGTATGGTGAAGGAAGCCCTTTTATAGAAGGGACAATTGTAGTATGGTCCAAATTGGCCTTCCATTGAAGTTACCATATTGGTAGTCTCACAATAACCAATGTAACAAGGAACCTTAAATAAGCATTTCAAATCATCTTTTTCCCAAATACCGGGGGCTGTAATAATAACCTCGGTCAAGTCTGTCAATTTTCCGCTCGCTTTCTTGTTGATCAGAGTTCCCTCCCTCTCGACATCCCTCCAGGTTGGTGGGGACGGACTCCAGTTCACGGGAGGGACGCTCCCGGCTCTCGCTGCGTCGCATCTTCTCGGCCATGGGGCTGAGCGGTGCGGGGAAGGCGCTCGGGAAGGGAAGATCCAGCAGCCTGGATCAGCTGAGCGCCAAGTCCCGCAACGGCCCCAGCCAGGCCTCCCCGAACCCCAGCCAGGCCTCCGGCCAGCTAAAGAAGACCCCTTCTCTCCAGTCACTCCGCATGGTGAGGCAGTTCTATCTCCCCAACGCGGTCTCATCAAAATGTAAATGAAGTACTTAATCGACCACAGGAAAAAGGTACATAATGTACAATATGTTATGTAAACTATGAATGAGTCGGTCGCGGTCAACCAGCACCTGGGTCTGACTGACTGCGACCGACTCATCCATAGTTTATATATATATATATATATATATATATATATATATATATATATATATATATATATATATATATATATATATATATATATATATATATATATATATATATATATATATATATATATATATATATATTTAAATAACTAATATATTTTCGTTTCGTGAAGCACAATCAGTTAGTTGAACTAACAATGACCTCTAGGAGGTCATTACAGAATGACCTCCTAGACCCTAATCAGTCAGGCTTCAGAACTGGTCACTCCACAGAGACAGCCCTCATTGCGGTCACAGAGGCACTTCACTTAGCAAAAGCGAAAGGCCTCTCCTCTGTCCTGATTCTCCTAGATCTATCTGCAGCCTTCGACACAGTCAACCACCAGATCCTCCTCGCGGCCCTCGCAGGAATGGGAGTGGCTGGCTCTGCGCTGACATGGTTGTCATCATACCTCAATGACCGCTCCTACCAAGTGTCATGGAGAGGGACCCTGTCGGCCACCCGCCCCCTGCGGACGGGTGTCCCCCAGGGCTCGGTTTTAGGACCCCTTCTCTTCTCCCTCTACACTAAATCACTGGGTAACATTATCACGTCTCATGGCTTCTCCTACCACTGTTATGCCGACGATACTCAACTCTTCCTCTCCTTCCCTCCCTCAGATATCCACGTCTCTGAGCGGATCTCGGCCTGTCTGTCTGACATCTCCGCCTGGATGACGACCAACCACCTCAAACTGAACCTAAGCAAAACAGAATTGCTCCACCTGCCGGCCAAATCCTCCCCCCTGACCGACCTTTCCATCACAGTCGAGAATGCAGCTGTGACCGCGTCCCCGACCGCCAAGAACCTTGGTGTTGTCCTCGACGACCAGTTGAACTTCTCTGCTCACATCGCAGCGACAACCAGAACCTGCCGATTCCTCCTGAGCAACGTCAGAAGGATCCGCCCCTTCCTGACAAAAGAATCCACCCAACTCCTCGTCCAATCAACAGTCATCTCCCGCCTCGACTACTGCAACGCACTGCTCGCTGGCCTCCCGGCCACTGCCACTAAGCCTCTTCAACTCATTCAGAACGCAGCGGCCCGCCTGATCTCAAACCTACCGAAGTCGGCCCATGTCACCCCACTTCTTAGGGACCTGCACTGGCTCCCCATTGCTGCACGAATCCGCTTCAAGGCCCTCGACCTAGCATACCGTGCGGCAAAGGGAACTGCTCCCGCCTACCTCCGGTCAATGGTCTCTAACTACACACCCTCAAGACCCCTACGCTCTGCTTCTTCTGGCCGCCTCAGACCTACTCCTATCCAAGCTCCGGGAGGGTCATCAAAGAGAAGTCGCCTATTCTCAGTCCTTGCCCCACAATGGTGGAATGAACTACCCACCCCAGTTAGGACAGCCGAAACACGTCCAATCTTTCGCCGTCGACTAAAGACGCACTTCTTCAACCATTATCTGAATTAAAAAAAAAAAAAAAAAAAAAATGATCTAACCCTAACTAACCATACTGTCATGCACTTGTCCTAATAAACTAACCTACACTGTAGCACTCAACACTTTGACGAACATTGTTACTCAGCTGATAGAGTTGTGCCCTTCCTGATGGCTTGTCGTACAGAACTTGTAAGTCGCTTTGGATAAAAGCGTCAGCTAAATGACTAAATGTAAATGTAAATGTAAGTGCACCACTAGACCAATCCACCCACCCACCCTGTTACAAACACAGCAATACTATGATGATAGAAAGTTAGGGTAAAGGTTGGGGTTAGTTTAAGGTACGTAAATATATATTACTTAACAAAGAAATACGAGTGGCAAGAAAGGACTATTTTTCTAAGATTATGACAGAGAATGCTGGAAACACTAGAATATTATTCTCAGCCATCGACCAGGTACTCAACACTACCCCCACCCCTCCACTGTATGACTTGTCATACAGAACTTGTAAGTCGCTAAAGTCGTCAGCTAAATGACTAAATGTAAATGTAAATGCATCAAAATGTGAAGAACTAGCATTATTCTTCAATAACAAAATAACTTAAATTAGAGCCAGCATTAGTCCTGATACAAACATGGACACTATCAGCAAACCATGTGAAAAAGTAACCATCGGAAAATTTGCTTGCATTACATCAACTGAGCTTTACAAAACTGTCATGGAATGTAACTCCTCCACTTCCTGTATATTGATCCTATACCCACAGCCTTTTTTAAGCGAATATTGCAAGTCATGTCCTAAATATTATAAATACATCGCTTCTGACAGGCATTTTCCCAGACACATTCAAAACAGCCGTCGTAAGACCCTTACTAAAGAAACCCAAACTAGACAGTAATGTACTGACCAACTATAGGCCGATATCCAACCTCCCATTCATCAACAAGATACTTGAAAACATAGTCTCAATACAAATAAACTCATTTCTCAAAGAAAACAACATCATGGAGGAATTTCACGTTTGACACGATCGACCATGATATCCTAATAAATCGTCTAGAAAAGTTAGTTGGTCTCTCTGACTATGTATTGAACTGGTTCAGAACATAATCAAAAGGAGAAAATATTACGTCAGGCTTGGAGATCATTCTTCTGAGAAACATGACACCTACTTCAGAGTTCCACAGGGGAGCTGCCTTGGGCCATTATTATTCTCACTAATGAATGAATGAATGAAAACTTTATTTAACAGATTGCAGAATGGGTACAATACAGTACGGCTCAATACACACAATTGTTAAGGGGATGCAGACCAGAGAAAGACGTTTGTCTTGTTTACATCAGGGTCCCCCATTTTCAATTCATATCGACATTTATGACATACACAACATACATGACATTTATGGCATAGGGACATACAGGTATTTAGTACTTAGTATACATGCTGCCACTATGAGACATCATTAGAAAACACAATGTATGTTTTCATAGTTATGCAGATGACACACAATTGTACATCTCCGCTGAACCAAATGATCACACAGCTATTAACTCCATTTCCGCCTGTCTCTTAGCAATAAACAAATGGATGACAAACAACTTCCTAAAATTAAATGAGGATGTCGTAACTTATCTAAACATATTACGTTAGTTACAGTATACACAGTTTGCTGAATGGAGAGAAGAATGGTGAAATAGGCTTTCCCCCCAAGACTCCTAGTCTGGAGGGGAAAATTTGTTTTCAGTCACACAACAGAGCTTGAATTTAACCCATTGCTTTATTGTCTGAGGCCCAAGTGGAAAAGGAGCAGCACAGCACACAGGGATTAATCACTTAACAAATATGAATACATGGTTATAGATACTCTCACATTCCTGGAGCCCATCAAATTGGCTTTACACATCTAGTCAAACTAACAGTTCAGTTCTATACATTCAAACAAGTCTATACTCACATATTCACAGGTTTGTCAATTGAAGAATGGGGACGGAGGAGGCTCAGACCGGGTGCCTGACCTCCCGATTTAATACTGTTTTTCTCTTTTATACTAAGCATGACATCACGGGTTAGACTACTTTCAGCCAATCAGAGTTACATCCAAAACATTGTCTCTACCAATGAGATGTCTTCCAAACAGAACAAGAGTTGTGCTTTTTCTGGGTTTCTTCCTCTCTGCCATCATGTCTATATATATGGGTGTGTTGTCTGCAGCCCAGGGGGTCTGCTGTCTGTGGCTTCTGCTGAGGTGGCATTTTGACTTCTCCCCCGGTTTTACTCAGAGCAAAGCCAGTACTTGTTGTAGCAAATGACCCCAATGAAAACAGTTCTATTTTCATAACTTCTACTGTAATATTCAACCGGTGTATGTAATTTCCTTCCGTTTGATACCAAGCATTGATGTAGATAACCTATTTTCATGATAACCCAGTTATATGGCATGACTCTTGATCTCTGTTATGGTTTGTAACCGACCCCAATCGCACAACACAAGACAGGTATGAGAGTAAGCCAAAACAGGGCAAATATTTATTACATAACAAAAAGCGGCACAGTCCCTTTAAGGGAAAACACAAAAACACTAGAGTCAAGGAAATATGGAAAATGCGGCACTGTGCCTTTAAGAGGCGAACAGGCTAAGGGACTAAGGCTAAGGGCCAGGGCTAAGGACCAGGGCTAAGTGTCAGGGCCAGGACCAGGGGCACTGGAGAGGGGGACAGGGACAGAGGCCCGGAGAGGCGGGCTGGAGACAGGGACAGAGAACAGGGTTAAGGCCTTGGACAGGGCGAGGGCCAGAGCTGCTTACAGGGATGAGGACAGGGTTCCGACGGCGGAGGCCTGGCACGGGGACAGGGGCCCGACAGCGGAGGCCGGGGGGAAGAGACGCATCCTCCCGTGGAAATAGGGAGCGATGCGCGCCGGCTTGACGTCTGGAGTGGGAACACTGGAAAACCTCCCGTATAGAATTAGAGAGCGAAGACGGTGTCCCACTCCAGGCAAACGGCGACAGGTGGTGAGTGGCTGGGCCGTCGTCTCACGCCGGAGACGCGGCAGGTGATGGTGACGTACAGAATTGTAACGTACAGCACTCCATGAACACAGACACAGAGTCCAGAACACAAAACGACCCGACAAGGACTGGAGGGGAGTCTGCAACCTATGTACTCTCCCGAGGTGATTGCAAACTCCCAACAGGTGCGTGAAGGTAGAGGATCAAGGATGTCCAAGGGTGGGGGCTGGTGAAGAGTAGGAGGCAGGCAAAAGTTCTCACAAGGGTGGGGGCTGGTGAAGAGTAGGAGGCAGGGAAAATGCTCGCAAGGGTGGGGGCTGGTGAGGTGAGGAGACAGGGAATAAAGGTCCAGGGAACAGGCGAATCCTCACAGTACCTCCCCCTCCACGGGAGCCACCGGGCGACCAAAAAACCAGACAGCGGGGCAGGGGACCAGACAAGGCAACAAACAAACAAAAAACTGGGCCATGCTAGCAGGGGAAGCTACACCCAAAGTGGGGCTAGCAGAGGGACTGGGTAGCTGCCAAAGCATTGCTAGCTACAGGGCCTATGCTAGCTGTACTGCTACATTAGCATAGAGGCTGCGCTAGCTGCCGGAGCTAGGCTAGCAGACAGGGCTGGACTAGCAAAGGAGAACAAGCTAGCTGAAAGCACAGTCCTAGCTGTGGGGAACAGGGTAGCTAACAGGGGAGCTAACGAGGCTAACAGGGGAGCTAACAGGGGAGTCAACAGGGGAACTAACAGGGGAACTAACAGGGGAACTAACAGGGGAACTAACAGGGGAACTAGAGGGAGCTAGAGGGAGCTAGAGTGGGTTAGAGGGAACTAGAGGGAACTAACAGGGGCTAACTCACATACACTGTCTGTGCTGGCTGGGGTCGTCGATTGGTCGGGTCGTACTGTTGGTCGGGTCGTACTGTTGGTTTGTAACCGACCCCAATCGCACAACACAAGACAGGTATGAGAGTAAGCCAAAACAGGGCAAATATTTATTACATAACAAAAAGCGGCACAGTCCCTTTAAGGGAAAACACAAAAACACTAGAGTCAAGGAAATATGGAAAATGCGACACTGTGCCTTTAAGAGGCGAACAGGCTAAGGGACTAAGGCTAAGGGCCAGGGCTAAGGACCAGGGCTAAGTGTCAGGGCCAGGACCAGGGGCACTGGAGAGGGGGACAGGGACAGAGGCCCGGAGAGGCGGGCTGGAGACAGGGACAGAGAACAGGGTTAAGGCCTTGGACAGGGCGAGGGCCAGAGCTGCTTACAGGGATGAGGACAGAGTTCCGACGGCGGAGGCCTGGCACGGGGACAGGGGCCCGACAGCGGAGGCCGGGGGGAAGAGGCGCCATCCTCCCGTGGAAATAGGGAGCGATGACGCGCCGGCTTGACGTCTGGAGTGGGAACACTGGAAAACCTCCCGTAGAGAATTAGAGAGCGAAGACGGTGTCCCACTCCAGGCACGGAGATCCTCTTCCTCCTCCTCGGGGGTGCTGCAGACGGGCAGCGCAGAACAAAGGGGTCCCAGGGGACCGGGGCGAAGAGACGCCATCCTCCCGTGGAAATAGGGAGCGATGCGCGCCGGCTTGACGTCTGGAGTGGGAACACCACTCCAGGCCTGGCACGGAGATCCTCCTCGGATGCTGCAGACGGGCAGCGCAGAACACAGGGGTCCCAGGGGACCGGGGAGAAGAGACGCATCCTCCCGTGGAAATAGGGAGCGATGCGCGCGGGCTTGACGTCTGGAGTGGGAACACTGGAAAACCTCCCGTAGAGAATTAGAGAGCGAAAACGGTGTCCCACTCCAGGCAAACGGCGACAGGTGGTGAGTGGCTGGGCCGTCGTCTCACGCCGGAGACGCGGCAGGTGATGGTGACGTACAGAATGGTAACGTACAGCACTCCATGAACACAGACACAGAGTCCAGAACACAGAACGACCCGACAAGGACTGGAGGGGAGTCTGCAACCTATGTACTCTCCCGAGGTGATTGCAAACTCCCAACAGGAGCGTGAAGGTAGAGGATCAAGGATGTCCAAGGGTGGGGGCTGGTGAAGAGTAGGAGGCAGGCAAAAGTTCTCACAAGGGTGGGGGCTGGTGAAGAGTAGGAGGCAGGGAAAATGCTCGCAAGGGTGGGGGCTGGTGAGGTGAGGAGACAGGGAATAAAGGTCCAGGGAACAGGCGAATCCTCACAATCTCTATATCTTCCAGAATTAACCAGTGTATTTGTTACCTATAGTTCAATACCAGACATTCTATATAAGAAAACACACAACCTGTATTTACCAGACTGAACCTTATTGATACTGACATTTCCATATTATATATATATAAACATTTTAACAGAGAAGTAAAAGAACATGTTCTATTATCTTCAGAGACAGTTGGAATTCTAATGACATTCAAATATCCCTTTTTATCTAATAAGTCAGATTAATGTGATTCTTGAGATATATTTCCAGAGCAAGTCTGGGGTCTGGGAAAGACCAGCTGTCTCTACTAAGCTAGTCACACTGAGGTGTAACTTTTGGTCTCATTGTTCTGGTCCTGAGTACATTAACATTCTCCATTGTCCCTGAGTATATAGTCAGAAGGGATTCCCACGCTAATAGTGAAACAGTTGTCCTGTGTGTTGTTTCAACCTGTTAGCTGGCATTCCAGCAGTCACCAAAGTTACACATTTACACATTAGTTGTTGAAATTAAAGTGTATCAAGTCAATGGATACGACAAGGACAAAGCTGAAATCCTACTAGTCGGTCCTATAACAAAAAGAGAAATATTACAGAGCAATATGGGGCAACTTACTCCTTGGATCAAACCCGAAGTTACAAGTATTGGTGTTATAATAGACTCAGACCTAAGCTTTAAATCACACATCAACAAGGTGACAAAAACATAATTTTTCCACATTAGAAACATAGCTAAGGTACGGCCGTTTATAAATCAGAAAGACGCTGAAAAACTGATCCATGCCTTTATTACTGTAATGCACTCCTCACGGGCCTCCCAAAAAAAACACAGAACGACTCCAACTCATTCAAAACTCGGGCTAGGCTACTAACTAGAACCAAGAGGAGAGACCACATCAGTCCAGTATTAGCTAACCTACACTGGCTTCCGGTAACATTTAGAATAGATTTCAAGGTCCTCCTCCTTATATACAAAGCACTAAATGGAACATGACCAAGCTACATTGCAAATTCTCTAGTCAACTATGTGCCTTCTAGAACAGTGTTTCTCAACTTGTGGGTCGCGACCCAAAAGTGGGTCGCGGGGCCATTTTGAGTGGGTCGCGGATGTGTGTGAAAAAAAGGTAATTTTTTTTTCTTTTTCTTTTTTTTCTTTTTTTTTTTCACTACCTATCTTTGTGAAAGTGGCTTCTCAGCTCTGGTCCAGCTGAAGACAAAGCGGAGGAACAGATTGGACATTGAGCATGACCTCAGAGTTGCTTTGTCTACCATCACCCCAGACTTTGAGACTCTTGTCAGGAGCAAACAACATCCCCAGTTATCCCATTAGTTCCCTGCATGTTAAGCTAAGAAGTCTGCTAAGAAGGATATATTATTTATTATTATTATTATTTTATTTCATTTTGTTTTTAGCCCTTAGTTGCACTTTTGTTGCAACCCCAGTTATCCCATTAGTTCCCCCAAACGTAGGTCTGTTATGTTAAGCTACGAAATCTGCTAAGAAGCATAATTATTTATTATTATTATTTAATTTCATTGGGTTTTTAGCCCTAGTTGCACTTTTGTTGCAACCCCAGTTATCCCATTAGTTCCCCCAAACTTAGGTCTGTTATGTTAAGCTAAGAAATCTGCTAAGAAGCATATTATTTATTATTATTTTATTTCATTGGGTTTTAGCCCTAGTTGCACTTTTGTTGCACGGTTAAAAAACGTGCGCTTAAGTGCCCTTTTGAGTGAAAGAAATTAGAGGATGTGCCCTATTGGTGCCCCCACGGTTGAAAAACGTGCACTAAAGTGCCCTTTTGAGTGAAAGAAATTAGAGGATGTGCCCTATTGGTGACAGTACAGACAATGAAGATGGAGATATTCACAAGGGAAATGGTGAAGAAGTGGAGGAAGGAGAAAATGCAGATGATTGTATGGAGAGAAACAATGAAGAAGTGGAGGAAAGAGAGAATGCAGATGATTGTATGGAGAGAAACGATGAAGAAGATGAGGAAAGAGAGAATGCAGATAATGCTATGGAGAGAAATGATGGTGACACAACAACAAATAACTTGAATGCTCTCCTGTTGCCATTCAAATATCCCACTGATCCAGCCCATGTTCAGAAGCACAGCATAGACCACCACTCTGATTTGTTGAGTTTTGTTGCTCTATTGGACCTTGTCAACCAGTTCTAACTTATCCAAAGACAGAGGGGCGTTCATTCCACAGGGAGTGGTATCAAGATAATCACTGGCTAGAATATTCTATGGAAAGTGATTCTATGTTTTGTTTTGGTTGCCGACTTTTCTTGAAAGAGAGAAAATATGATAATAAAGCAGCTTGGAGAACAGGGGGAGTTAACAATTGGAGAAAAGGCTCAGAGAAAATTAAGGAGCATAAACAAACAGAAGCACATATGGTAAGCATGGTAAGATGGAGCAACTTCAAACAGAGACCACTGGAAGAGGCTTTCAGGAGGGCAGACGTAGAAGGCCAAGCCAAAAGAGAACAGGAACGACAAAGAAACAGGGAGCTAATGACAAGACTGGTAGACATCACATTGTATCTTGCACGGCAAGATGGGGCGTTCAGGGGTCATGATGAAAGTGGTACATCTTTGAACAAAGGGAATTTCCTTGAACTTGTACAGCTACTTGCAAAATATGACTCCACCATCTAAATGCACCTTGATAAAATCAATCACATCCAGTCTCAACAGAAAAAAACCACAGACATCACTGTTGTCCTACAAGACACAGAATGACATAATCAGTGCCCTTGCCACCTATGTCAGAAGAGTAATTCTCAAAGAAATGGAAGATTCCAAAATATTCTACATTCTCTTGGATGAGACAACTGATGTTTCTCATGTCGAACAAGTGTCCTTTGTTGTTCGCTTTGTCCATCAGATGGAAATCAAGGAGATATTTTATAAGTTTGTGATGCGAGTGGAACAACAGCAAAAGAATTGGAGAATGTTGTGGTGACATTCCTTGAGGAGAATGGATTAAAAGTGGAAGACATCAGGGGCCAAGGCTACGATGGAGCCGCAAATATGAGCGGAAGCTACAACGGTCTGCAGTCGCAAATTCAGAGCCACAATGAGAAAGCTTTATACGTGCACTGCCATGCCCACTGTCTCAACCTGGTCCTTGAGCAAGACACCTCTAACTGCTCCCAATGAACAGGTTGGCACCTTGCATGGTTTCCTCCACCGTCGCTGTGTGAATGGGTAAAATGTGAGGAACAAATTCTAAAGCACTTTAGATAAAAGCCCTATATAAATGCAGTCCATTTGAATGTGTCGGGAGGCGAAGTAGAAGCTGTTCTGGAAGTATTTCCCACCGAGACATAACAGGTCTGAGACTTGATAAAGTTGCCTATCACCCAAGCCGTGGTATAAAACATGTGAAACAGGCGGCCAAAAGGGCAAAACGGTAGCAAACAGCTGATATGTAAGTAACTAATTAACTGTTGATATTGTGCCATAAGATTGCGCTGTTGTGTTATCCAACCACAACAGCTGCAAAGCTGTAAAGGAATGTGAATCCCTGCCCACATTCAAAACCGCTCTTAAAGAGCACCTACGGGAGGCTGCAATTCGAAACTGGCCACCGTAAATGCCCAAAACCCCCACCACCTCCTAATAGACAGTCTCCTCCCCACCGCATGTATTTATTCCCTCCCCGCCGTATGTATATTTCTCTCCCACCCACCCACCCCCCCCTAATGTACAGTCCCCTCCCCATCATATGTATATACTCTGTCAGGATCTAGGGGTAACAG
>NC_140167.1:68089058-68226558 GCF_963971535.1 Notolepis coatsorum | reverse complement strand
ATTTGCACTCTGAGCAATCTCAAGCCCTGGTTGGAAATACTTCGTATTTTGTGGAACCTCGAGACAAAGTTGTATGCAAGCTACTGTATGTAAACTACAGCTGGCCTACCTTTTTTTTTTTATGCTGAAGCTATTTGGGGATAGCGCCAAGAATGTAAGTAGCCATGGGCGGCTGGGTGGCGCAGCGGACATTGCGCTCGTCACCAACGCAAGAGACACCGGGTTCAAATCTGGCTGTCTGCGTTGCCTCCGGCTTGGGCCGGCCGTCATACTGGCTCAATTGGCAGAGTCAGCGGGTGGAAGTCGATGGGTGGTAATCTGGACGTTGTGGACAGCGACTCCTACAGGTCGGTTGGGGCGCCTGCACAGCAGAGAGAGTAAATAGCGGGGGTAGTGTGAACCTCCCACACGTTACACCTCGCCAATGAGAGTCCGCGCTGGCAGGTGAAAAGATGTGACAGGCTGCCTCCTCGTGTACCGGAGGGGACACGTGATGCAAGGCTTCTATCCTCCCTACGACTGACCTGTGGAGGCATATGTGAGCAACGTTCAAGACATGGGAGGGAGAATTGGAAACAGCGAAATTGGGATGGGAGAAAAATTGAAAAATAAGGAGAAAAAGTGGATAAAAAAAAATAATGTAAGTAGCCTACTTTTCCGTATTTAGCACTTTATTGTAAATCCTCCCTCAGGGTAATACTTTATTGAATAGAGAAAGATGCGTCATGCAGGTCCCTAATGGGTTGATTACTATTACTAGAAATGCACACAAAAAAATACAAAATGTCTTTTGTAATACGTAGATAAAGAATATGGTGTACTATTAAAAGTGTTTAAAGTGTCTAAAGTGAGTGTTTGTTTAAAGTGAGTGTGTGCATGTGGATGTGTGTGCAATGAATGTAGATGGATGCACCGGTACGTTACGTATCAATCGCTTCTACACATCTGTCTGTGTGTGTGTGTGTCCCTCACATTATATCTCCTGTAGGTGTGTACGTGGAGGAGATGGGCGACAGCAGCACAGAGAAGCTGTACGCGGGGTTGCTGGCCGTGGGCGACGAGATCCTGGAGGTGAACGGGGAGAAGGTGGCCGGGCTGAGCCTGGACCTGGTGACGCGTCTCATGACCCACGACAGCACCGCCTCCGTCCGTGTGCTTCGTCACCGCAGGCTCCCTCCACGCTAGGCTCCGTGACTCCCCCCCCCCCCCCCCCCCCCACACACACACACACACACACACAAACACACACACCACAACCTAGCCAAACAACCGCACACCCTGTACGGGAGCATCCCCCCCATTTCCCATGCAACTCGCCAAACAGCTGACCCGCCAGAGCTCCCCGACACCGACAATGGTGGTTTCTAGAACACCGACGAGGAACACTGGAGGGGAAGAAGAAGCAGAACCTGTGACTCGAGTGTGAAACACAAGCTGAACTCTGCAAACCCAGTGGATATTATAACGGAGGCCGTGGCTGATTCACCCTGTGTGAACTGAATGTAGTGTTTGTGCCGATCGACCCGCGGCACCGGAAGCCTCGATAAAGGCGACTCGAAGGAGGTGCGTTTACCTGTGCGTTGTGCTCATTTGAGGCCCTGAATAAGACGCCACCGGCCGTGTTGTGGATTCCGTTCTCTTTGGCTTTTATATAACCACACTCTCAGAACCTTCAGCGGCACTACATACTGTAGAAAGTCCATCTAGCTTTCAGCAAAGAGCGACCTCCTTTATCCAACAGTTCGGTAGAAGACCTCGTGCAACTCACTACTGCAGTTGGTTTAATACGAGAGGTTTTTAATCTAGGCCTTGGATGCAGGGGCGCGCACAGACAATTTGGGGGGCAGGGGCTCAAGCTACAAAAAGGGCACTTAACCCACTAACACCCAGTGTTCATATTTGACAAAAGATTATTGATGGGTACTTGGGGCAAAAGGGCAGGGGCTCAAGCCCCCCTTCGGCCCTATCTGTGCACGCCACTGCTTGGCTGTGTGAATTAGTGGCAGTAATAATTCTAGAATCTCCATATGAACACAGCAACAGTTCAAGGCTGCTGCTCGTGACGTTTGCTGGATACACCATCCCTTACCGATTGCTCTAGCAGACCGACGACGGTCGTCCACTGGAGTGAATTTGAACGTCATCTTGGGATGTTAGTTCTGAAGAGGATGGAAACATGAAGGATTTTAAGCGACTTAGTATTGTGCGTCATGAAGGATCAGTCACTCTATAAAGGATTTTCCTGTCGGATCAAAAGTTGGATATCTGCTCTGTCTCTTGGTCTCATCACACTACTTAAGACAAATTCAGGCTATGGTTTTTAGACACTAGTCTGTGTGTTCTCCCATATCCATGTTTAATATACATGTTGAAGTCATGAGATATATACTCAGTGGTCAGTGTATTTGGGCAGCCACATTATCAGGTATACCCATCTATTACTGGGTAGAATCCCCCCACCCCTCATCACCTGAACATGCTGATGTTGGTCCAAGCTGACAACTGATATCTTCCTGTTTCTGGGACGCTATGTTTGCATTCACAATTGTTTGCCATTCTTTATTCTTTTTGCCATGTTGTTCATTTGTTTTTGCCCACAGGACTGCCGCTGACTGGGTGTTATTTTGTTTGTCGCGCTATTCTAGTAAAACCCTACATATTATTTTCTGTGTGGGAAGCCAGAAGGGGAAGCTGTGTCAAAGACATTGGAACCAGTGCAACGTGGCGCCAGTGATAATACCAAGCAAAGTCTCTCAGGTCACCGCCCCACTAACATTCAGACGTTTAATGTTGTAACATTCAGTAGATCATCAGCTGAATCCCTTCATAGAACAGCAGCAAACCACGGTTAGATGGTTCATAGAACAGCAGTGAACCACGGCTAGATGGTTCATAGAACAGCAACAAACCACAGCTAGATGGTTCATAGAACAGCAACAAACCACAGCTAGATGGTTCATAGAACAGCAACAAACCACAGCTAGATGGTTCATAGAACAGCAACAAACCACAGCTAGATGGTTCATAGAACAGCAACAAACCACAGCTAGATGGTTCATAGAACAGCAACAAACCACAGCTAGATGGTTCATAGAACAGCAACAAACCACAGCTAGATGGTTCATAGAACAGCAACAAACCACAGCTAGATGGTTCATAGGACAGCAACAAACCACAGCTAGATGGTTGATAGGACAGCAACAAACCACAGCTAGATGGTTCATAGGACAGCAGTGAACCACGGCTAGATGGTTCATAGGACAGCAACAAACCACAGCTAGATAGTTCATAGGACAGCAACAAACCACAGCTAGATGGTTCATAGGACAGCAACAAACCACAGCTAGATGGTTCATAGGACAGCAGTGAACCACGGCTAGATGGTTCATAGGGCAGCAGTGAACCACAGCTAGATGGTTCATAGGACAGCAGTGAACCATGGCTAGATGGTTCATAGAACAGCAACAAACCACAGCTAGATGGTTCATAGGACAGCAGTGAACCACGGCTAGATGGTTCATAGGACAGCAGTGAACCACAGCTAGATGGTTCATAGGACAGCAACAAACCACATCTAGATGGTTCATAGGACAGCAACAAACCACAGCTATTTTCGTGAACAGGGTGATATACCTAATAGACTGGCTAGCCTACTGAATGTAAATCTGGGCCCATTTGCACAAAACATTAGAAAATTAGTGCTGATCTACAATCAGTGGTCAGGTCACATGATCATTATACTCTTATCTATGACTGATCTCATACCAGCGCTCCTATTCCAGGAGGCCCAATTGTCTTAAACAAATGTATCCAAGAAGGAGTGATATACGATATTTCACAAACTCAAGGATGGAGCATCCTTAAGACATTTTATTGTACTGATTCTTCCAGCTTGTGTACTTCCAGCTTGTGTATTTCCAGCTTGTGTACTTCCAGCTTGTGTACTTCCAGCTCATGTACTTCCAGCTTGTGTACTTCCAGCTTGTGTACTTCCAGCTTGTGTATTTCCAGCTCATGTACGTCTAGCTCTTGCACTTCTAGCTCATGTCCTAACCCCACAGCCTCGCACTCTCATGTACAACCAAGACACATTTACCACAATTTCCTCACTTTCTTTGTATGTCTTTGATCCTGGTGTACAGATAACATAACTGCCATGTCACCTCGATGGCACCAAGGGATTACGCACTTTTTTCAGCTTGTTCCGTCTGTTTTGCCAAACAGTAGGATCAATAACACTATGTTTGTGTTCCACTCCAGTTAATGGTTGAATCTGTAGTGCAGTCAAACGGCAACCTCTAGGCAAAAGAGACCTGCTTGTTAGTGCACTTTGTTTACATTTTTTGTTGTGGTCTGATGTGTGGGTTGGAGTTGAGTGGAAATAGGGGAGGGTTGATATTGCTGGACACACCTCAGGCGGGGGAAATTCACAGTATAATAAGTTACTATAACTTAGTTACTATAAGTTACTATACAGCTATATATTATACTATAGCTATATAGTAACATATTATAGTGTGAATTTATCCAGACCTCTCTTGGCAGAGGCTGAGGTGTGGCCAGCAATAGCGACCCCTCCCCCTAACCCCGCAGAACTCCAACCCAGTGAACCCACACATCAGACCAAAACAAAAGATGTAAACAAAGTGCACTAACAAGAAAGGCACTTTTGCCTTCTAAGAGCCTTCTCAGTCTCGCTCATCGTGTCTATAGGTACTCTAATGTTACTCTGGGTTTCTGTATGCCGAGTCTGTTTCTGAGGGCACACAACACGTCTCTTCCTATGCTGCTCACTTTTTCTCTTTATCTCGATGAACAATGCATTACATAAAAGCAATAACTGCCAAAGTGTTTGATTGGGTTGGGTTGTCTTTACATATGTATATTTGACAACCATCTCAACTATAGCTTCTGAAAGCGGTAGTTGATATTACTCAAATAGACTTAAAACAGACCCATTTCAAATGTGTAGTAAGTTTGAGTTAATATTTATTTAAGTTTTACATCGGATGGATTTCGGGATCCGTGGAAGTTGATGGATGAATAAATAAAATATTTGGGAGTTCATTTTCTCTCTCTTATCAGTATTAAAAGTGTAAAAAAGAAAAACACCAGAGAAATTAACTTTCAGTAAGTGTATGTATTTTGTTACGTTTATTTATATTCACTGTCCAAATAAAAGAAAATGTGAATTGACTTCTGATGCACTGCGTTTTCATTCCTATCTGTCCTATCTGGTTGGAGCGGCACGGTGGTGTAGTGGTTAACGCTGTCGCCTCACAGCTAGAAGGTCCTAGGTTCGATTCCCGCTTGAGGATCAGGTTGCCGCATTGCCAGGTACCCAGTTGGGGTATCTCCCGGGCCTTTCTGTGTGGAGTTTGCATGTTCTCCCCGTGCTTGCAAGGGTTTCCCCTCCAGAAAAAGAGATAAACCCAATGGAAAAACATGCAGAACAGATCGCTAACGCTGTCACGTCCCTGACGAAGACAGACAGGAGCACTTGGATTGGTCCCGGACCCCGGGCGTGGCCCGAACCCGCGTCTGCTCCCGGCTGCCATTGGGGGGAAGGACAACGTGATGGGAAAAGTGAAGAGAGACATTTCATCAGCGACTCAGTGCATGTGTGTGTGTATTCCTGTGGCTCGCCAATCTCGCATGTGTGTGTGTATTACAGACGTCTTCTTCACATGTAGCATTTGCTTGTCCTTTATTTATGCAGGTGATTCTCATTGAGACTGATATCACGTAAATGGCTGCTTTTTTATATAGCGCTTTTATCCAAAGCGCTTTACAATTTGTTACTCACATTTGACCCATTCACTCACACATTCACACACCGATGGCGGAGGCAACCATGCAAGGTGCCAACCTGCTCATCGGGAGCGATTAGGGGTTAAGTGTCTTGCTCAAGGACACATCGACTCGCTACCCGGGAGGAGCGGGAATCAAACCGGGAACCTCCGGATTGCCAGGCGACTGCTCTACTTCCCGAGCCACTGTCGCCCCCTGTGTACACGGTGGGGGCGACAGTGGCTCAGGAAGTAGAGCGGTCGTCTGGTAATCTTTTTTTTTTTTTTTTTTTTTTTTCTCATTTTTCGATTTTTTTCTCCCATCCCAATTTCGTATCGTCCAATTCTACCCTCCCCTGTCTCGAACGCTGTTAGGCCATGCCTCCCACAAGCCGGCTGCAATGTGGACGAAGCCTTACATCACGTGTCCCCTCCGGTACTCGAGGAAGCAGCCATCGCATCTTTTCACCTGCACAGCGCGATCTCTCAGCGGCGGGGGTCTGCGTGGGAGGGACACGCCGCCCCCGTCGCTTCCTGATTCTGCTGCGCAGGCGCACCAACCGACCTGTAGGAGTCGCTGTCCACAACGTCCGATCCCCACCAATCAGCGTTCCCACCCCTAACACTGCCAATTGTGTTAGTATGAACGACTAGCCAAGCTGATAGCAATGCGGAGAGCTGGGCTCGAACCCAGCGTCTCCTGCATTGGTGGCGAGCGCCTTGCCCACTACACCACCTAGCCGCCCGGTCGTCTGGTAATCTGAAGGTTCCCGGTTCGATTCCTGCTCCTACCGGCAGCACGTGTCAAAGTGTCCTTGAGGAAGACACTTAACCCCTAACTGCTTTACAACATATATATATAAAAACACATTGGACAAGGAAGTACAGTTCAAACAAAAGTTTTAACGAACATCAACATTCAAATAAAATGGAATATCAAGAGTTAAAATCTTTAAAATATTCTAAAAGTGAAATTTCACTGCATTCCTTAGGTGTAAGACCATGGAATCAGTCAGCCAGCTGGTTCACATTCTTTAACCCTTCTGCCCCCTTAGCGACTATTTTGTGTTTTTTGCCTATATTCTTTTGTGTTTCTGTGTACAACGATGGCTGTGTTGATTATTATGTCATGAAATTGTGTCCATTTGCTTATTTTCCATATATTCACAGAATTTGAAAATATTCGATTTTTAAACCCTCTAACACAAAAGTTAACAATATTAGCTTTCAAACCGTCCATAGTGGTTTATTTCTTGCCATTAGGGTTAGGGTTAGGGTTAGGGTTACCCAGAGAGAAAGATTAGGAGAAGGTAAAATCTCAACAGTCCCCTAACCTAACCCCAACCCTAACCCCAACCCTAACCCCAACCCTAACCCTAACCATAACCCTACAAACGGAAATATTTGGAATCTTTGATAGATATGTTGAGTTAGGTTCATAGTGGTATTCATAAAAAAAGGATTGGAACGAAATATTACAAATAAAGTTTTTTATGACCTTGAACGTGATGCAATCTTTTCATGCACTAAGGTGACAACTCTGCAAAATCGTTAGGGGGCATAAGAGCTCATGTTATTTAATTTTATTTATCGTACTACTACTACTTTTGCTATTGGACACACACACACACACAAACACACGCACCCTGCACTGCACCTTAACATGCACATACACTACACGCAAGACAAATGAGAAGACATGCAGCACCACGGACGGTCCAAGACAACACTGGATCCCCCGGGACACCCCGAAACACAGCAGAAGTGTTATGGCAGCGGTGGCGGAGCCCAATGGCAGAACACAGGGAGAGAGAGAATGGAGCGTTTTAAGTAGGTTTTAATTCCTTTGGGTTCCGAGCAGACAATGCAATAGAGAATATACAAGAATGTGCGACATTAGACGAGTAGTGACTCTTGCTTGAGTTTCTCAGGAATGTCCAGGCAGGTAGTACGTCAGGAGACAGCGTCGGCCGGGAGTGGTGGGCCTGGGCACAGGGAGAACAGAGGTTAGGACATGGCAGGCAATACAGACAGAGCAGGCAAGGCTAAGTACGTCCTTGTACCTAGGGTAGATACACTGTAAAAAGTAACCAGCATTTCACAACATTTAACAGTATTATCTTACAGTAACATATTGTAATTAAGGCCTCCTGTAATATCCCAACAAATACATGTAAAAAAGACAGTATCTTTTGATTTCACATTATATTATTCTTATTTCACAATAAAATACCGCAATCAAAATCCTCTGTAATATCACATCAGATGTTGTAATCTCACAATAGCATACCAACATATCACATTATATTATTCTTATTTCACAATAAGATACCGCAATCAAAATCCTCTGTAATATCACATCAGATGTTGTAATATCACAGTAGCATATGAATATTTCACATAATTTATTTATTATTTCACAATAAAATATTGCAATCAAAATCCTCTGTAATATCACATCAGATGTTGTAATCTCACAGTAGCATATCAACATATCACATTATATTATTCTTATTTCACAATAAGATATTGCAATTTTATACAAAACAAGACGAAAGTGTTTCTCTGTAATATCACATCAGATGTTGTAATCTCACAATAGCATATCAATTTATCACATTATATTATTCTTATTTCACAATCAAATATTGTAATTTTATACAAAACAAGACGAAAGTCTTTCTCTGTAATATCACATCAGATGTTGTAATCTCACAATAGCATATCAACATATCACATTATATTATTCTTATTTCACAATAAGATACCGCAATCAAAATCCTCTGTAATATCACATCAGATGTTGTAATCTCACAGTAGCATATGAATATTTCACATAATTTATTTATTATTTCACAATAAAATATTGCAATCAAAATCCTCTGTAATATCACATCAGATGTTGTAATCTCACAGTAGCATATCAACATATCACATTATATTATTCTTATTTCACAATAAGATATTGTAATTTCATACAAAACAAGACGAAAGTGTTTCTCTGTAATATCACATCAGATGTTGTAATCTCACAATAGCATATCAATTTATCACATTATATTATTCTTATTTCACAATAAAATATTGTAATTTTATACAAAACAAGATGAAAGTCTTTCTCTGTAATATCACATCAGATGTTGTAATCTCACAATAGCATATCAATTTATCACATTATATTATTCTTATTTCACAATAAAATATTGTAATTTTATACAAAACAAGATGAAAGTGTTTCTCTGTAATATCACATCAGATGTTGTAATCTCACAATAGCATATCAATTTATCACATTATATTATTCTTATTTCACAATCAAATATTGTAATTTTATACAAAACAAGACGAAAGTCTTTCTCTGTAATATCACATCAGATGTTGTAATCTCACAATAGCATATCAACATATCACATTATATTATTCTTATTTCACAATAAGATACCGCAATCAAAATCCTCTGTAATATCACATCAGATGTTGTAATCTCACAGTAGCATATGAATATTTCACATAATTTATTTATTATTTCACAATAAAATATTGCAATCAAAATCCTCTGTAATATCACATCAGATGTTGTAATCTCACAGTAGCATATCAACATATCACATTATATTATTCTTATTTCACAATAAGATATTGTAATTTTATACAAAACAAGACGAAAGTGTTTCTCTGTAATATCACATCAGATGTTGTAATCTCACAATAGCATATCAATTTATCACATTATATTATTCTTATTTCACAATAAAATATTGTAATTTTATACAAAACAAGATGAAAGTATTTCTCTGTAATATCACATCAGATGTTGTAATCTCACAGTAGCATATCAACATATCACATTATATTATTCTTATTTCACAATAGAATATTGTAATTTTATACAAAACAAGACAAAAGTCTTTCTCTGTAATATCACATCAGATGTTGTAATCTCACAATAGCATATCAACATATCACATTATATTATTCTTATTTCACAATAAGATACCGCAATCAAAATCCTCTGTAATATCACATCAGATGTTGTAATCTCACAGTAGCATATGAATATTTCACATAATTTATTTATTATTTCACAATAAAATATTGCAATCAAAATCCTCTGTAATATCACATCACATTTTTTTATCTCACAGTAGCATATGAATATTTCACATAATTTATTTATTATTTCACAATAATATATTGTAATTTTATTAAAAAAAACAAGACAAAAGTCTTTCTCTGTCATATCACATCAGATGTTGTAATCTCACAATAGCATATCAACATATCACATTATATTATTCTTATTTCACAATAAGGTGTTATAAGTGGTTGCTAGGGTGTTTCTAGGTGGTTGCTGTTATGGGTGGTTGCTAGGGTGTTTCTAGGTGGTTGCTAGGGTGTTATAAGTGGTTGCTAGGGTGTTTCTATGGTTGCTAGGGTGTTATAAGTGGTTGCTAGGGTGTTTCTAGGTGGTTGCTAGGGTGTTATAGCTGGTTGCTAGGGTGTTTCTAGGTGGTTGCTAGGGTGTTTCTATGGTTGCTAAGGTGTTATAAGTGGTTGCTAGGGTGTTTCTAGGTGGTTGCTAGGGTGTTTCTAGGTGGTTGCTAGGGTGTTATGGGTGGTTGCTAGGGTGTTTCTAGGTGGTTGCTAGGGTGTTATAAGTGGTTGCTAGGGTGTTTCTAGGTGGTTGCTAGGGTGTTTCTAGGTGGTTGCTAGGGTGTTATGGGTGGTTGCTAGGGTGTTTCTAGGTGGTTGCTAGGGTGTTATAAGTGGTTGCTAGGGTGTTTCTATGGTTGCTAGGGTGTTATAAGTGGTTGCTAGGGTGTTTCTAGGTGGTTGCTAGGGTGTTATAGCTGGTTGCTAGGGTGTTTCTAGGTGGTTGCTAGGGTGTTTCTATGGTTGCTAGGGTGTTATAAGTGGTTGCTAGGGTGTTTCTAGGTGGTTGCTAGGGTGTTTCTAGGTGGTTGCTAGGGTGTTATGGGTGGTTGCTAGGGTGTTTCTAGGTGGTTGCTAGGGTGTTATAAGTGGTTGCTAGGGTGTTTCTAGGTGGTTGCTAGGGTGTTTCTAGGTGGTTGCTAGGGTGTTATGGGTGGTTGCTAGGGTGTTTCTAGGTGGTTGCTAGGGTGTTATAAGTGGTTGCTAGGGTGTTTCTAGGTGGTTGCTAGGGTGTTATAAGTGGTTGCTAGGGTGTTTCTAGGTGGTTGCTAGGGTGTTATATATGGTTGCTAGGGTGTTTCTAGGTGGTTGCTAGGGTGTTATAAGTGGTTGCTAGGGTGTTTCTAGGTGGTTGCTAGGGTGTTATAAGTGGTTGCTAGGGTGTTTCTAGGTGGTTGCTAGGGTGTTATATATGGTTGCTAGGTTGTTTCTAGGTGGTTGCTAGGGTGTTATAAGTGGTTGCTAGGGTGTTTCTATGGTTGCTAGGGTGTTATAAGTGGTTGCTAGGGTGTTTCTAGGTGGTTGCTAGGGTGTTATGGGTGGTTGCTAGGGTGTTTCTAGGTGGTTGCTAGGGTGTTATAAGTGGTTGCTAGGGTGTTTCTAGGTGGTTGCTAGGGTGTTTCTAGGTGGTTGCTAGGGTGTTATGGGTGGTTGCTAGGGTGTTTCTAGGTGGTTGCTAGGGTGTTATAAGTGGTTGCTAGGGTGTTTCTAGGTGGTTGCTAGGGTGTTATAAGTGGTTGCTAGGGTGTTTCTAGGTGGTTGCTATGGTGTTATAAGTGGTTGCTAGGGTGTTTCTAGGTGGTTGCTAGGGTGTTATAAGTGGTTGCTAGGGTGTTTCTAGGTGGTTGCTAGGGTGTTATATGTGGTTGCTAGGGTGTTTCTAGGTGGTTGCTAGGGTGAAAAGCATGGTGAAGAGGTCGTGACCCGGGTGGGCGGGGTCTGCCATGATCTTCCTCGCCCTCCTCAAGGCCCTGGAGGAATGTAGGGACTTGAGGGAGGGAAGGGGGCAGCCGATCACACTCTCCGCTGATCGTATCACCCGCTGCAGCCTTGTCCCTGACCGTGGCTGCAGGGAACCAGGTGATGATGGAGAGGGTGAGGATGGACTGGATGATGGCAGTGTAGAACTGGACCATCATAGTCCTCTGCAGCCTAAACTTCCCTAACAGGGGAGCCTATATCATTGGGACAGGTCTCTGCTCATCAGCAAGGAAAGGTACTGCTTTGGGGAGAAAGTATATCATCTATCACTACTGCCACCAGGTGTGGGAGGGTGCGGGTAGTATTAGGAGAAGTGTGGGTGTGTGGGGAATTACTGCGAGTCGCCCTGGAGGGCAAGAAGGACCAGCTCACTACCCCTAGGTTAGTAAATCCTATAGGCCCCATCCACCACTCTGCTAAAGCTCCACTCTACTCCTGCACTAAAGTCAGGGATTCAGTTGGACTCAGATCTGCATGCTGCGTTCCCCCTACCTGGTGAACGTTCATAGGGATAATCCACCCTGCTACACAAACATCTCAAAACAAACTGGTCAGACTACATGCTTGACCTTACTCCTAGAACCCACCTCACCCCTGCCCACTTTGACAACCTAGGATGGCTTAGAGACGACAGAGTACATCAACATGCAATGGGCCTGGTACCCAGATTCGGCTCAATCAGGGACTAAACATGTTTCGCAATTATGCCAGATCAATGTGGAACGCCCTACCCAAAGCTGTAAAGGAATGTGAATCACTACCCACTTTCAAAACCACTCTCAAAGAACACCTATACGGGAGACTGCAATTCGAAACTGGCCCCTGTAAATGTCCTAACCCAACCCCCTCCAATGTACAGTAAATTACCAAACATGGTTTTGTCAATATTCCAATGTGCTTGTATACAGTTGTACAGTGTCCACCCACCCCTCCTATACCCAACCTACCCAACCCCCCCACCCCACCCACCCAACCATCTCCAATGTACAGCCCCCCCCCACCCCACCCCACCTAATGTACGGTTTCATAAATGTATAGATGTAGCAGTACTGTCTGTATGTCATGTATGTGTGTGTGTGTGTGTGTGTAAATGAATGAACCGAAATATGTAGTTTGCTGATAGATACACAAAATGGGTTTATTTATGTTGATTTAATTTGGTTGTGTTGATGTTTCCATTTTTGCAAAATGCATATTCTGTTTGTTTTACACAATAAGTCTATTGGTGTGTTGTGTGTGTGTAAGGGCAGGTGTAGAAGATTTTTTCTTCTTCCTGTTCCTTTCGGCCATGGTATTTGGTGAATTATATGTACTGTTGGACTGTGGTAATTCCATGTACGAATAAATAAATGATGATGACGATGTATGTCCTGATGAATTGAAAGGTTATGGGGGACCCTGATGTAAACAAGACGAAAGTCTTTCTCTGGTCTGCATCCCCTTAACAATTGTGTGTATTGAGCTGTACTGTATTGTACCCATTCTGAAATCTGTTAATAAAGTTTTCAATCAATCAATCAATCAATCAATCAATCAGTACCCGTTCTGCACCTGCGTATTGGGGGCCACTATATAATGCATGATTAGGAGACATGTTGAGACTTGTCTAGGCTGCCTGCACACACACCAGCTTCCTGGGCGGGCGCCTCCCAGAATGCACTACACCTGTACCTTGCCTCCCAGAATACCTGCACCTTCCTCCATTGTTGTATCAGCGTGTGCTGTATCTCTGCATCGTTAATCGACAATAAAACGTGAGTATATAGTGCATGATAAAGTCGATGGTGGATATTATTCTGTATCTATGATTTCGATTGCAAACGCCAGCGGAGTAGTGCTGTGTTCGTTTTTTACATGGTTATGCGTTTTTACACGTTATGTGTGCCTGCTGCTAATGTTAGCTGTTAGCTATGTCTGACCTCTGTTGGGTAATGCAACGTTGCCTACCAAACAACGGGACCACTGTGTTTTTTTTTTATATTGCTCCTGGCTGTTCAAACTAATTTTACCGTGTGAAAGAGGGGAAAGTTGGTTCATTTCCACAAACTACCAGTGAAAAAGTGTTGTTCTGAACTGGAGCTATAGTATAGCCAGCCATTTAGCTACCTGGCTACCTATATAGCTTCAGTTCAGCTAACTAGCTACATGCAGCATTTAGCCAGTGATGGGCAAGCTACTTGGAAAATGTAGTAAGCTACACTAGTTACTCTCGATTAAATATAGCTCAACTACAATGGAAGCTATCCCCAGATAAATGTAGCAAGCTACACTACAAAAATAGCACACTACTTTTTTTTTTTTTTTTTTTACTTTACTTTATGATCAGGTTTCCACCAAACAAATACAGTAGGCAGGCAAAAGAAAGTTCAGTTTGTTTATGAAACAAGCCCTCGGTCTGGCTTTTTGTGTCATCATTTTAACATGAACTTGTATTATGTACAAAATGTTAATAAAGTATGAGGAAATAACTGTGGAAACGTAATAAATAAAAGGCCAAATCAATCAAATAAACACTAAAATATATACTCTCTCTATTGGAATGGAGACTTTTCAGCACAGGATAAACTGCCCACTTTATCAACCAAAACTTCTTCAATATCAGAATTTTAACTAATAATAACTGTCTTACTGAATTTTACTATTATGCTACCATGTCTATACTACCACCAACTATGCTGTCTATACTACAGTATGTACTCGGAGTATAACACTCAAGCTCGACACTGCTAGACAAACAATACTAATTTATAGACTATTTGTTTCCTGTGCAGTACACCTGAGATTAATCACCTCATGCAGTACTGTTTGACATGAATTTATGCGTCGTTCCCTGTGTTTTTTTTCTGTCCTAGGGCCTGCCTACTGATTGCCTATGCCTGAATCTTTCCGGCCGACAAGGCGTACAGGACAGTAATCTGCACTGACGTCTCCCCAGATCCATGCGCGGATTGCTTCTTGGTTGTATAGGTAGGCCTATATGCAACACAGATCGTAGTTTATAGACTATATTTGTTTCCTGTGCAGTACACCTGAGATTAATCACCTCATGCAGTACTGTTTGACATGAATTTATGCGTCGTTCCCTGTGTTTTTTTTCTGTCCTAGGGCCTGCCTACTGATTGCCTATGCCTGAATCTTTCCGGCCGACAAGGCGTACAGGACAGTAATCTGCACTGACGTCTCCCCAGATCCATGCACGGATTGCTTCTTGGTTGTATAGGTAGGCCTATATGCAACACAGATCGTAGTTTATAGACTATATTTGTTTCCTGTGCAGTACACCTGAGATTAATCACCTCATGCAGTACTGTTTGACATGAATTTATGCGTCGTTCCCTGTGTTTTTTTTCTGTCCTAGGGCCTGCCTACTGATTGCCTATGCCTGAATCTTTCCGGCCGACAAGGCGTACAGGACAGTAATCTGCACTGACGTCTCCCCAGATCCATGCACGGATTGCTTCTTGGTTGTATAGGTAGGCCTATATGCAACACAGATCGTAGTTTATAGACTATATTTGTTTCCTGTGCAGTACACCTGAGATTAATCACCTCATGCAGTACTGTTTGACATGAATTTATGCGTCGTTCCCTGTGTTTTTTTTCTTTCCTCTTGCCTCCCTCCCTTGTCCTAGGGCCTGCCAACTGATTGCCTGCCTGAATCGTTCCGGCCGACAAGGCGTACAGGACAGTAATCTGCACTGACGTCTCCCCAGATCCATGCACGGATTGCTTCTTGGTTGTATAGGTAGGCCTATATGCAACACAGATCGTAGTTTATAGACTATTTGTTTCCTGTGCAGTACACCTGAGATTAGCCTATAGTATACGTTCATAATCTGCATGCAAACTGTAATCTCTCCTTTCTCTGGTTTCCTTTTTTCTAGGTCATCAGAGAGGTCTTTAACATACAGTATCCTGTTCAGTGGCATCTTGTTCAGTGAGGCAGCCAGGCTAACCAGTGTTCAGTGTGAGGCAGATGTAATGATTGGGTAGGTAACTATAGCACGCACAACAATGTTCCACTGTAAATATATTCGATGTCAGCATGTGTCTGAGAGTGTGCATACCTTTGTCCAGCACGCGCAGCTCCACAGTAACGCCCCCAATTATCTTTATCAGTGCGGGATACCTGACTGCTCACAGAGGTTCAGAAAACACGCAGCACTGAGATCTCATATATATAGGCTGCATAGGTGCTACCTGCAAGCTGGTCAGCCGCCTAGACCTCCTAGATCAGCTCTACCACCTGACACATCCTTGAAATGTGTGCTTGAGGCTTGTGCATTTAAGTGTGACACTTTAGCCTCTCTTATCAAGCATTTGAAGACACACATAAAGGGAGGAATGGAATCGCCATGTCCATTTAGAGGTTGTGATTGCAGGTTCACAAACGTAATGACTTTTGCTTCACATATTTCCAGGAAACACAAGGATTCAGTTTTAGATGACTTGGTACTAGACAAGTCTACAGAGTCATTGCCAGAACCCAGTCAGACGTATTCAGAAGCTGCTGGTGAACATGATGAACCAGAAGTGCCATTAGCTGTGGACGAAACCCTTTTTTTACATAACCTTACACTTTTCTATTTGAAATTGCAATCTAAGCTACTCTTACCGGCAAGCACCATACAAACCATTATTGAGGACTTTCAAATTGCTCATGAACTTGGCCTGTCTCATACACTTAACGTTCTGAGTGAGAAATTGAAGAAACTTGGAATCCCTCAGGCCACTATAAGCAGCATGGTTGATGAAGTGAACAGAGATGATCTACTCACACTTTTTAACAAGGGAAGACTCAGTACAGATACAAAGAGGAAGTCTGCTTTTAAAGAGTGTTTCAACCATGTTCATCCCGTGCCTTTGCTCTTGGGCAATGATGAAAATGACAAAGAATGCTTTGCTCAGTATGTACCTATACATGAGACATTGGTGACACTGTTCAAAAACGAGTCTCTACGAGAACAGTATAACATGACACGTTTGCAGCAATCTACTGATGCTGTCTATCAGGATGTCAAGGATGGAGAAGGATTTCAAAGTAATCCAATGTTGAAAGCTGACCCTTCCTCACTTGGTTTGATACTGTACCAAGATGCCTTCGAGGTTGTTAATCCACTGGGCTCAGGGAAGAAAAAGCACAAGGTCTTAGCTGTTTACCTAACCCTGACTGACATCTTGCCTCACAATAGATCTTCTATAGATCAAATGCAACTTGTTCTCTTATGTAGGGAGCAGGACATTAAGTATTTTGGGCTAAAAAAGGTTTTTGCACATCTGATTGAGGACCTCAAAATCCTGGAGGAGAGAGGTGTAGTCATATCTGATGGCACTGTACTAAAGGGCTCTTTGGTTGCCATTGCAGGAGACAACTTAGGATCCCATTCTATTGGGGGATTTTTAGAAAACTTCAGTCGATCTAAATATTTTTGTCGCTACTGTCAGGTACAGAGAGAGGATTTTGTGAAGAATCCAGTGTTGTGTGGTGCCACAAGAACGGTCCAATCATACACAAGTAATTTGCAAGACCTGGAAACTAGTACCACAGACTCTGTATGCGGTATCAAGTTTGACTCTCCTTTCAACCAGCTTTCTCATTTCCATGTTTGCCAGCCTGGCCTCCCACCATGTCTAGGCCATGATTTATTTGAGGGAGTCATGGCTTATGACCTTCCTTTATATATTCGCCATTTAGTCCAGGAGAATCATTTTACTTACCTGCAGTTAAATCGGTGCAAAAACAAGTTCCGATATGAAGGGAACGATGGTAGGGACAAACCAGCAGACCTCTCTCCCAGCAGTGACAAACTAAGTGGGCATGCAGTTCAAAACTGGTGTTTCCTTAGATTACTCCCTCTCTTGGTGGGTGGCAGGATTAAAGATCCCTGTGACAATGAGGTGTGGCAGCTCATTTTGCAGCTGAGAGAGATGGTTGAGCTTATCTGTGCACCAGTCATTACAGAAGGCCAGGTAGCATATCTGAAAGTCATCACAGAGGAGTACATATGCAACAGGAAAAGGCTCTTCCCCAATGCCCCCCTGAGGCCAAAGCATCACTATATTGGCCATTATCCAGATCTAATCATCCACTTTGGCCCACTTATTCGCCTGTGGACTCTGCGGTTTGAAAGCAAACACACTTTTTTCAAACAGTGTGCCAGAAAATTGCACAATTTCAAAAATCTGTGCAAAACACTAGCAGAGAGACACCAACTCCTCCAGGCCTACCTGAGTGCGGGAAACTTGTTTCCTCCTGTTATACAGGTAGAGAAGGGGACTGCCTTTTATTTGGATGATTACAACAACAAGATCAGGGCATCTGTAGCCAGTTGTCAATTTGAGTCTCAGTCTGCAGTGGCTTGTAACAATGTTACAGTCAAAGGCACAGACTACAGAAAGGGGATGTTCATCTTGTTTGGGAACAGTGATGAAGGACTTCACATGGGGAAGATTATGCTGGTCATTGTTGCCCAAAACTCTGTCCACTTTGTCTCAGAGAAACACATTTGTGTGAAGTTGATTGACATGGGTGTGTACTGTGACTTAGGAGTGGCCCAAGAGGATTACGTGTGCATTAAGCACAAAGATTTACTGGACTACTATCCTCTTCCAGCATACAACGTGCACGATCAGATGCTTATTGCGCTCCACCATTCTTTTCCAGGAGCAGTTTAAACAGGAAAGGGAGGATATGACAGACGTGAGGACAGACGTAAGTGGAGCAGGATATCAAGTAACCTTAAGATAGTTGATTTTGTATTGTTGATTGTATAGCGAGCACATGTTGGCAGTTAACCGCATATAGTGCACTGCAAACAGACAAGTAGGGAATATGCACAAACTGATTCATGATTGACCCTAATCAATGAGACTAGGTAATGGAAGATATAAAGGAAGCAGTTTGGTCATATTTACCGGGCCTCCCTGATGACTTACTGACCACCCTACTTGAGGATCTTGGAGTGGAGAGTGTCGAAGATCTGGCATTAATGGAGAGGGTGGATCTGGTCCGACACCTCAAACCAATCCAGTGTCGGAAGCTGATGGATGGTCTTAAGAAAGGTAAATTCATATTTAGACTTGCGTGACACTTGGAACTATGCCCTTGGAACATTGGCATAACTGTTTTTGTCCCTTCTAGGGTTAGTAACCCTTAATATGGAGGTGCTCCCTCCCCATCCAATTGCTTCAAGTTCCCCAACACATCCAATTGCTTCAAGTTCCCCAACAACGAGCTCTGTGAACACTCTGTCCTCTCCGAACACCTCTATGCAATCTCTGTTGTGCAGCCCCCCAAGCACTCCAAACTCTTCACAGCCTGGCAGCGCATGGCATGTAGACTTTTGTGTCAACTGGAACCGAATGTCAACAGCCATTCAACGTGCAGTGGAAAAAGAACAGAGACCAAAGCCAGATGAGAGAAGGGCCTTTGTGAACGCTTTGGTGGATCAGATGATGGAGCACGAGCACAACCCAACCAGAACCACGTGCCTCAGTATCGTCCGAACAATTGTCAGGAGCCATCCTGACACCTTTGCTGACATTAGCAGGCGAGGTGAAATGGTTGGAGACGGATGCCACTCTCTTCTCCAACAAGTAAAAACAAGAGTGGAGTATAAAAGCAGGAACAACACTCTGGCTAGACGCCGCAGAGGCAGAGAGGAAAGACGGCCCACTGGCGTGGCAGGAGAGTCCAGGCTGACGAGAGGTCCTGTTGACCAATACGGGTAGGGGTGGCAAAACAAACGGCGCCAGTGTCCTCTCCATTCACGCTCGCAGCAATTAGGGGTTAAAGTGGCACTGCCAATGCTCGACTAACTTAGGTTATTTGGATTGAATGTTTAAATTATGTGTAGATTTTTTTTTAATATAATTTCTAGGGCTGTCCCTGACTAAGGATTTGGATAGTCGACTATGATTGGCCAAAATGTGCAGTTAGTCGACAAAAATAAAATAAAAAGTAGAATATATATATATATTTATATATATTTTTTTTTTATCATTCCATTTGGGCTGTGGGGGGTGCTTAATGTCTGAAGGCTTCTTGTCCTCTGCAAAAGCATGCAATTGGTCCACTGATGGATACATCTTGATATTTGTCTAGTCTAGTGTGTTCATTAGATGGGTGAAATCCTCTTTCAGTGCTTCTGTGCCTGTTTTCGTAGGCAGTTAGCCTCTGGTATGCGTGCCATTAGCATTAGAGGCCTTTTCTCTTTTGGAAAGAATGATAAAAAAATATATATATTATAATTTTTCTTTTTTTATGTATTCCACTAAGAGGTTGCCTATGATTCCTTCCTATCCCTAGGTGTGTGAGGTGGGGCCCAGCAAGCTTACCGGACGGGGAGACAGAGGAAACCATGGCGGCTTTGAAAAGGGATCTGTGGAACATCTACTCAGGCATGCAATCTACTTTACTTTTGGTGAATTGACACCATGAATAAATATCCCACATTAAGCAAAAAGGCCACTTTAATATTCAGAATGAGTAATACAATTAAAGGTTTGCCACTCAATTTCCCAGATGTGGCAACATCAAATCTAATTGTTGTTACTTGGTTTGTATGTCTGTACACAGAGGAAGGGATGGGTGGGACAGCGAGAGCAGAACTTCTGATGGAGAGGACCTACGTCATCCTGCGGCGTTACTTGAATAAAATGCCTCCACCAACGATGGTGGCGGTCAAAGAAGAATGGCCTTTTCTCTTCTCTCAGACGGGGCTTTTCTCCCACTTTGGCCTCCTGACAGACACCGATGTCCTTCAAAAGATCAAAGATGCCCTGTGTCATCGAGGACGGACCATCCTGCAGTTCTGCCAGAAACTGGACAACCCGAAGATCAGGGATGTTCTGGCCAGATATCATCCAGAGGTTTCGGAGATCAGTGCCTGCATCGTCCTGCTCCTTATGGTGTACTTCAAGGAGCCTACGGAGAAACTACTGCTCGAAGTTGATGTACGTTTATTTAAATATTAAAATATTTGAAATGCGAGTGATTACATTAGGGGCGACTGAAGCTCAGTTGGTAGAGATGGTCGTTCATCGACCGTAGGGTTGGTGGTTCGAATCCTGGCTCTGACTGTCCGCATGTCGGAAGTGTCCTTGAGCAAGACACTTAACCCCCAAGTTGCTCCAAATGGGCCGAGCTGATGTGTGGTGAGCTGTAGTGCGTGGATTAGCTTATCTTCATCCTTTCATAATGTTAAATCTGCTATTGTGTGTTACTTTGTTGCAGACCTGTGCCACTGTTGCTGATGTGAATACTGCAGCACTCCCAAGCACCCCCTGTTTGATAATTCAAGGTAATAATGTTCAGGGATGAGCTTGTGTTCCTTTGCATCGAGGGGGAAAATCTGACCGAAGGCAGTTTGTGATACGGCACACATATGACGCTTATAAATAATATCCTGAGCTGGCATGTCTCATGTTCAACTTTGTCAGTGCTGTAAAGTTGAAACCTTTTTAAATCTTAGACAAACAAAACACTTTGCTTTCATGAAATATTGTAAGCCGTCATTTGAGGCTTTATAAAAGCAGCACAATGAACACAAATCTGTCAGTGCGACCTCATCTTAAATAAGAGACAGCATTGCTTGTTGTAAGAGAGGCAGAGTTGATTTGGCAAAAATATATATATATATATGCATTTTTCTTTTTCTTTTTAATAATCGAATTTTATTTTCATATTCAAATCCCATGCCAATCGAACAAAGCTTTGAAGTATTTAAGACAGCCTTAGTTCTGTGTCATGTCCTTGCAGGAATGTATACCTATCCACAACAACGCATGACGGGGTATCTGTTCATTTCAGGTGACGCAATGCAGCCTTCTGGATGGATGCTATCCATCGAGGGAGAAGTTGTGATGGGCCCACACCCATTATTTTTGCATGGGGTAGCTGCTTTATTCACCAGCTACTATGTCTTCAACCTGGAGTATCCTTCCGTTGGATCATCCACACTTGAGTTCATCCAAAGGTATTTTAACACTCTGAACACATGATCAATGTCATCAGTAAGACTTATCATGCAAAGACTATCTGGCTATTAAGTCCATGCCTTTCTACAGAGGCCATAAAGTAGATTAAATGCTTTGAGTATGAAGCCTGGAACCAACTATGTGAATTGGGACCACACCATCACTTGATGTTGCTGCTATCTTGTTAAGAAATTGACATAATGGTTTAATTCACATTATAGTATGGCTTCAAAATTCGGATGAGTAAACATTATGTTAGAGGTACCATGAAAAAACACAGGTGAGCACCTTGATAAATGCTGAGTCTATTTAAAACTGAAACGTATCTTTGCTTATTAACAGGTTCTTCTTGGGCATCAACCCGGAGAAAGGCTCCAGGGCAAAGAAGCGAAGCGCCATCAACCCTCAAGTGACCACCCTTTTTCGTAAGCTCATAGACTTTGAATGGTCTGCATCTGCATAGACAATCGTCCTTCTCCTGTCGTCCCCTGACGTGAACACCCTTCTTCGTAAGTAAGCTCATAAACTTTGGTCTGCAAAGACAATTGTCCTTCTCCTGTCGTCCCCTGACGTGAACACCCTTCTTCGGAAGCTCATAGACTTTGAATGGTTTGCAAAGACAATTGTCCTTCTCCTGTCGTCCCCTGACGTGAACACCCTTCTTCGGAAGCTCATAGACTTTGAATGGTCTGCATCTGTATAGACAATCGTCCTTCTCCTGTCGTCCCCTGACGTGAACACCCTTCTTCGGAAGCTCATAGACTTTGAATGGTTTGCAAAGACAATTGTCATGCTCCTGTCGTCCCTGCGCCTCTTTTGTTATTTTGAGTGCCTCTTTTGTTCTTTTGAGTGAGTGCATAAAGTGTATTCATTAGTTCCATTTTCGGGTAAGACCTGGAAGTACTAGTTTCATGGCGACAGTGGCTCGGGAGGTAGAGCAGTCGTCTGGCAATCCGGAGATTCCCGCTCCTCCCCGGGCAGCGTGTCGATGTGTCCTTGAGCAAGACACTTAACCCCTACATGCTCCCGTCGGTGTGTGAATGGGTAAAATGTGCACAAATTGTAAAAAAAAGAAAAAAAACAGCCATTTACCATTTTACTTACGAATATTATTACTTTGTCTTAGTTTTGCCGTTTTGAGCAGTGTTGACCAGCAGTTTATAAAATAATATTTAAAATGTTTATTAGCAACGCCGAGCTTTCAAACCATTGCGTTTCTCTGTACGAAACTCTCGTGCAACTGTGTACCTTTGAATTTTCTCTGTGATACTTGTACAACGAGCGTTTCGCAGAGGACCAGTTCTTCAGAGTTAATATGGGATTTTCCTATGGGTCAAATGTGCACAAATTGTAAAAAAGAAAACAGCATTTACCATTTCAAGAATAAGAATATAATTCTTTGTAATATAATTCTTTGTAATAATTCTGTCTTTTGACAATAAAATCCCATAATTAACTCTGAAGAACTGGCGAAACGCTCGTCGTACAAGGTGCATCAGTCAGCTAAAGCCGTTTTGAGCAGTGTTGACCAGAAGTTTATAAAATAATATTTAAAATGTTTATTAGCAATGCCGAGCTTTCAAACCATTGCGTTTCTCTGTCTGAAACCCTCATGCAACTGTGAGTACCTTTGAATTTTCTCTGCGATACTTGTACAACGAGCGGGATTTTCCTATGGGTAAAATGTGCACAAATTGTAAAAAAGAAAACAGCCATTTACCATTTCAAGAATAAGAATATAATTCTTTGTAATAATTCTGTCTTTTGACAATAAAATCCCATAATTAACTCTGAAGAACTGGCGAAACGCTCGTCGTACAAGGTGCATCAGTCAGCTAAAGCCGTTTTGAGCAGTGTTGACCAGAAGTTTATAAAATAATATTTAAAATGTTTATTAGCAATGCCGAGCTTTCAAACCATTGCGTTTCTCTGTCCGAAACCCTCATGCAACTGTGAGTACCTTTGAATTTTCTCTGCAATACTTGTACAACAAGCGTTTCGCAGAGGACCAGTTCTTCACAGTTAATATGGGATTTTCCTATGGGTAAAATGTGCACAAATATGTAAAAAAAGAAGAAAAAAAAGCAGCCATTTACCATTTTACTTACGAATATGATTACTTTGTCTTAGTTTTGCCGTTTTGAGCAGTGTTGACCAGCAGTTTATAAAATAATATTTAAAATGTTTATTAGCAACGCCGAGCTTTCAAACCATTGCATTTCTCTGTTCGAAACTCTCGTGCAACTGTGAGTACCTTTGAATTTTCTCTGCGATACTTGTACAACGAGCGTTTCGCAGAGGACCAGTTCTTCAGAGTTAATATGGGATTTTCCTATGGGTAAAATGTGCACAAATTGTATATAAAAGAAGAAAGAAAACAGCCATTTAACATTTCAAGAATAAGAATATAATTCTTTGTAATATAATTCTGTCTTTTGACAATAAAATCCCATAATTAACTCTGAAGAACTGGCGAAACGCTCGATGTGCAAGGCGCATCAGTCAGCTAAAGCCGTTTTGAGCAGTGTTGACCAACAGTTTATAAAATAATATTTAAAATGTTTATTAGCAACGCCGAGCTTTCAAACCATTGCGTTTCTCTGTCCGAAACTCTTGTGCAACTGAGTACCTTTGAATTTTCTCTGCGATACTTGTACAACGAGCAGGATTTTCCTATGGGTAAAATGTGCACAAATTGTAAAAAAGAAAACAGCCATTTACCATTTCAAGAATAAGAATATAATTCTTTGTATATAATTACTTGTAATAATTCTGTCTTTTGACAATAAATGCCGGCTTACCTCGTGTAATTATTTGTAATAATTCTGTCTTTTGACAATAAATGCTGGCTTACCTCATGTAATTATTTGTAATAATTCTGTCTTTTGACAATAAATGCCGGCTTACCTCGTGTAATTATTTGTAATAATTCTATGTCTTTTGACAATAAATGCTGGCTTACCTCATTTGTGCGTTTGGACTGTTGTTTTTAATGTACAATAGCCTACGTGCATTTTTGAAGTCCAGCGCAGTATACTTCCTGGCAGAAGCTCACACTTTGGTTTTCTGTCATGATTAATCACGTCATCCAATAGTATTTGACAGGAAACTATTGTATGAGCTTCCTCCAGAAGTATACTGGAGCTGGGGACTATACAGTTATGCATACCATTGTAAATTGACTGTTATTTTGCCAAATTATATAATATAATAATAATTATTATTCAATTATTTTGTTGGCAAGTCTGAAAAGTAATGCAAAAGACTTGCCAACAAAATAATTGAAAAATAATAATTATTATATTATATAATTTGGCAAAATAACAGTCAATTTACAATGATAGACATGCATAACTCTATAGTCCCCAGCTCCAGTATACTTCTGGAGGAAGCTCATACAATAGTTTCATGTCAAGATACAATAGGATGACGTGATTAAACACAACAGGAAACCAAAGTGTGACCTTCAGGAAGTGTACTGGAGCTGGACTACAAAAATACATGTAGGCTATTGTAAATACACAATACATTGTTGTAATATATATACAACAAAATAATGTGATATTACAGTAATTTCTTACAATTTGATGTTGTGAAGTCACAATACATTGTTGTAATATATATACAACAAAATAATGTGATATTACAGTAATTTCTTACAATTTGATGTTGTGAAGTCACAATACATTGTTGTAATATATATACAACAAAATAATGTGATATTACAGTACTTTCTTACAATTTGATGTTGTGAAGTCACAATACATTGTTGTAATATATATACAACAAAATAATGTGATATTACAGTAATTTCTTACAATTTGATGTTGTGAAGTCACAATACATTGTTGTAATATATATACAACAGAATAATGTGATATCACAGTAATTTCTTACTGTTAGAAGTTGTGAAATTACAACAATGTATTGTACTACCATTACTGTGAAATTACAACACATTGCTGTGAAGCCATTCACAGTAAATTATTGTGAATCTTACTGTAAAAGTCATGCAAAATATTGCCAGTAATTTATTGTAATATCACAGTAATTTCTTACAGTATGAAGTTGTGAAATTACAACAATGTATTGTACTACCATTACTGTGAAATTACAACACATTGCTGTGAAGCCATTCACAGTAAATTATTGTGAATCTTACTGTAAAAGTCATGCAAAATATTGCCAGTAATTTATTGTAATATCACAGTAATTTCTTACAGTATGAAGTTGTGAAATTACAACAATGTATTGTACTACCATTACTGTGAAAGTACAACACATTGCTGTGAAGCCATTCACAGTAAATTATTGTGAATCTTACTGTAAAAGTCATGCAAAATATTGCCAGTAATTTATTGTAACTTTAGGGTGAAAAATTTTACAGTGTAGGATAACACTGAGATCAGGGACAGGATCTGCAGGGTTGATATCCAGACCGTTGATGAGCTGACGGCTCTCTGATATCTTTTGCATTACATCAGATACAAGACATTGTTGTGTTTGCGCCCAGTGTCTTCCCCACAGACTTGGTTGCAATAACACACAACAGGTAGGCTGCTGGATAGCAGATAGCCTGACATATCAGAGCCAACAAACATTGGCTACCAGACTTCGAGGGCGGCAGCGGACCCACACAGCAACAACGAAACACTCCAAAGGCTGGTCCAAAGCTGGAACAGGACACAACAGCGCCGGACCCAGGCCATATGACCAGCTACATCATTATGTGCCGTTTTAATGACAGTCTCTCCGAACTCAGTAGGCACCACAAACTGCACAATTGGTTCACCCACAAACTTGTCTCCCTGTGTACACCATGTTCGCAACAGGCCACCATTTTCCACAGAATAACCTTGAGCTGTATTTCCCATGTCCCCCACAGGAGACACGAACTCAAAACCCTTACTCAGAGAAGGATCAGATTCTTGCTCATGAACCAAGTCACTACTAGATATTGACTCAAAAGGCACCGGTACTACCCCCTTACCCTCTGCTTTTAGTTGTTGAGCAGACTCATCTTTCAGACCCACCGCTCGAGTCACTGCGTATGCTGGGAACCCCTCTTTTTCAGGTTCAGACTCGGTTTCTTCCTCTTTTGACTCTGAAGTAAGTGGTGTCGGCACCTGGGTGACCACATAAGGTGGTGGCGCCTCTGCCCAAACTCTATCTCCTGCCAGGTCACTCCCCAGAACGATGTCCACCCCTTCCACAGGCAGAGCTGGGCACACTCCCATCACCACTTCCCCAGTGACAAACCCACCAACCATCTCCATTAAATGCACCGGTACTGGAACAATATTCATACCCACACCCTGCATCAGAATGACATCTCCCGTGTCTGTATCAGAGGTGAATGGCAGAACAGAGTCTCTCATATGACTGCCAGTATCCACAACTGTAGGAGATTGGCCTTTGAAATCAGCTCCATCCTTAATTTCAATCTGAGCCAGGGGCGGAGCTATAGGCGCGGCAGGGGAGGCAGCGGCCTTAGGGCCCGCCCACCGTCTGGCGGGAGGGGGGGCCCGGGCCCCGGCCCCCCCTCCGGCCCCGGGGACTGAATGGAGTTGCCGTTCGCGTGTGGGACTGGATCGAACACAACTGGTGGTAACGGCAACTGGGACTGGTGCGTTTGTTTTGATTCTAGGCTCCTCCCGTTTTGCCAGTACTGTGGTACGAGTACGACTGATAGCGTGTGGTTTAGGAACAGGGCGTTTTGCACAAATCCAGCGCTCCCTTTCCTTGGCTGTGACGTAGCCACGTAAATCTCACAAGCAGCGCGGAGGTGATGGTTTTCTCTGATGTCGCGTTCACGTTACGTGGGAAGAATCGGAAGAATCAGCTTCCGACTGGGAAAAACCATTCACGTCAGCCTCCTAGTTGTAATTCCTACTAGGACATATGGGATTTTTTATAGACCCCGATATCTCCCACTTCGCGTCACGAATTGCGGAAGTATGGATGTGGGCGTTTTGATCGAGTCAATGCGTGAAGGCTTCCTAGTTGTAGCAACGAGATGTCCTCTGGTTCTTCCGCTTCTTCCCACGTAACGTGAACGCGACATCAGAGAAACACAACATAATAAGTCACCTGAAACATGAATGAATGAAAAGTTTATTAACAGATTGCAGAATGGGTACAGTACAGTACAGCTCAATACATACAATTGTTAAGGGGATGCAGACCAGAGAAAGACTTTCGTCTTGTTTACATCAGGGTCCCCCACATCACCACCGCTACCATGGTGTATTAAAATCCGACGTCGCCGAGCAGCTAAAGGGGACATTTACCAGCACAAAGTGTGGATATATTATGATTTAACAAGTCTTATCTGTCCAGGACGATGACAACATTATTGCAGGTAAGCTACCTAGTACTACTAACGTTATCACGCTAGCTTGGATGCTAACTAACGTAATGTGAATGAATGAATGAAAACTTTATTTAACAGATTGCAGAATGGGTACAATACAGTACGGCTCGTTAAGGGGATGCAGACCAGAGAAAGACGTTTGTCTTGTTTACATCAGGGTCCCCCATTTTCAATTCATAGTGATCATAGAAAACATATACGTTACCACCTAGCCACAATCTATGGTATTTCTAGGTTACCACATGGGTGGCGCATGTGAACACTTTGTGAATTATGTGAGGGTGTATCATGATGATGGTAATTTGGCACTTAACGAACGTTACCTATCTCTTTGCCGTTTTGCATAGTGCACTGCATAGTACCAGAGATGACAAAAGTTATGTGGTAACATAGGTCGCATCACTGCCAGTAGTCGGCATATTACCCAATTCTGACTCTGGTATTAGTCAACTAACGTACTGTTAGCCAGCTACTGTAATAACGAAACTGAAATATCTAATGATGATAGTCAATCATAAAGACAGAAAACACTCATCACAGACAAGCTGGATCTGGCCAAATACCTAAACATGTCATGGTGAATGAATGAAAACTTTATTTAACAGATTGCAGAATGGGTACAATACAGTACAGCTCAATACATACAATTGTTAAGGGGATGCAGACCAGAGAAACACTTTCGTCTTGTTTACATCAGGGTCCCCCATTTTCAATTCATTATAACATAATGACATACAGATAGACAGTAGTGCTACATCTATACATGACATACCAGATTTGCAAATACAGTACTGTTTGTGATACGAAAAGAGTCCAGAAAAGAGAGTATATACATTTGACGTATTATTATTGTATTGTGATATGTTTTGTTTCATGTTGGATTTTTTTTTTTTTTTTTTTTTTTTTTTAATAATAATACAATAAATATCGGGGGGGGGGCCCGAGCTGTCAATCTCGCCTCGGGGCCCGTGGGGCATTCCAACCGCCACTGATCTGAGCCTTATCTCCTAGATAGAACACCGACATCAAACGTTGAACATGACATTGCCTGCAAGGCAGCCAGTTTAAAGTCCAGCTCTTTCAGCCTACGTTCATCTTCTAGCTCCCATTCATGTTCCAGCAACAACAGTTTTTCTTGAAGCCTACGATCTATAAATGCCAACTCTTTAATCCTCAACTCATCTTCAGCTTCTGAGAGTTGTGGAGACAACGAAGACAAATGAGGTTCCTCTACCTTAGCCACAAGCACCCCGTTACAAATGAGTACAGCGCTCAAAATATCTAAGACAAACTGTTTTACACGTTTCTCACTGCTATAAAACTCAACATTATAATGCACAGCAAGCTCCAGAATCTGATCTCTGGTAAACCTCTCTAATAGCTCATGAGAAGAGTGATCAATAAACTCTTCTATGGTAGCCATTTTTACTGCACTAGTCACTGCTAAGAACCATCAAAGAACCACTACTAACCATCAAAGAACCATCAAAGAACCACTAAGAACCATCAAAGAACCATCAAATAACCACTCAGAACCATCAAAGAACCACTGAAGCACCGCTGAAGCACTGCAAATGGCAAACTGGTCTATAGTGCATAGTTAACAAACTATAGCACCAAGACCATTTCCACTCAAGAGAAAAAAGAATATTAGCAATACTACCAAACAAGTAGCATACTATTACACAGAATACAAGCAGAAAACATGGTCAGCGAAACTTCCTGAGTGCCAATCCCTAACCATATATAATGATATTTGTATTTGAGCAACCCTGGTTCCCTCCCTACCAATATAACTACCTTAAACCTACCCGTCTTCTTTGAGGCGTGCCGGGCTCAAGGCCACTTTAAATGCTGAACTCCACAACCATAAGGTTTGGAAGCGTACCCTTGACAGAGACCAAAGTCTCCACCCAGGATTACCTCAAAACAAAAAAGGCAAAATAATAAAGTAGTGGACTGTTGGAAGTACTGATGATTCAATACAGCTGGCCCACTCGGTGCCTAACTAAACCAGGGCTTCTCACTAACACTTCCAAACAAATTAAATAGCACTCAGAAAGCCATACTCACCATGTGCTGTATGTCCACAGAGGAGAGGATTCACCACACTCCCACTTAGGGCCTAATTACTGACCAAGCTGTTCTCCTCCAAACCAATCAAACAAACCAATTACTTGTATGCATCTCCCACACAATTTACATGTAAAAACAAACATGCAATTACTAACTAGTGAATAAATTCACAATCAAAATGTGGTATGGAATAAACTTTCCGGAGTGTTACTTACCAAGAAAGTCCAAAATCAGATTCCACCACTACAAACTAAGCCAAACACCAACAAACGAATCAATTAAACCAAAGGTCCACCAAAATGAAACAAGCCCCCATTTTGTCAAGAACCAAAATCAAGGTACAGACAAAAACAAGGGAGACCACACAAGTACTTAAGGTTTTTAAAGAAAAGTAATTTAATTATGCTCTTAAACTATTTACAAAAGGAATTAAAGAACGAGTGGATCAGTATTATCAGTAATGTAGTGAGTGCATGGATGAGTCAGTGTGTGGTGTGTGTAAGTGATAAGATGAGAAACAAACAAACAAACAGAACCAAAATCCCATGACCAGCTTGGAGGAGAGAGACAGCCACACTGGAGAAGCCAGTCCTTTTGCACAGGTGTGCCTCCTCCTCCTCCTGACACACCTGAGTAGGTGTGTCTGATTGCCAAGGTGCCATGCTGTGAACGACAGACAGGTTAGTACAGGTCTGTTCCAGGTATATCCCTGAGTTAACCTGTAGGAGAGGGATGGGGATGTCACAAAGGTAGAACACTATATATAAATTTGATTGTTGATCTGATATTTATTTCTACCCTGATCGACGCTGTCTCTGTGTGTGTGTGTGGCTGTGTGCCGTTGGGTGCAGGAGGTGGGGGGGGGTGTATTAGACCCATAGCTATAATTTAAGATATATTTTAAGCACTCGCAAATCTCGCAGTCCTCCCATTGATTAAAGCGGTGGCGTTCTAGCATCCTCTCGCGCATTAAGCGATGGCGTAGAATGAGTTAAGGATAAATAAATACCAGTGTTGATTTCGCCTATCTGCCAGAGAAGACCAACCCACTTTCTCATAAGATGCAGTGGTGTGTGGGGGGCGGAGCTGAGCGATCATGGAGTAGACGTGTTTTCACATGAGCTCCCTTCTACCGTGCTGAATATACGTTTCTCCCCATTAGTCTTTATTTTATTTTTATTTGTTTTTTATCTGTTTGCTAGGTCGTCGTGTTTAGTATACATTCATCAACTTTTTTCGACTTTCTACGATGGCGGGGGTGGAAACCAGAGCCATGAAAGAATTAGGCACGACACCGACACCGCCGAGCATGGCCGTACCGTCTCCCGCTGTCGGGGAGTTAAGCGAAGCTGTGCTCTTGGTCATGACCAAGCTACACGCAGACTCTGAGACACGCATCGCTGAAGCACAGAAGAAAGTACACGCAGACTCTGAGGCACGCATCGCTGAAGCACAGAAGCAAGTGCTGGCGGATTTCTGTATCAGCCTCCGTCGTGAGATATCAGAAGAAATACGGCTGGCGGTAGTCCCGCTGACAGACAAGATGGAGACGATTCACGCTGCCTCATCGGCTAATGCTAACGAACTAGCCATGCTAACGACGGAGGTATCATCACAGTGTGAGAAGATGGCGGGTCTTGAATCCGCCCTGCTGGCTAGGCAGGCTGAAGTCAACAAACTACAGTCGGCGATGGAGGAGATGCAGTCCCGGGATAGACGCCACAACGTCAGGATTGTTGGAGTACCGGAGACCAGCGGTGAAGGCCGTCTCTCTGAGACCATGCCCGAACTGCTGCAGAAGATACTAGGGACGGACGTCCTCCCCTCGCCTCCTATCTGTGAGTCGGCCTATAGAGCGGGCAGGTTTTCTCCCGGCGTGAACAAAGAACCGAGGCCCATCATAGTCAAGCTGAACAGACTCCAACAGAGAGAAATCATCATGCGGTCGGCTCGTACCAGAAGGGGTACTCTGAGGTTTGGCGATCACAAAGTGGCCATTTTCGAGGACTTTACACCGGAGGTTCAAGCTCAGAGAGCCGAGTACAAGGTGGTCCTGACTAAGCTATGGAGACTAGGCCTGAGGCCCACGTTATTCGCTCCCGCGAAACTATCTGTGTTGGAGAAGGTCGGTGGTCAGCGTTTGTTTTGGTCGTTGGCTAAAGCGAAGGAATATCTCGCGAAGACACCCGAGTCTGTTGCTTGATATCTATGGAGGGTGAGTGACTTGGCGGTTTGGGCCTATATACATTGATTAGGTCGACTATTCACAAACACTTGCTGTCATGCCCAGACATGCTAACTGTCCTCTGCCCATCCAACTAGCGGGGCTTCCCAATGACTTCTGTTACTTGCTAAAGCTGACCTCATGGTCGTACTTGTGTATCGCCTCTTTGGAAGCTAACGAGCTAGCTGAACAATGTACATAGTAGGCTAACGTGCTATCCGGATTCGTCACTAGCTTACGCGCTAGCCTCGGGCTAGCCAGCGGGCTTCGACTATGGTCTGCGCTGAGACATTCGTTAATGGTTACGTATTTTGGTTGCTGTTGCTGTTCAAAGGGACATTGGTTTGCACAGTTCAAGAGTGACCGAGTCCCTAACTAACTTCTGGTATGCTTTTTATTTTTATATCCAGGTTGTTTTGAGCTTTGGTGATCCAAAGTAGATGCCAAGGTCGGTTGAATATGCATAAACAATATTTGATAACAGGTTGGGTCGGGTATGGCTTGCACTTAATGGCTATATGGTTATATGGCTTGCACTCTAGCCATTACCCTCTCTTCCTTTTTTTTTTTTTTCTTTCCTATTGTCGCTGTTTTTATGTCATCTATATGCGCGATTTAAATGTGATCCGGTTCTACCTTGGACTAACTACTGACTCGCCTTAATTTTGTTTTGAATTTTCCGTGAGGCACTTATGCTATAACGTTGATACATTAATATGCAGACTCCAGGGTAGATGGTTACAGGTTGATGCTGAGTAATTATATAATAATTAGTGTCGCTGTTTTAAGGGCAATTGAATGAGCAATTAACCTGTGACCCGAACCTGCCTTGGACTATCGGCTGGGATGCTTTAATTTAATTTTGTATTGAATTTTCCTATATGTTTTAATGGCATTTGAATGAGCAATTTAAATGTGATCCGGTTCTACCTTGGACTAACTACTGACTCGCCTTAATTTTGTTTTGAATTTTCCGTGAGGCACTTATGCTATAACGTTGATACATTAATATGCAGACTCCAGGGTAGATGGTTACAGGTTGATGCTGAGTAATTATATATTAATGGCTAATTTTTCCATTATAGCTGTCATGTTAGGGCCAAGGCTCACGTTGGCTCTCGACCGAATATACATAAAATATGTGATAACAGGCTGGCTTAGGTTTAGCTTTGCTTGCACTTTAGCCATAACCCTCTTTTTCCTTTTTCTATTATTGTCGCTGTTTTAATGGCATTTGAATGAGCAATTTAACTGTGATTCGATCCTACCTTAGACTAACTGCTGATATGCTTTGATTTTGTTTTGAATTTTCCTTTTTCCATTTATACTATAATGTTGCAACATTAATATGCAGACTACGAGGTAGTTGGTCACAGGGTTGATGCTGAGTAATTATATAATAATGGCTAATTTTTCCATTATAGCTGTCATGTTAGGGCCAAGGTTCATGTTGGCTCTCGAACGAATATACATAAATATGTGATAACAGGCTGGGTCAAGTTTAACTTTGCTTGCACTTTAGCCATAACCCTCGTTTTCCTTTTCCTATTATTGTCGATTCTTACATAGGTTATGTCATGTCAGCCGTTGTGCCTGATCAGAGGGACTGCTTCAGGGGTGCACTTTAACCATAACCCCTTTTTTCCCTTTCTTATTTTTGTCATTGTTTAATTGACATTGTTCACACAATTTTGCACAATTAACCTGTGACCCGATCCTGCCTTAGACTATCGGCTGGGATGCTTTAATTTAATTTTGTTTTGAATTTTCCTGTACCCATTTGGGCCATAACATTGCGACGTTGAAGCGCAGATTCGGAAATAGATGGTTGCAGGTTGATGTGGAGTTATTATTTAATAATGGCTATTTTTACCATTATGGTTGTCTTATGTTAGGGCCAGTGCTCAGGTGGTTTTCGACCGATATCTTTATTGAATTTAATTTTTATTATTATTTGTGTTTATTGGACTAGTGGGGGTTTACTCAGGGGTTTAACTAGAGGGGGGTGGGAGTGGGAAGCGTCTTATTGATCCATGTCTCTAGTGGGAAGTGATAGGAAGATGACCATCCTCAGTGGGTGGGGCATAGGGTGGGGATTGGAGAGTGGGTATAGAGGAACTTATAGTAGGACGGGTGGGTTAGGGTTTAGAGTAGAAGGGGGGGGGGCTGTAGCTGGGGTGGTATTTTTATGTGTTCTATGTACTGTTGTCTTATATATGTGTAAGTGTTCCTCCTCTGAACTCCTGGGATTGACCGTCCGGGCCCGCCGGGATCGGCACCTCTGTACTCAGCCTGGCTGCACGGGTATGTTCTCTACGCACTTATACAAGCTCGACCATGGCTAAATTGAATATTTTAATTTGGAACGCAGGAGGGCTTAACGCCCCACACAAGCGTGCCAGTGTCCTTTGGCTATTGAAGAGGAGAAATATTGACCTTGCTCTCCTTAGTGAGACGCATTTAATGGTAGGTGACGTGTCAAGACTGGCAAATCGGCAATATCACGTTATCTCCGCATCCTCAGCCGATGATAAGACGAAAGGAGTAGTCATAGTTACAAGACGTAACCTTGATATCAAAATCTTGGATGTATGGTCGGACACGGAGGGAAGGATTACTATAGCAAAAGTTGAATTCTTGCATAGGAAGATGGCTATAATAGCATTGTATGCTCCTAACACATTTGATTCAGCGTTCTATAATACAATCACGAAGAATATGTTGGAACTTAATGGATACGCTCTCATTGTGGGTGGCGATTTTAATGCGTGCTGGGATGCGGAGATGGATAGGTCTGGGCCCTCTGAAACGAGCGACCAGAAACGGGCCTCTAAGGCCCTCAGGATGTGGGCCAAAGACACGGGGCTCTCAGACCTCTGGCGCTTATGCAACCCCACCCTCAGAGATTACTCTCACCTGTCAGCCAGACACAAAAGCTTCTCTCGAATTGACTATGCATTCGCGTCCCCTAATATGTTTGATAGTTTCGATGTCTCATTGGTTCCCTTGGCTCTCTCAGACCACAAGGGGATTTTCCTTACGGCAACCTTTGGCAGGCTCTCCGCAAGAGCTCCCAGATGGCGTTTTAATTCGACCTTGCTAAAGAACGATGACTTCTGTTCTGAGTTCAGGAGTAAACTAGCAGAATTTTTGCAGATCAACGTTGGCACAGTAGAAGACCCTAGGGTCCTGTGGAACGCATTGAAAGGATTCATCAGGGGTCATGTCACACTATTTGCCTCCAATTTGCGAAAATCCCGGTCAAAAAAGCTAGAAGGACTGGAATCATTATATGCGGACCTATACGCATCCTTGCAAACTGACTATAATGAACGACTAAACACACAACGTAAGATAGTCAAAAAAGAAATAAACTCCATACTTAAACAACAGTCTGAGTTTTTGATACATAGGACAAGACAAAATTACTATTTTCACGGCTCCAGACCTAGCCATCTATTGGCAATGAAAATACGCTCAAATGATCATTTCTCAGATATCCCCTCGATTAGGACGAGCCAGGGTGCAGTCACTACTGATTCGAAAAAGATCAATGACACTTTTAAAGAGTTTTACTCACAGTTATATAGCTCAGAGGGTAATCTGGATGACTCTAGATTTGAATCGTTCATCGGCGGGCTTGAGATACCCCACATTTCTGAGGAAGAGGCCAAGGAACTGGGGAGACCGATTACTCTCGTAGAATTGAGGGAGACTATTGTTGAAATGCAGAGGGGTAAGGCGCCAGGCTGGGATGGTATTCCACCCGAAGTGTATTTAGCTTTCTGGGACCAACTGGGTCCATTGATGCTCGATATGATCAATTACGCTATCGAACAAGGGGAGTTCTCAAGAGATGTCAATATGGCGTTGATTTCTTTACTTCTCAAAAAGGACAAAGATCCCAATGATTGTGGTAGCTATAGACCCTTGAGTCTTCTCGGGGCCGATTTAAAGGTGTTTGCCAAGGTGCTGGCCCGTCGCCTGCAGAGATTTATGCCTGTATTGGTACACTGCGATCAAACTGGTTTTATCCCGGGGCGTCTGGCTGCAGATAATCTTAGGAGGCTGTTGCATGTAATCGATAACAGTAAAGACAATACAACTCCATCCACAGTTCTGTCTTTGGATGCCATGAAGGCGTTTGACAGACTTGAGTGGTCATACCTGTGGAAGGTACTTGAGGTCATGGGTCTTGGAAAGAGTTTTATTCATATGATTAAAGTCCTGTATGCCTCGCCGTCTGCGATGATACTGACAGGCAAAAACTGTTCCACACTCTTTCCAGTCTCCAGATCTTCTAGACAGGGTTGCCCTCTGAGCCCGGGACTGTTCGCGCTTTCCCTCGAACCTTTGGCCCAATTTATTAGGCAATCGGAGGACATCGTCCCCATAATGGTCAACAATACTCCACACAAAATTGCTCTCTATGCGGATGACCTGCTGATTTTCATGGACGACCCCTCCCGGTCGGCCACAAAATTATTGAGGATAATCGACGACTTTGGTAAATTGTCAGGTTTTAAGATTAACTGGAACAAATCAGCCTGCCTACCTCTTAATGAACTGGCCAAGGCGGTACGACTACCAGCTGATATCCCCATAGTAGAACATTTTAAATACCTGGGCATAGAGATATTCCCCACGCTGAACCAAACTACTAAGTACAACTTCACGGGTACTTATGATAAAATACGCCAGGATCTAGACAGGTGGTCGTCCCTTCCTAACTCCTTACAAGCCCGGGCTTCCATAATCAAAATGAACATCCTGCCTAGGATAAATTTTATTAGCTCAATGCTCCCCCTGCCCCCTCCAATAGACCACTGGCGCAAGGTACAATCGATGGTATCTAAGTTTGTCTGGAATAACAAACGCCCGAGAATCAAAAGGGCTACTACTCAACGTAGGAAACAAGATGGGGGCCTCGCAATCCCTGATTTTAAACTTTATTTCTGGTCCTTTTCACTGAGACCTCTGATGTGCTGGCTAGACCCTGTAGAGGCTGTATCGTGGCGCTCCTTAGAAGCGGCGGCGGTGTCTCCGCTAAGATTGCAGGATGTAGTGTACTCCACTGTCTCTATTGCGAAATGCCGGCTGAGGTATGGACCGATCATAACTCACGTGATCCAAACGTGGCGTAATGTACAGAGGTCGTGTGGGGTTAAATGCCCTTGGCACCTGGACTCTCCAATTTTTAATAACCAGCAATTACTTGTTGGACACAAGCCGGTTAATATTCCTCAATGGCAAAGGAGGGGAGTGCATACTCTGGAGGATATTTATGATAAGAACGGCCTCCGTGCGTTTCAGGACTTAAGAGAATTTTATGATCTTCCCGGCGAGTCCTTCTTTCTTTACCTTCAACTAAGGTCAGCACTGAGGGCGCATGGCGTACCGTGGGCTCAAGCCTTGCACCCACACCCCTTCCTCAGGCTCATAGTGGACAGGACGACATCCAGAGGGTTTGTCTCCGACTTTTATACGCTCTTAATTCAATCCACGTATAAAAATGTATCATTGGATACAATCTGGCGTGTGGATATCCCGGAGTTGGACCCCGAGTTTGACTGGGATGATGTTTGGGCAAATGTGGCATTATCTTCCCGCAACCCCAATCACCAGCAAATTAATTTTAATTATATTCATAGGACCTATCTTACACCTAGGAAGCTATTTGCTATGGGACTGATAACCGACTCTCGGTGCACTTTGTGCTCTCAAAAGGCCACTGGCACTTATATGCATATGTATTGGGATTGCCCACCAGTGGCCCGCTTCTGGAGGTCAATAACGGACAAACTTTCAGATCTGTGTGGCTTAACTATCCCATTCTCAGCTGTTACGCTACTCCTGAACGATATAACGACACTACCCGCGTCCGTACAACTGAAAAGGGTTGTCCTAGCGGGCGTCACAGCAGCGAAGAAGCTAATAGCAATGAGATGGAAGGAGCCTGAGAAGCTTACAATGATTAACTGGTCCCTAACTCTATTGGATGTGATTTATCTTGAGATATCCACAGCCCGGGTGATTGGGGTGGGGCAGGCTGGAATTGACCTGTGGTTCGCAGCAGCTGAGAAGGTAAAGACCGCAGTGTGCGGCTGAGCGGGGTTGGGGTGCGTGTTCGGGTGAGTCCGGCGGTCTCTTGGGAGGGGGAGGAGGAAGTGTTTTTGTCTGTCTTGTCCCTTGTCTTGTCATCTTGAGTTTAGCTGGGGATATTATGGGGGGGCAGCTATTTAACTAGTTCTTCACTGTTTGGCCACTTTTACACGGTCTCTGTGAGTCTATGGAACACCTACAGGTTTTTGTTTTTTCATGAAGGTTCATTGCTCTGGTTTCAGGTCGTGTTCCCCCAAAAAATGGTCCTTGTGGTGGGTTGGAGATGTACGTTTTATTAATATGGGGTCACACGGCCGGGAATCGGGACTGAACACTGGGAAAGACCATTTATTAGATAGTACCCCTTGGAATTAATTTAGTAGGTTGAACTCTGGTTTCTTTTCTTTTGTCTGTATAATTGTTAGTCATTATTATTATTGTTTTTGTTATTTTCTTGTGAAGTTCTATGTATTGTGATTGTGGTTAATGTGTTGTCTTGTTTCGTGAGAATGTCAATAAAAAAATTTGATCAAAAAAAAAAGATGCAGTGGTGTGTATCATTTCTGTCACCAGTGATAAATCGAAGAGCAGAATCATAAACAGAATCTAGTGGTTTAAGAGTCGAAGGGGCAGCATTTCTGTAAATGACGTCTCCATAATCCAAGATAGATAGATAGACTGCCTCAATAACCCTCTTTATACATCATTGGGACACTAGATCTATTCCTGTACAGAAAAAACATTAATTGCCTCAATTTACTGGCAAGGCTGTCTATATGGTATTTAAAAAAAAAATTATCATCGAGCCAGATTCCAAGATATTTATATTCAGTTACCCTTTCTATGTCAGACCCATTTCTAGTCAATACGTATATGCAAACTGTTGATCAATATTTCTGGCCTGAGAGAACACCATGAATTTAGTTTTGCTTGCATTCAGTACAAGCGTAAGGCCTATAAACTCATCTAGCAGAGCATTAAATTAATATTGTAGATTGTCAGAAGGTATTTGTACAGAATCCGCGGTACAGTAGATAATTGTGTCATCCACATATAAATGGGCTTGACAGCACTTCAAGGACAAAATAATATCATTAATATAAATATAGTAAATAAAACGGGGCCTAGGATCGATCCTTGTGGAACACCTTTTGTAATGGGTAATAATTCTGACTGGATTTTGCCCACTTTGACGCATTGGTTTCTGCCTGATAAATAGCTCTGAAACCAACGCAAACAATTACATCGAAACCAATATTGTACATTCAACAGAAGAGAATGATCAACCATATCGAATGCTTTGGACAGATCTATAAATATAGGGCAGCACAATGTTTCTTTTTGTCTAATGCAGAAACTATATAATTTATAACTAAAGTGGTAGCTGCTGAGATTGTACTGTGGTTGGCTCTGAAACCCGATTGATGGGGGCTTAGAACAGAGTGGTTAGAGAGAAACATTTTGAGTTGGTTATTCACTAGTGATTCCAGGATTTTAGCTAAGCAGGACAACTTGGAAATTGGACGATAATGGGCCGTTTTCCAAATACTGGGAACTGTTTCTGTTGATGTAGAGAGATTAAAAAGATATGCTATTTGCTCTGTGATTACTGGTCCAAGTTGTCCTCCCCAGTCAACTTTCTGGTATCAATAGACATCAACATATTAAAGAGATGATGGAAAAAGCTCTGAGGATTCTACAGTGTCCTTCTCACACCTGCTTTTCTTCCTTGAGTGACTTGCCAGTTCAAGCTGGGTCTTTCTAGACTGATGTCAGACCCATGGAACATACGCAAGTTAGCTCCATTATGTCTGAAAATAGCACACTGAGAAATAAACAAATAGCTTGCCAGTGAAAAGGGTCATCAATAAAGTCAATTTAACTTACCATGGTGATGTGTTGGTGTCTTCCATGCCAGGGGGATTCCTGGCGTTGTAACCACATTAAAGTGTGGAAAAATACTATTTTGTGCCCCTCTCTGTACTAACAACAGCTGCAAGGCATAGCTTACACATGAAGGCTACACTTATACTGTGTCTAACTAATACAAAAACTGATTGCACACTGATCCCGTTCCCTTGGTAACACAGATAAATGAAGAAACTAATCACAGTGCCAGGAATTCATTGCGGCATGAGAGACAAGACACCAACACATCACCACTGTAAGTCAAATTGACTTTATTGGTGACCATTTTTGTCTGCAAGCTATTTGTTTAAAAAATACCAATGGTTAAACACTTCAGATGTTTAGGAGTTGAAGTATTCCCTACTATAAGCCAAACAGTGAAGTACAATTACATAAAATTCCAAGATAAGATCAAATACGACTTTGACAGGTGGTCCAAACTCAAAAACTCAGTACAGGCACGGGTATCAATAGTTAAGATGGATGTTTTACCTAGAATCAACTTCATTAGCTCAATGTTACCGTTACCCCCTCCTGATGGTTACTGGAAAAAATTACACTCCACCGCATACAAATTTATTTGGAATAACAAACCTCCAAAAAAAAAGATCCACCGCACAGAGAAACAAAGCCGACAGATTTTTACCACTATTTTAAAGCGTACTCTTTAAGACCACTGACAACCTGGTTTGATTCCCAAGCATCTGTATCCTGGAGAAACTTAGAAGTAAATATAGTAGCACCACATAGACTGCAGGACATCGTATACACCATATTATCAATTAAGCAATGCGAATTGAAATTTGGCCCCCTTATTACTCATGTGATCCGAATATGGCGTGAAACACAAAGAAAATATTCTAACCAACATAAATGGCATAGTCATACTCCCCTATTCAATAACAATGCACTCCTGATTGGAAAACAACCTATAAGATACCCTAAATGGGAAAAGCAGGGCATACACACATTAGGAGATGTTTTCAACAAACAGGGTTTTTGTAGCTATAAAGACATACATAAAAAAATTTATCTCATCAGTTCCACATATTATTTTTACGCACAGTTATTGGTTTGTTTGAAGGCTCATGGAGTCCCATTAAGGATACCAATTGAGCACCACAGATATCACAAATTCTTCTATGAAAGAGAGACATCGAGAGGTTTCGTATCAGATTTGTATCATCACTTACTAACGTCCTCGTATGGAATCCTCCCCCTAGACTCAGTCTGGAGGAGGGATATACCAGACTTGGAAATAAATTTTGATTGGCAAGAAGTGGGCAAATGTTCGAATTGCGTCATGTAACCCGGACCATCAACAAATTAATCTTAATTATATTCATAGGACATACCTGACTCCTATAAGATTGAACAGAATGGGACTTACAAGACTCCAGATGTTCCTTATGTACAAATGGGGATGAGGGTACATTTATGCACATGTATTGGGACTGCCCACCAGTTAAGATATTCTGGAAAGAAGTGGCCCAGCAATTATCAAATTTCTTATTTCTGAACATAAAGTCAAGATAGACTGCGCTCACAAATTATAACACTGGGTGCTGAAATCCCGTCGAGTATAATAGAAAAAGAAAGCAATACGCTTGGGCTAGCCATCAACACTGAGGAAGGAACATAATAGTTCCGAAACATGTTTGTTTCAGGCTGCCATTAAATATACCAAAATCTGTGAGTGCTGGTCCAAGCGTATTGCTTTCTTTTTCTATTATTTCTGAACATACCTGTACACCCCTCTGTATTGCTGTTGAATGATGTTTTTCAGTTTGGAGCACCTATACAGCTAAAGAGATTCGTTTTATCTGGTCTCACAGCGGCTAAAAAGCTGATAGCATCACGATGGTTTCAACCGGAAAAAAATGTGTCGGAAGGTATGGGTTCTTACATATCTCGATGTGATCTATCTAGAAATATCTACAGCAAGAATTTTAGGTGTCAGTGAAGCCAAAATTGCAATCTGGTTAGAAGTGGTGGAGAGAATAAAAGCTAGCATATGAATTGTAGTGCCTGGTTAGGAACGAATGATAATGGATGGATTATCCAAGTGGGGGTCCGGGGGAGGTGGGCGAGCGAGAGCATATGTATGTAGGGTATTAGATAGCAAGTATTAGGTGTATATCTCGTATACTACATTTATTTAAATGGTGATTTCATTGGATGTTTACTGTTAATGCTTGTATGTCTAATTTTATGTTATGTTTAAAAAATAATTAAAAAATAAAATACAAAAAGCTATTTGTTTATTTCTCAATGTGCCGCTTTCAGGAGCTAGTTTGTGTACAGTACGTTCCATGGGTCTGATGTGTCCTTCAAGGTCCTAAGGTCCTTCAGACTCGGTCCTGAGCAGCTGGAATTGTGTTGCTAGTGAACCCAAACACTTGAATACCTGGATCCTCATCCTCATCATTGAACACATTTGTACTCACTCTTGCTCTGCAGTTCTTACACCAGCAACGCCAATGTATGTTTTCGCCCCTTGCTTGGTGTGGGTGGAACCGGAAGTTCTGAACAAGTAAAACCTTTCCTCCACGGTTTCCAGGGATCAAGCTTCCATGAATAGCAGCTATTTTAAACTGAGGAAGCATAGGGCTGTGGGAACATACAGTAGGGTTGTGGGAACATAGGGATGTGGGAACATAGGGTTGTGGGAACATAGGGCTGGGGGAACATAGGACTGGGGGAACATAGGGTTGTGGGAACATAGACACACACTTGGGTCCATTTAGTTGTTTATCTATTTATTATTGTCAAATTAAATAAAATCTTCAGCATCCATTTCAATGTCCAGCTCAAGGGATTTCTCACTCCACTGCAGTTGACATGTTCACTCAACCACCTTTTAATAAATATACCCCTGTACTGATGCTATGACCAATCACCACTAAGACATTACAATGATGTGCCTAATCCCCATGACACACCAGCTTCATATGTGCCTGTCTAGACATCTGTACACAGCAATTATGGATGTCTATAGTAGTAGTAGTAGTAGTAGTAGTAGTAGTAGTAGTAGTAGTAGTAGTAGCAGGGGCGGACCTTCCTACAGGCGACTTCAAAACCAGGTTCTCAAACATAAACATAAAGACGGACAACACGCTCATCACAGACAAGCTGGATGTAGCCAATTACTTAAACACTTTCTTCACAAACATAGCCACAACACTGGTAAACAAACTACCCTCCCACTCAGGGCAGTATGGGGTAGAACACATAGTAGCATACTACAAGAACCTAGGCGTCCACAAAGACGACTTCAAACTGGAAATAGTAACTACAGATGAGGTACTCAAAAAACTGAGCGCCCTCCAACCAAACAAGGCCACTGGCCATGACAACATCCCCTCCAAATTCCTCAGAGACTCAGCAGCAGCCATCACCCCAGTCATCACACACATAATAAACCTCTCCATAAAACAGGGACACGTCCCCAAGGACTTCAAAATTGCGAGAGTAACACCCCTGCACAAAAAGGGCAGCAAATTAGACCCGGGTAACTACCGCCCTGTTTCTATCCTTACATCCATCTCGAAAGTCATGGAAAAAATAGTATACGAACAGATCGAAAAGTACCTTGCGGAAAAAAATCTAATCTACGAATTCCAATCTGGCTTCAGAACATCCCACTCCACTGACACATGCCTTCTCTACTTGAACGACCACATCAAACAAGAGGTGGACGCGGGCAAATACTGCGGCATGGTCATGCTGGACCTACAGAAGGCCTTCGACACTGTCAATCACACCATTCTGATTGACAAGCTAAAAGCAATTGGTTTTGATAGTTTATCAGTGAGCTGGATACAATCCTACCTGGAGGGGAGGGAACAGATGGTGGAAGTAAACGGTACACTATCCCCCCCCCTCACAGTGAGCTGTGGTGTTCCACAAGGAAGCATACTAGGACCGCTACTATTCCTAATTTATGCAAATGACATGTCGTCAGCTTGTGACTGCAACTTGTTCCTGTTTGCGGACGACTCAGCCCTGCTGGTCTCTGACAAGAACAAGTTACAGGTTGAAAAAGCCCTCAGCTCGGAACTAGGCAAAATCTGCATATGGCTCGCCGACAACAAACTATCATTACACATGGGCAAAACAGAGTCCATTCTCTTCGGTTCAAATAACAAACTCAGCAAGACCGACGGCTTCTCGGTTACAGTGGGTGACAATATTATCACAAGGAAAGATGAAATTACCTACCTGGGTTCCATCCTAGAGGCTAATCTTTCCTGTGACAAAATGGCATCCAATGTAATAAAAAAAGTCAACCAACGAACGCGATTCTTGTACCGGATCTCCGCTCTGGTAAACAAGAATACCCTGAGGACTCTAGCAGGAGCACTCATTCAAGGGTACTACGACTATGCTTGCACCTCATGGTACCAAAGCACCTCAAAGGCACTAAAAAACAAATTACAAACATCTCAAAACAAGCTAGTCAGACTACTACTTGACCTGACTCCTAGAACCCACCTCACCCCTGCCCACTTTGACAACCTAGGATGGCTTAGAGTAGACGACAGAGTACAGCAACTTGCAATGGGCCTGGTCTACAAGATACACTACGCGACCAAGGTACCCATGTACATGTCAAAATACTTCCCAAAGGTCAGTGAATACCACGATCACAACACCAGAGGGAGCTCCACAAATCATGTAAAACCCAGATTCGGATCAAACAAGGGACTAAACACGTTTCGCAATTATGCCACATCAATGTGGAACGCCCTGCCTAAAGCTGTAAAGGAATGTGAATCACTACCCACCTTCAAAAACACTCTCAAAAAACACCTACGTGAGACTGCAATTCGAAACTGGCCCCTACAAATGTCCTAACCTAGTTGTACAGTAAATGACCAAGTAAGGCTTTGTCAATATTCCAATGTACAGTGTAAAATGTATGTGTGTCCCCTTCCCAACCCCCCCCCCCCCCCCCCCCCCCACCTCCAATGTACAGCCCTCACCCAACCCACCCAACCCCACCCCACCCAACCAACCTCCTCCAATGTACAGTTTCTATGCCAAATGTATATACACTCCTTTTCTGGACACTTTTGTATCACAAACAGTACTGTATTTGCAAATCTGATATGTCATAAATGTATAGATGTAGCAGTACTGTCTATCTGTATGTCATGTATGTCATATATGTTATGATGAATTGAAAATGGGGGACCCTGATGTAAACAAGTCGAAAGTCTTTCTCTGGTCTGCATCCCCTTAACAATTGTATGTATTGAGCTGTACTGTACTGTACCCATTCTGCAATCTGTTAATAAACTTTTCAATCAATCAATCATATAGGCGGTCGCCTAGAGCGCCACCCAGAGGGGGGCGCCAAAAAAAAAAATAAAAATAAAAAAATTATTTTTTTTCTCTGTGCAGTTTTGGCGCACCCCTCTATATCGGCAACCATTATTTTTACATAAAAAAAATTCTAACATAAGGGAAAATGAGCCAAAAATCTAAAACGGTCGATCGGTCTGAGCCTCAGCTTTAGGTGTTCACAGTCAGAACATGCTAGAGCGCTGTGCATTGATGGGTATCGGTCAAGTGTTTATAGAATTGAGCGTTGAGGAAAGAAAGACTAACGTTAGAGAACTATGAAGAGGCAAAAGCCATAAAAAAAAAAAAATAAATTACAAAAAATTACAAAAAAATTACAAAAAAAAAAAAAAAAATGGGGGGGGGGGGGGGGGGGCGGCGCAGTGGTGCATCTCGCCTAGAGCGCCAAATGTGCTAGGTCCGCCCCTGAGTAGTAGTAGTGGAGGTTGTAGTGGTGATAGTGAAATCAGTAGCAGAAGTAGTAGTAAAATCAGTAGTAGGAGTAGTAGTAGTCATAGTGGTTGTAGTGGTGATAATCAAATCAGTAGTAGTAGTGGTGATGATAGTAAAATCAGTAGTAGTAGTGGTTGTAGTGGTGATAGTAAAATCAGTAGTAGGAGGAGTAATAATAGTAATAATGGTGATAGTAAAATCAGTTGTAGTAATAGTGGTTGTGGTTGTAGTGGTGATAGTAAAATCAGTAGTAATAGTAATAGTAGTAGTAATAGTAGCAGTGGTGGTTGTAGTGGTGATAGTAAAATACGTAGTAGTAGTAGTAATAGTAGTAGTAGTAATAATAGGTGGTGGTGGTGATGATGATGATAGTAAAAGCAGTAGGCTACTAGTAGTTAGCAACATTACTGCTATAACTACTAGTAGTACAATAATACCACACAGCACAATCACTGTTAGCTCTAGACACACCAGCTCCAGTGCCTGTCAAGACATCTGTACACAGCAATTCTGGATGTCTGTTATTTGCATTTTTCCCAAGCAGTCCTTGTCGTGCCATGTGTACAAAACAAATACATTTCCTGCATGATAAGAGGAAATATATTGGCATGACTGGTGTTCCATAGGTTTTTTATGTTCTAGTATCGGAGACACATCTCATCTAGGATGTCTGCTGCCATCTTCAGAGTTACAATAGGAAGCAGATTTCCAATGTGACCCTCCCCTCCCCACACACACCATCATTGATATGCTAATAATCTCATCTGTTACAATGAAGAGTGTTTTGGAGACCCCCCTCTTCCTCTGCTCTCCATGGGGGTGGGTGGGTGGGGCTCAGCTGGCCAGCCCCCTCCCCCCCACCCAAATCCTCCCCCTCACCATCTTTTTGGAACAAGGGAGTCAGGCTGGGGACCTGCGACGTGCACCTGCTCCCCGACCAACCCCCTCCCAGTCCACTCCACAAACACACAATATAATATTAATGAATAACAGCAGTCACAATAGACGTGTGATACACGTACACAAAATATAAATACACATGTACGCAAATCATTTCCAAAACAGGATACACCTGAGTCGAGCCTCCCGTCTAGCTAACCTTTCCTGCCCAGTCCCCACCCCCCTCACACACAGACCCCACATCACGCCACCCAGCCCCCCCCGCCCCCCCCTGAACTGAAGCAGCATGTGCAATAATAACAAAGAGGTTGGTCCATATCACTTCCATCAAAAACATTCAACCACATAATTTATGGTATGTTTTTTTTTATATATATATTTGAAGTCCAAAGCCTCCCTCCTGTTTAGTGCTGTATATACTATATATATTCATGTCTGAATATACCTACTTATACACGTGCATATAACCCATAACTCTGATAGCATGTACAATAATGATGTATATATTAATAAACTGTTAATTATATTGTTTACACTGCCTATTTTCATTGGTTTTCTACTGTACTATAATTTTCTGACCTGTATCATGCCTTCTACTATTACCATGTACCATGTACCTCCCCCATGCTGCTATGATGCCTGAATTTCCCCAAGGGAATCACTGAAGGAGTATCTTATCTTATATATATATTTATTTTCTTACTGCCACATCTGTGTTATGGGCATATAATTATATTGTCACAGCGTGCAGGACAGCCACATGTTTGTTGACTAATCACTTCCTACCAGGACAAAGAACGAAAGGCTCCCTCAATACACACATACACATGCACACACAAGTGTTAACCCAAGGTAATTGCACTAATACCTTGAAATATTGTTATCACCAACACTGTTGACCACTAGGAGCTGCCCAGTAAAACCACAGTCTGACACTGACGACCACTAGGAGCTACCAGTACAACCACAGTGTGACACTGTTGACCACTAGGAGCTGCCCAGTACAACCACAGTGTGACACTGTTGACCACTAGGAGCTGCCCAGTACAACCACAGTCTGAAACTGTTGACCACTAGGAGCTGCCCAGTACAACCAGTCTGACACTGTTGACCACTAGGAGCTGCCCAGTACAACCAGTCTGACACTGTTTTTTTTTTTTAATCTTTCTTCCCCTCCTTTTTCCCGATTTTTCTCCCATCCCACCCTTCCTGGTTGTTGCGTACTTTCCCCTACTGTTGGTCCGGGAGACCGGAGACTGTCACATGCTTTCCTCCGACGCATGTGCAGCCTGGGGCAGGCCAACCTGGCCGCGCAGGTTCTCACCGGGGAGAGTGTAGCGTGTGGGAGGCCACACTATCTCTCCTCAGATCCAACCCTCGCTGAGCAGGCGCCCCGACCGAACTGTAGGGGTCGCTGTCCACAACGCCCAGGACCCACCCTTCAGCTTCCCACCCCCTGATACAGCCAATTGTATCAGCGTGAGAGGACAGCCAAGCTGATAGCAACGCCGGGAGCTGGATTCGAACAGGCAAATCCTAGTGTCTCCCGGTGTTGGTGACGAACGTAATCTCCGTGCGCCACCTGCCCCCCCCAGTCTGACACTGTTGACCACTAGGAGCTGCCCAGTACAACCAGTCTGACACTGTTGACCACTAGGAGCTGCCCAGTACAACCACAGTCTGACACTGTTGACCACCGAGCAGCTGGAGCAGTTGGGGGTCAAGTGCCAACTTCACTTCCGCACCCAGATTTCTTCTGCTCGGAAATTTTGAAAGTTCTCTTTAATGTACATACTCATGTTTGAAAAGTTAAAACCTTAGTAGCAACCTCAAACCCAAAGCAAAAAGCCTACTAACACAAGGAACAAAAACATTTGGATCATTCAGATTTTATTGAAATGAGCTGAAACACAAGAGTCTCATACTGTTTTAGTATTTTTTTCTTCCAGCGTCAGGACACATCATCAGCTACAACCAATCATATATGGACACACACAGGGGTGAAAGGTCAAACGGGCCATTGAAGAGAACACAATTGGGATAAATCGTTCACAATCCGGGGGAGGGAGCAGACACTTCAAAAATGATAGCGGTTATTTAAAACACAGACACACTTCAGCCAAATACACACGTACACACGCTTTACATGACTATCATGTACTGAACCCGGTTACTCATTCCTGACCTCTGTTCCCGCTTCCTTTGTTTACTTGATTGTGCAATTTGAATGGTAATGTCGCATTAGTCACAATGACATGACAAAACGGTCTGTCTAGGAGTGTGGCTCTCTTCCCCCCCCCCCCAGTCATTGTCACGCATCCCATTTCAGTTATTTCAACACTGTGCTCATCAGTCGTCTGAACATGGTAAACACCACGCTCATCAGTCGTCTCAACATGGTAAACACCACGCTCATCAGTCGTCTGAACATGGTAAACACCACGCTCATCAGTCGTCTCAACATGGTAAACACCACGCTCATCAGTCGTCTGAACATGGTAAACACCACGCTCATCAGTCGTCTCAACATGGTAAACACCACGCTCATCAGTCGTCTGAACATGGTAAACACCACGCTCAGTCGTCTCAACATGGTAAACACCACGCTCATCAGTCGTCTCAACATGGTAAACACCACGCTCATCAGTCGTCTCAACATGGTGAACACCACTCATCAGTCGTCTCAACATGGTAAACACCACGCTCAGTCGTCTCAACATGGTAAACACTGTGCTCATCAGTCGTCTCAACATGGTGAACACCACTCATCAGTCGTCTCAACATGGTAAACACCACGCTCAGTCGTCTCAACATGGTAAACACTGTGCTCATCAGTCGTCTGAACATGGTGAACACCACGCTCATCAGTCGTCTCAACATGGTGAACACCACACTCATCAGTCGTCTCAACATGGTATAAACACTGTTCTCATCAGTCGTCTGAACATGGTAAACACCACGCTCATCAGTCGTCTGAACATGGTAAACACCACGCTCATCAGTCGTCTCAACATGGTATAAACACTGTTCTCATCAGTCGTCTCAACATGGTAAACACCACGCTCATCAGTCGTCTCAACATGGTAAACACCACGCTCATCAGTCGTCTCAACATGGTAAACACTGTGCTCATCAGTCGTCTCAACATGGTGAACACCACGCTCATCAGTCGTCTGAACATGGTAAACACCACGCTCATCAGTCGTCTCAACATGGTATAAACACTGTTCTCATCAGTCGTCTCAACATGGTATAAACACTGTTCTCATCAGTCGTCTCAACATGGTATAAACACTGTTCTCATCAATCGTTTCAACATGATAAACACTCATCAGTTAATCATAGTTTTACACCTGAAATGTGTAAACACCATCTTCTAGTAGTGTCACATTGTAAATGCAATACTGTTATGCCTCACAGTAAATTGTAGTGTTTACACATCATCAAACTCAACCACTCAAGTGTGGACAATAAAACAGCTCTTTTTAATCATCTTTAAACATCTTCTGAACAACTTTCAAATACAAGGTCAAACTGAATGGAATTCGTCCACAGTTCTGTCAGGACGCATCACTTTTCACTGCGATTCTGATGTAATATAAAAAGCCTCTGGGTTTAATCTTCTCTGGTAGCAACGCTGCTATGCTGCAACAGGCAAGGTAAAATGGGGCAAAGGGCCTCATTCAAAATCTGTGAAAAGCCTAGAGAAATGCATCTCTTCTCGGTCCAAATTGTCAGGGCGTGACAAATGTTCACAGCGAGCGCTGCTACATTTAATAGTATCCTATTTAGCGTGAACACGTGCCTCTCACTCACGTTTTTCACAGGACAAGAATAGAATGCTCCGATTGTGGGCTTCCACAGACTTGTGTCAGACCCTCCCAACAACCAAGATTAAAACATCACTGAATAGTTGTATAATTCATACTGCCAGGGTATACTGACAAGTTGATCACCCAAGCAACTGAAGTGTAGTCTACAAACCAAGCCCTTTGTTACACATAGAAAATAATCCAGTAAGAATAGTTTTAAGGCTTTCTTAAAAAGAAAAAAAAGGGTTTAGCAGCAGTCTTCTGGGTTCCTTGCAGTCTTCTGGGGAGTATTTCACAAATATCTAATGATATATCATCAAGGTTTGGATTTTAATTTGTAAAAAGGACATTGTCATAGATGCAAAGCATATTTCCTGCGTGCTGCCACTAAACGTTGAGTGAGTGAATGACTGGTTGAATGAGTAGATGCTGCTCCAGGTTTAAAAATATCTAACTATATCATTAGGTTTTGTATTTGAATCTGTAAAAAATTTAAATTAAATTAAATCTAAACTTGAGTATCAGGTTCAGTAATGTGATTCAGTCATGCATATTGATAATTGTTCATTAATTATGAACAAATATCAGAAAGTTATTCAACCATTATTATTTCTTTATCTTTAAGTTATCTAGTTTACTACGTAATCCTGCTTTCAGTAGTCAGAATGAGAAATAACTGTCTCTTATACAACAGCTAAAGGCACTGCTGGGCTCATTCTATCAACTCTCTCACACACCCAGCAAGTCAACTTCCATCCCCTATTCCCTTAGTAAAGCAGCAAGCAAGCTCCAGTCTGCTCACATAACAGTTAATACTCAGAAAAACACTCAGGATTTCAAGAAACGGTATTTCCCCAATTAGCCAGACCAGCAAAGATAATTATCTGGCCACTTCTAAGGAATACCCCTCAGGTGTTCAGCTGTTACCACGGAGACGACAGAGCAACAGGACGGCACAGAGATGACAAGAGGACCTAAAAACAATCAGCATAAACCACTTCCCACTCTGTGACATCACGTACAGACTTGGAACCGCTCGATTTGGGAACGTTGGGAAATTACATCGCTTTGAAACTTGATATAAAGATTTGGTTTCTTGTTTAGTGTTGCTTTGTTCTCAGACAAATCGTAACATGACCAACACACACATCACCCATGTAGGCGTACGCGTATGGGCACACGCTCACACACTCAAGACGGACACCTTGATTACCATGACGGCCTACACAAGATAAGTACTTAAAGGATAAGACTGTAATTAATCATTTTCTTATTGTCAACAGCCTACGAAAAGACCAAAGACTACAATGCATTTAGCTTATTTATAAGTATGGTCCATCTAGCCAACGCCAGATTATAGTTCATATCTAGAAGTCATAGAACTCCACTGTTGTCCAAGAAAGTGTTAAAACAAGCCACAGAGCCGTTGCTTTGGTCAGCAGCATAATTCATTGTTGCGATGAACATTGGTACTATTTCCTGGACTGGAGCGTAATGCTCATGCTTGGGGACCACTGTGAGTTCTGTTTATTACCGAGAGAATGATCGAGCTTCAGGGCAGGAACAGGATTCGGGACGTCCCAGATTGGGACCGGCATCCATTTGATCTGATCCGGAACCTCCTCCATCACCATCATAATCTTGTCAGGTGACATCAACAGTTGTTTATTATGTCGTTCTTGTTTAGTTTCAGCACAACAGCATAGAAGAAATGCATTGTAGGTGTTGGTCTTTTCATAGGCTATGATAGAAAGAAATAATAATAATTACACTGGCCTTATTACAAACTTCAAGTCTAAGCCCAGACAACAGATCTTGTACGGGAACCCTGCACCAGAGCCCTGCAACAGATCTTGCACGGGAACCATGCACCAGAGCCCTGTAAAAGTCTACGATGTCACTCCATTACATTGAGATCTATGCAACTACAGCAGACAATTTGCGCAAACGTAAAAAGGTGCGACCTGAATAGCAACAAAGCAACTATAAACCGTTGTTGAAAGCAACAACCTTTTTTTAATGACAAATGGAATCCATTGTTTGTGTCCGTTCCATAAACACAGACCCAGCTCATGTTCACACAGAGAGATCATGGTGTACAGAGATCATGCTCATAACATCACTGATGTAACTGAATCATCCAGTTGTGAACGATAAGTGAACAGCGTGTGCACTTTTAAAATAGAGTCGTAGGGGGGGGGGGGGCTGCTCGGTCATCGGTCATGAACAGGCTGAAGCGCTTCATTAGGTTTTCAGAGGTTTACATTTGCAAAAAAATACCACGTTGCAAACCTAGAAACTTGCCAGGGCACGTTACCTCATCCGAAATTACACAACAGCACCCCATTTCACCAGATACTGTGTGTTGGTCGGGCGTCTATTTCGGTTGGATTGGTTCCGCAAGGGTTAAAGGTTACAGATTTTTCTAAAGTCTGTCACTGCACTTCTTAAGATGAGATGTTCCTTTATTGATCCCCTCGGGGAGATTCTGGGCTCTTCTTTTGTTTACAACCGTCTTCGTAGGCTTCGTTTCAGTCAAATAACGTAGAAGCAAACGAGACAAAAACACACAAAAAGTATGAAAGTAAACGTAAAACTAAATAAAATAAACATGTTAGTGTTAGTGATATACCCACTCATATGTTCTTCACCGCGTCCGGGGGAAAATGGAATTCCAGTAATCCAAATCAATAGAATTAATATAAGTAGTAGAATATAATTAAAAGTTTATAAAACTTACAGTATGCTTTAGTTTGTAGTTTAACTGTTATTCAGCCGTTCAGTGCATGAGAGAGAGAGAGAGAGAGAGAGAGAGAGAGAGAGAGAGAGAGAGAGAGAGAGAGAGAGAGAAGTAATACAGTAATGAAGCGGTTATGGACAAGGCCCTTTAAATAAAATAAAATATAAATTATTAGATAATAATAGCTGTCGAGTAGTCTTATGTTATTTTTCTAAAAAACAAAAAGACTTAAAAAAAAGAAAAGAAAAATGCCACAAGGAACGTTCGCAACGACCCTGGTTGCAACCCTGTCTCACCTGGACCTCGACCACACGCTCCGCAGGAAGCGCTCGGAGGCCGGCCCTTTCCTTTCACAAAGACTCCGAGGAAGTATACTAACGAGGGTCTCACCCAAGCTCTTAAAGCCAAGACTTGAGTTTGTCGTGTGCGTCGGCGGTGAAAAAAAGCATCTACGGGATTATTATGGTACAGTATTGTATAGTAGTAGAGGACAGGTAAGGAAAGACAGGGGGAAGTAGGTGGAGTTGGTTGGTGTTTTTTCGACCGCGTGCACCCCAGTCGTATCTTCTGACAGGAGGTCGGAGTGGCGAAGGGTCCGGAGGAGGTGGAGGTGGAGGAGAATGGTGTTCGGTGGAGGGTGGTGCTTTTCCGTCACAGGATGAAGAAGAGCATGAGGACGACTAAGAGGATGGCCACGAGGATCCCGATGGCGCACCACTGCCGCCGGTCTGTGGAACGAGAAAGAGATCCAAGTCAAAACACATAAAGGTATCGGATTCATAAATAAGGAAAACTAATAGTTTATTTTATTTTTTATTCATATTTTTATTCGTATTTACAATGACGGCCCAGCGAGAGGACAAAGGGCCTCTCGAAGGGTAACAGGAAAAGGGGATAAGGAAATAATTAAAGGAACATGAAGCAGAGCAGACAAATTACAGTTAAAAGGCTGGGTGACAGTTGCAGGTGTGTGTAAACAACTCTGCAATAGAGCACATTTTACAGCTATCTGAATGTGTAGAAACAACCGTCATGCACGGTGTATTTTCTGCCCTGAAAATAGCTGACTTGAGGACTAGGGAGGCACCTTTCCCACGCTCATTATCGATACCGGGCCAATACTACAGAAATATGATGGTATCAACATGTGTGGTCTGGTCTGATAAGAGTACTAGTACTTTGTAAACTGAACATGTGTGGTCTGGTCTGATAGAGTACTAGCACTCAAATTGTGGTCACTCATCCATTCACTCACTCACTCACTCACTCACTCAAATCAAATTTCAAATCAAATTTATTTATAGGGCCCGACAACACACGTTAATGTCCCCATGGGCCGTACAGGTCTTCTTTAAACAAGTCAAGAAGAAAACATAACAATAAGTCAAGAACAGAACAAGAACACCATAAGGTCCAAACATTTTTAGATGAATGCAAATAAATGAAAGAATGCAAGCACTCCCAGACATACCCCACGCGAAGGTAAGGAAAAACCTAACAATAGGGAAAAAAGCTCCACAGGCAGTGTGGAGGAGAGAAACCTTAGAAGGGCCATTCAAGGGGGGATCTCCCTTCTTAGATGTTGGTGATAGTAGTGTTGCAGACGGACAGTTGGTAAGCATGCACTCATGTAATCACAGGCGTTCTAGCAGTCAGTAAAGGACGTTCTAGCAGTCAGTAAAGGACGTTCTAGCAGTCAGTAAAGGACGTTCTAGCAGGCAGTAAAGGAAGTTCTGGGAGTCAGTAAAGGAAGTTCTGGGAGTCAGTAAAGGAAGTTCTAGCAGTCAGTAATGGACGTTCTAGCAGGCAGTAAAGGGTGTTCTGACACTGACCGTCAGTAAAGGCCTGTCTAGCAGTCAGTAAAGGATGTTTTAGCAGTCAGTAAAGGATGATCTGACAGTCAGTAAAGGCCATTCTAGCAGTCAGTAAAGGATGTTCTAGCAGTCAGTAAAGGATGTTCTAGCAGTCAGTAAAGGATGTTTTAGCAGTCAGTAAAGGATGTTCTAGCAGCCAGTAAAGGATGATCTGACAGTCAGTAAAGGCCATTCTAGCAGTCAGTAAAGGATGTTCTAGCAGTCAGTAAAGGATGTTCTAGCAGTCAGTAAAGGACGTTCTAGCAGTCAGTAAAGGATGATCTGACAGTCAGTAAAGGCCATTCTAGCAGTCAGTAAAGGATGTTCTAGCAGTCAGTAAAGGATGTTCTAGCAGTCAGTAAAGGACGTTCTAGCAGTCAGTAAAGGATGTTCTAGCAGTCAGTAAAGGATGTTCTAGCAGTCAGTAAAGGATGTTCTAGCAGACAGTAAAGGATGTTCTAGCAGTCAGTAAAGGATGTTCTAGCAGTCAGTAAAGGATGTTCTAGCAGTCAGTAAAGGATGTTCTAGCAATCAGTAAAGGATGTTCTAGCAGACAGTAAGGGATGTTCTAGCAGTCAGTAAAGGATGTTCTAGCAGTCAGTAAAGGATGTTCTAGCAATCAGTAAAGGACATTCTAGCAGTCAGTAAAGGACGTTCTAGCAGTCAGTAAAGGATGATCTGGAGGGACGTTTGGTTGCATGCACAGGTAGCGTTGTTATAATGTGTATCTCCACATGGGTTCCTGAACAGCCCTACCATCTTGTCTCGTCCCCTCCTGCTTCCAAACAGCCTCCGTCACTCCCATCCTCAAGAAGCCCGGTCTCGACCCAGACAAGCTCAACAACTACCGCCTGATCTCCAACCTTCCTTTCCTTAGTAAAATCTTGGAAAGAGCAGTGCCCGCCCAACTCCATCAATATATGTCCAACCATGAGCTCTATGAGCCTTTACAATCCGGCTTCAGAACTCACCACAGCACAGAGACCGCCCTCATCAAAATTACTAACGACCTCCTCCTTGCAGCTGACTCTGGCCACATCAGCATCCTCATCCTCCTGGACCTTTCTGCAGCCTTCGATACAGTTTCCCATTCCATCCTCCTCAACCGCCTATCGGACCACCTTGGCATCACTGGCTCAGCACTCTCCTGGTTTCAAACCTACCTCACTACCCCAACACAGTTCATCACTATCAGTGATTCCAGTTCCACCCCGGCCCCAGTCAAACCAAGGCGCCCCCCAAGGTTCTGTACTTGGCCCAATTCTGTTCACCATCTACATGCTCCCCCTTGGTCAGATCATCCGCCGCCATGGCCCGTTTCCACTCCTACGCAGACGAGACGACACACAACTATACCTCTCCACCAAACCATCCACCCAGCTCCCCCCACGCTCCCTTGTCAACTGCCTCCAAAATATAAAAACCTGGATGTCATCTAACCTCCTCAAACTGAACAACAATCAAACTGAGCTCATGGTTGTGGCACCCAAGGCCCTGCTCCGGAAGGTTGGAGATCTCACCCTGGACATAGATGGCTGCTCCATCTGCCCTTCCCCAAAGGTCCGCAACCTGGGCGTCATCCTGGACTCCTGGACCCATCCGGGGACAGTTGTCACCAAATCCGCCTTCTATCACCTCAGAAACATCTCCAGACTCTGACCATCACTTTCCGACTCCACAGCTGAGACCCTCATCCATGCCTTCGTCACCTCCCGCCTGGACTACTGCAACGGGGTCCTGTCCGGGGTTTCTCACCCGCACCAAACCCTGGCAGCACCCCACCCTCATCCACCTCCACTGTCTCCCCATCAAATCCCGCATCACCTACAAAACCCTCCTGCTCACTTACAAGTCCCTCCATGCTCTGGCACCTCAGTACCTCACTGACCTCCTCCACCCCCACACTCAGGCCATGGTTCCGCTTACAACGTTTCATTTTCGAATTATTTCGTTTGCATGTCCAAGTTAAAGGGCAACGCCGTTTTGGCAGGAAAAACGCGGTTTCCTAGCAGCAACGCTCAAAGGGTGTTTTCGTTTTGAAAACTCCCCGACAACAGTGGCATGTAATTTGCGTGAGCCAGATACGGAGCCGTTCATGTCCAACGCCCATGCACAGTAGTAGACACCAACGCTAAATTCTCCCCTGGCTGGACCTCGACTCCGTCCATTAGTCCAAACATCAGAACTATTTCTGGGAGTCACTTGCAATATCGCGCGATAATTAATATAATTTGCTGTCTCCCAACACCAACCGGCCATATGGGGAGGCTATACAGGATATCAGCTGCATTCTCCTCAGATTGCTTATTCATGTGCTTTATAACGGAGCAGATGGATAACCATTTGACTCCATCCTCCCAGACACTGTCAGAGATTGATTTTGTACTTGCTTTTAATTTCGCCATAATTAATTAGATCATTACAACTGTTTTCCATTGATCTTCCCCGTTTAAACCCAAAACCAAGAGGTGAATTATATCCACAGTGGTAGGGCTAACTCTAATGTAAGGGTGTGATGCTGTCCACACGCAGTTATTTCATGTGTTGTCAAGTTATTGTTATAAGGAGCCCAATCCAAACTACAACAGTCTGCATCCCCTTAACAATTGTTTGTATTGAGCCGTATTGTATTGTACCCATTCTGCAATCTGTTAAATAACATTTTCATCCATTTCTACTAGTGTTAACGTTACTACGTTAATGTACGATAGCATCAATGCTAACTATATACATGGAAAAACGCCAATCACATTAGCATGTAGCTAACAACATCAGAGATCTTTTTGTGAGACTAAACTTTCCGCTCTTGGTGGTAAATTGTGTTGATGTTGGTTTTGTTTCATCAACAAATGAGGCAGAACACACAGTGAATGTATCCGTTTTTGTTTATTGCACTTTTATTGCACGTTGTTTCTTGCTGAAAAATAAATGCTATGTTGCTAAATGGCTCACGCAAGGTATTTAAAGATGGTGGATTTCTGATTTTGAGCAGGCAGTGTAGTGACGCGTTCAACCCCTTCTGATTAGTTGAAAATGGCCTTCATATTTGAACTACATCGCCACCTACTGCTTTGGCATTGTACTACATGTATATACATCACTCGGTGCTCACGAGACAAAACGACGTCTAACTTGCCTGCCAATACACAGCGTTCTGAAAAGCTAAATGAAACGAAATAGTTTTGGCTATAATGTAACCGCAGCCTCAGTCTCTGCGATCCTCAGACACTGGTCAGCTCTCCATTCCTCGAACCAGACTGCGGACCTTTGGGGACAGAGCTTTCAGCGTGGCAGCTCCCACTCTCCGGAACTCCCTCCCTGCAGAACTCCGCAACGCCCCAACTCTGGACTCCTTAAAAAACTCCTCAAAGCCCACCTCTTCAACATGGCCTTTGACCAGTAATTACCTCATTGAATGTTGTGTCTGTCCACCATGTTTGTTATTGTTGTTTTTCACCCTATGTAAAGCGACCTTGGGTTTTATGAAAGGCGCTATATAAAACCAAGTTATTATTACTATCAGCCAGATGTCTCCTAACTAACTAGCAAACAAACAATATTTAACAAATGCAGATACCATCTATTAGTACCATTAATTATAATTACCGTTGGGTTACTGTTAGGCAGGGCTTAAGTGTATGGGGCGGGGCAAACATAGACCAATGAAGGCAGATCTCCCCTGCACTGTTCCTATTACGAAGTATTAACTATCACACTATTACACTATCACACTATTAACACTTTGAGTGCCAGCAGGGGGCGCACGATGTATCGCTTGAGTGCCAGCGCTTAAGTCAATGAGAGGGCGAGCACATTTGCAAACGCATAAACTATATCTTAAATTATGGCTATGTGTCTAATACGCCCGTCGCTTATCAATGACTTGCTTGCAGTCAACATGTATGAAACGGATTGTTTTTTCATCTGTACATTTCCATTTTATACCATTTTGAAAAACACTCGTTTTAAAAAATTTCCAGAAAAAAAGAGATTCTGCAGGAATCGCCCTTTAGTGGAATACACAATACACGTTGTCATTTTTCAGCCTTTTTATGAATCGTTTTCAAATAAACGCTAGACTATCGATAGTATATGTGTACTTACCGTAATTCCTCTAATAGTAACCCCGGCTTGTATTTGTTTCAACTGTAGCGGGTACCAGGCTTGTATTAGGAGGAGGCCTGTATAAGAGGGAGGCCTATATTTCAAATTTTCAAACGGATCATAATGAATAAATCAACATTTTGTGTCAGTTTGAACCCAGTAAAATGTACTGGGTTAATTTATTGAAACCAAGTACTGTATGAAATAGTAAACAGTGCAATTACAGGTGGTCACTGGTCATTTCAACGTTTTCAAAGTGAAATCAAGTAACTAGCTCAGTATGCAGCTCAGTATATTAGTAACCCGGCTTGTATTAGGAGGCCGGCTTATAATTGCTTAGCTCAAGAGCGCACCCAGCCATTAATAGAGACCCGGCTTGTATTTGAGACCCGGTTACTATTAGAGGAATTACGGTATGCACACTAGAGAAGCGGGCTGAAAAAACGATTATCTATTTCCTGATCAGCACACACACACACATACACATAGGGGACACGTTGAGATAAATGTGAAAAAAACTCTGATTACCCCAAGACTGGTCAAATAGATTCCTTAACTCACATCAGATGTTCTCCAAAAAGATTATTCCAATTCCTGATCGCCATTCCAAATATCGATCACGTTTATTGATCCAACGCTGGGTACTCGAAACACATAATCCACGCTGTTCTGAAGGACCACAATGAGTCCGATCGGCTCGGGTTACATGCCTGAGAAGTAAAATGTGGATTCCGGATTTTTCTTTTCTCATCCATTTTCATTGAGTCCAATCCAATGCGTGCATTACCATCCGGGAGACGATAGGGGGTGGTATTTTCCCTGTTCGAGGCCAGATACAGTCCCAATGGTAATGTGAGGCTAGATTGATGAGAAATTAATGGCAATCGCTAATAAAAGAAATAGCGATTAAATAATGAGATTTCTCATCCTTGGCACTCAACGCATGGCATGAACTAACAAGATTTCTCGTGGCTGGCACTCAAAGTGTTAAACTATCACACTGTGGTGGAATCAGATAGGTTAATCATGCACGTGATAAAATGTTCATGGTTGATACAAATTTATTGTGAAGACATGGCTGATCAAATACAATGTATGTAACTGAGGGGTACAATTCCCTGACTGTATTACTAGATATGATACTTACTACCACTACCTTTGTACTTAATATTCGGCCACCCAGTACACGGCATAAATATATTATCATGAACACTCTCACGTAGATGAAACGGATCCAACACAAATGTACGAATTAGAAACAGGTCTTTATTTCCTACACAGCGATGGTGTGTAGAATAAGCACTTAATCACTTAATTACATTTATGAATTGAAATAGTATGCACTTTTATGGCAAGGAGTATTCGTCGGTATATCAATAGAGAATGTCCAATCTCTGAAAGCGCAGGTGGTAAATATACGACCTGGAATAGTTAAGGAATAACAGCAATGATACTTTAATGATTATAGGCTGGATACACTAGAGGGGGGTTAATCCGGTCGCTTGTAAGCCGACAGGAGTAGGAGGGGGGGGGGGGGGGGTAGAATCCAGCTGCCTCGTCCGGCCAAGGGTATCCCAGGTGAACCCACTGTAGTGCCGTTCAATGCGCCGGCGATCCTTGGACCACAGATGAAAGCAGGTGGACTCTTTGTGGGCCGGCTCTCTCCGGTCCACGGGGGAGAGACGTGAAGAGACCTCGTCTTGCAGAGCGTCTCCTCACCTTGCGTCCTCTCCAGGGGGGGGGGTTCCAACACACGGCAGTGTCGGGGGTCTTTATCCATGGAATAATCAAAGTATCCAAAGCATAATCCGTGCCTGGGAAGGCGGGCTGTCGTCGGTAGAATAATCCGGTATACAGGTCCACTCGCTCGTCGGCTCTGGGGCTCCTCGGGTGCAGCTTCACATAGGGTCAACCACCCTGGGTAAGCAGCCAGTTCTCTGCCCGAAACGATGGGGTACTGACTACGGTAGTATTCTCACCGCACGAAGCACTATATATTAACAGACTATTATTAGCTTAATAGACTACGTCCAACTCGACGATATAGTGCCAAATATGACTATTCAAATATTAATATACACGATGTCTCAATACCGATGGTAGGCGAACTTGGCCTTACTCCCACACGTGGCGTCGCGGGGAGGCTTTACGTCTGTGACTCTATTGGAGGGTAAGAAACTGGACTGAAAAGAAAGTCCTACTTTAGTAGCGCAGTATATATACGCACTATGAACAAATAGTCCCATTAGTGGTGCGGTAGCCAAATTCCTACGCGGAACTAGGACTTGTTCGTACATGTCGAGCGGTACGTTTGAACTGGGTCTGAGGGGTATGGCAGCCTGGCACCAAGGTCTCGACCAATAGTAGAATGGAGACTATTATGGGATGTTCAGTAGGCTAGAATGGATATTCAATGCATATTGTACAAGGAATATACAAGGGATATCAGGGAATATTAGAGAATATACAAATACAATTAAATATATATATATAAATAAATATATATATTCGGTTTAATCTGGCCCTTCACAACAGCCACCCCCTGAATAGGTCCCAGACCTAATCAGTTAAACAGAGACAGATTAATCGCGTTGTCTATTTACACATAAGGGTTTGCTGTAGGGGTCAGTCAACTTCACAAAGTCATAGGGTTGTAGGGTCATGGTCATCATCGATTGTGTCTGGGAGTCGAGGCAGTTCTATGAGCCTTGCCACGGGACGGGTGTAAGTGCGACCCTGGACGAGCACTTCAGCTGCTCGGACCTTGCCATCGGCACCGGTGATCACTTTGCTTACGCGGCCGGCCGGCCACATAGCTCTGGGCAGTGATTGATCAATAATCATGACGACTGTTCCTTCTGTCAAATTGTCTCACTCCTTTACCCACTTCTGGCGGGTCTGTAGAGACGGTAGGTAGTGCAGTAGGAAACTGTTCCAAAACTTGTCGGCTAATACTTGGCTGTACCTCCACATTCGTCGGCCGTTCGCTTCTTCAGGCCGGTACATTGTCTGTGGTAATGCAGGATCTAGCCGCCCCATCAGGAGTGTGTTGGGGGTAACTGGGTCGATATCCGCCACATCACTGGAGACATATCCGAGGGGCTTCGAGTTAAGTACTCCCTCAATCTCCGTGAGGACTGTCTCTGCTCCTGCGTGATGTACATCCTCATCGTATTTCTTTATAATCAGCTCTGTGACCTTGTGTCGGCTGTTCAATACGATCGGGTATTTAATGTCATCCGGTAGATTGGGGGCTCTGCGTAGGCGACCACCCACTCTGATGAGGGTATGAGCGTCGCTCTCGGGGGCCAGGTGAATTAATCTGCTGTCGGATGGGACGGGCTTTCCTCCCTGTAGACAGGCCAATTCATCGGGGAACGAGTCTCTCTGGGCTCGCTGCAGTAGAAGCAATTCTGCTTCCTCGTAGTTAGCTGCTGACATATCAGCGGGGGACTTGCACTCCGGGTGGTACCGCAGGAATGTTCTTTGTTGTGCACTCTCTATGGACGTGCAATCGTTTATGTTAGGGTCGGTGGAGGCTACGGTGCTCAATCCACAGAACACAGACTTCTTAATTTCCACCTCCTCTGGACTTGCTTCCCTCGGGATAGGCATGGGCCACTGTCCTTCCGGGAGTCTTAGGAATGCGGGGCCGTCACTGTAGACATTGCGACGGGTGAGGTCATCCAGGGGCATCCCCCGGGTGATGACGTCAGCTGGGTTCTGTTTTGTATCAACGTAGCGCCACTCTGTTTCTCCGGTTAACTCTTCGGTTAAGTCTTGAATCTCGGTGACTCTGACTCCCACGAAGACTTTGTACTTGCATGAGTCCGATTTGATCCAGGCGAGTACCGTCGTGGAATCTGACCACAGGATTGTTCTAGACACCGGTATGGTGAGATCACGTTGGATGAGCGTGGCTAGGTGCGCTCCGGCTAGGGCTGCGCAGAGCTCTAGATGTGGGATAGATTGTTGCTTGCGTGGGGCTATTCTCGAGCGGGCGAGGACAAATGCTGTGTAGATCTCTCCCCCCTGGTCTTGGGCCCGCAAGTAGGCTACTGATCCGTATGCGACCTCTGAGGCGTCACTGAAGACGTGTAAGTCCATTTTACATGTCTCTGGCCTCACCGTGGGTGGGAAGTAGCTTCGGCGCATATTAACGCCTGGGAGTGAGTGGAGCTCCATCTCCCACTCTCTCCAGGTGGATGCAAGGTGTGCGGGAATGGGGTCGTCCCAGCCCTGGTCCTTGTCCCACAATGCTCGTACAATCATTTTTGCCCTGGTGGTGTACGGTAGAATACATCCTAGCGGGTCATATTGTCGGGCGAGTGTTGTGTACACACTCCGTCTGGTGGTCGGCGCCGCCGCCGGCCTTCCCTGCTCCGTAGTCAGGGGCTTGTGTCTGTAGTGAAGCGAATCTGTTTTGAATCGCCACACCAATCCCAGGGTCATCTCCTGGGCTTCTCCCGGGATTGTAGCCATCCAGGTCTCGCTGCTGGCTGCCTTGTCCTCGGAGGAGAGGCTGCACAGTACTTGCGGATCGCTGCTGGCCCACTGCCTGAGATCAAAGCCGCCTTTGATCAATGAGGCGCGGAGTTTAATCAGGAGAGCCTCGGCTTCTTCCTGGGTTGAAAGGCTTTGTAGACAGTTGTCTACGTAGAAGCTGTTCTTTACGCTGTGTCGGACCTCTTCGTCCGCTGCTGGGTCCTCTGCTACATGTTTCTGTAGTGCAAATGTCGCACAGCAGGGGCTGCACGTCGTTCCGAAGGGGAGGACTTCCCATTGGTAGATGGCTGGGTGCTCATCTCCTGGCTTCTCTCTCCATAGGAACCGTAACAGGGGCTTGTCCGCCTCTACTAATCTCACCTGCAGGAACATTCCTTTAATGTCCCCGCTGATGGCCACCTTTTCCTGGCGGAAGCGGAGTAGAACGCCGAGTAGGGAGGGGCCGAGTGTGGGACCGGGCAGTAACTCTTTATTCAGATTTTGGGATCCGATCTGGTAGCTGCAGTTAAATACTATGCGGTCTTTACCGTTGTGATGGACCTTGTGGTGGGGCACGTACCACGATTCAGTGGTCTGGTCAGCCTCTTTAATGTCCATCTTTGTGACGTGTCCCGCTGTGATGAGCTTCTCAATCTCAGCGCGGTATACACTCTCTTGGGCGGGGTTCTTGGCTAAGCGCCGCTCCGTGTTCAGCAGGTACCGTTCTGTGGCGTCTGTCTTGGCGTGGAAAGTGGGCATTCCTTCTCGCCGCAGGAGTGGCGTGGCGTATCTCAACACGCCGTTGACCGGGACTCTCTTGGTCCCTGTCTCGAGGAGGTGAATTGCGTAAATGTCATCTTTAGAGCGAATGTCTTTCTTTCCGTTCTTAAAGGGCATTTGTTCCAAGCTCCATAGCCGCTCTACGTGTTGCAGGAGTGCGGTTTCTCCCTCTTTGACTCGGGAGTGGAGACATCTAGTGGCTGTACTTCGGTTGAGAGATTTGGCGAGCGGGCCTTGGAGAGTCCATCCCAAACGGGTCTCGACTGCTGCAGGACAGCCTCGGGGTCCGGTATGAACCCGGTCTATCGGGACAATGAGGTCTGCATGGTCGGAGCCTATCAACAGGGTCGGCATAGCATTGTCTATGAGCGGGATCGGTAACTTGCGCAGATGTGCATATTTCTCCATCAGCTTGGCGACGGGGTATGTGTACCGCGACAGTCCTATCTCTTGGCTGGTGAAAGCGTCTGCAATCTGGTACCGTCGCTCAGGCTGGCCGCTTGCTGCGATAGAGAATGAGACATTCTCGCCCTTTATCGTCTTCAAATCTCGTCTTATTGTCCGAATTGTCATTTGGGTTTCGCTTCCCCGCAGCCCTAGCTGGGCCGCAGCGGAGGCGAGCAGCAGGGTCTTCTCTGACCCGTCATCGAGGACGGCGTAAGTGTCCAGGACTTTATTCTGGTAGCTTAGTGTCACACGCACTACTTTTAGGAGTACTCGGGCTCCACTGCTGCTGGCGGGATCGATGTACATGACGCTCGCTTTGCGGCTGGATGGTGCAGGTGAAGGGCGCCGTCTGTTACTGTCGTGAAGTATGTCCAGATGGGCTCCATCGCACTTGGTGCACCTTTTCTTTAAGCGGCATTCGGCTGCCATGTGTGAGCGCGCACAGCGAAAACAGCGCTTGTTGGACTTTATCCATTGACCTGCTTCCTCCGCGTTCAGCTTGGGGAAGGAGTCACATTGCGCTATCCAGTGTTCTTTCTCACAGTAGGGGCACACTATCTTCCACTTCTCCGTTCTGGAGGGGGTACTGTGGCTCCTGCTGCTCGGTACTGACTCCGATTGGTGCATCACAGTCACCGATCTTCTTCCATCATTTAGTCGTCTGGTTCCTTCTCTGGAGCCAGGGGTGCTCCGTCCGAATGTATCTAGCCGTAGGCTGCTGACTTCTCTCGCCAGGAAGTCTGCTAGATCGAGGAGGTTCGGTTCGGGGCCATTCGGGTCTCTGTGGTCCCTCTGCCGCCTAAAGCGCTCCTGACGAGCGGGCGGCAGCTTCTCCAGAATCCTTTCCACATTTGAGTTGGCGTAAAGTTCATACTTCCCCTTCTCTCTTTGCGCTCCCAACATCCCTACCAGGGACTGCACTCTGATGGACAGGTCGTCCAGTGCTCGATTGTCTATTGCTGGGGGTAAGCGGTCGATGTGTCGGATCTCCTGGATCACGTAATCCCATATGCGCCCATACCTCTGGTCCAATGCTACCAGCGCTGCTGTGTATGGGGTGGTGGAAGTCGCGTAGGCGAGCGCTATATTATGTGCGCGGGGCACCTTTAAGTGCTGCAGTAGGATGGCGTATTTGTGGCGTTCATCCAATACATCCACCAACATGGTCTCCAGACACATGCGGAGTTCTGTATACTGGGCCCGGTTCTCTTGGGTGAAGTCGGGTACCATAGGCGTGCCAATGTATGACGCTGACTGTGGATACATCGGCGAGCGTTGGGGGAGAGGCCTCCTAGGCGAGTCTCCTCCCGCTCCTTGGTATGGGCTGGTACCGGCAGTGTACCATGGCCCGCTTGTCCAGGTGCTGTTCCTCGGTGCGGGTCGTGCGTCGTGCTCACCCGTGTATAGAGTCGGGGGTCTGTAGCGCAGCTCCGCGGGAGTATAGCCTGGGCTGTACCGGACCTCCTGGTCCGGTAGAGTACTGTGCTGTCTTCGGGCGTGGTTCTCCTCCTCTTCCTCTTCGTCTTCAGTTAGGTCATCCAGTGCTTGTAGTCTCTGGTTTAGCCTCTCCACAGGATATGCTGCTCCTTCCCGGTTGCTAGGTCTCGCTTGGACCGTGGGGGGAGGTGGTCTGTGGGGGGTATAGACCTCGTCTGTTGGTCAAGTTCAGGGTTGTTTACTCGGCTAGGGGATGCCGCCCTGGAGGTGTGTCTAGACGAGTTCCTGGAGCCTCTGGCGGAGGGAGAGGGTGTTGTCCGTCTGATCAGCTGTTCTATTAGTTGCGCTTGCTGTCTGTCGCGCTCTGCGTCCCGTAGAGCACCAGCAGCTGCTCGCTGGCTGTCTGCTCGGTCTCGGGCCACATTCTCTTCCATCTGAATGAGTCTTATTTCTAGACGTATATGCTCTTCTTCGCTCCGCTGCTGGATCTGCAGTCGGTCGCGTTCAGCAGCGGCGTTCAGGCTGATGAGGAAGGCCTGCTGTAGGGTCCTCTCTGCCTCGCTGGGAGAAGGCGGTTGTATAGGGGAGCCTTCCCTCGGGGTACTCCTTGCGGAGCCTTGGAGCTCTATCTCCACGGTGCTCTCCCCGTCTTCTTCCGTGCCGAGTTCTCTCTCGGTAGCGTTGTATTCCTCCCGGGACTCATCGGGGACTACTTCTTCAGTACTGGCGGGGTGTGAAGTCATGTCTGGTTCCCACTGGTCCCCACCGTGAACTTGGTCAGTTACATTAGAGCCCGTAGGGGCCTCTATGGTCGGGGTAGTCTGGGCGTTGGGGTTAGACATACTTTTACTTTCTAGTTTTACCGCGTTTACTGTTAGTAGAAGACTAGGTTGTTGACTGACAGCGTAAGCCTCTAAGTACTGAGGGAGCCGTCGTTCGCGCTGCGGGCGTTGGTTAGGAGGATCGTTTCGTGGAGTGTTCATCATAGGCCATTTCAATATTAATAACACTATATTAATATTACACTAATTACCATCCGGTTCGAAGGACCAATTGTAACTGAGGGGTACAATTCCCTGACTGTATTACTAGATATGATACTTACTACCACTACCTTTGTACTTAATATTCGGCCACCCAGTACACGGCATAAATATATTATCATGAACACTCTCACGTAGATGAAACGGATCCAACACAAATGTACGAATTAGAAACAGGTCTTTATTTCCTACACAGCGATGGTGTGTAGAATAAGCACTTAATCACTTAATTACATTTATGAATTGAAATAGTATGCACTTTTATGGCAAGGAGTATTCGTCGGTATATCAATAGAGAATGTCCAATCTCTGAAAGCGCAGGTGGTAAATATACGACCTGGAATAGTTAAGGAATAACAGCAATGATACTTTAATGATTATAGGCTGGATACACTAGAGGGGGGTTAATCCGGTCGCTTGTAAGCCGACAGGAGTAGGAGGGGGGGGGGGGTAGAATCCAGCTGCCTCGTCCGGCCAAGGGTATCCCAGGTGAACCCACTGTAGTGCCGTTCAATGCGCCGGCGATCCTTGGACCACAGATGAAAGCAGGTGGACTCTTTGTGGGCCGGCTCTCTCCGGTCCACGGGGGAGAGACGTGAAGAGACCTCGTCTTGCAGAGCGTCTCCTCACCTTGCGTCCTCTCCAGGGGGGGGGGTTCCAACACACGGCAGTGTCGGGGGTCTTTATCCATGGAATAATCAAAGTATCCAAAGCATAATCCGTGCCTGGGAAGGCGGGCTGTCGTCGGTAGAATAATCCGGTATACAGGTCCACTCGCTCGTCGGCTCTGGGGCTCCTCGGGTGCAGCTTCACATAGGGTCAACCACCCTGGGTAAGCAGCCAGTTCTCTGCCCGAAACGATGGGGTACTGACTACGGTAGTATTCTCACCGCACGAAGCACTATATATTAACAGACTATTATTAGCTTAATAGACTACGTCCAACTCGACGATATAGTGCCAAATATGACTATTCAAATATTAATATACACGATGTCTCAATACCGATGGTAGGCGAACTTGGCCTTACTCCCACACGTGGCGTTGCGGGGAGGCTTTACGTCTGTGACTCTATTGGAGGGTAAGAAACTGGACTGAAAAGAAAGTCCTACTTTAGTAGCGCAGTATATATACGCACTATGAACAAATAGTCCCATTAGTGGTGCGGTAGCCAAATTCCTACGCGGAACTAGGACTTGTTCGTACATGTCGAGCGGTACGTTTGAACTGGGTCTGAGGGGTATGGCAGCCTGGCACCAAGGTCTCGACCAATAGTAGAATGGAGACTATTATGGGATGTTCAGTAGGCTAGAATGGATATTCAATGCATATTGTACAAGGAATATACAAGGGATATCAGGGAATATTAGAGAATATACAAATACAATTAAATATATATATATAAATAAATATATATATTCGGTTTAATCTGGCCCTTCACAACAGCCACCCCCTGAATAGGTCCCAGACCTAATCAGTTAAACAGAGACAGATTAATCGCGTTGTCTATTTACACATAAGGGTTTGCTGTAGGGGTCAGTCAACTTCACAAAGTCATAGGGTTGTAGGGTCATGGTCATCATCGATTGTGTCTGGGAGTCGAGGCAGTTCTATGAGCCTTGCCACGGGACGGGTGTAAGTGCGACCCTGGACGAGCACTTCAGCTGCTCGGACCTTGCCATCGGCACCGGTGATCACTTTGCTTACGCGGCCGGCCGGCCACATAGCTCTGGGCAGTGATTGATCAATAATCATGACGACTGTTCCTTCTGTCAAATTGTCTCACTCCTTTACCCACTTCTGGCGGGTCTGTAGAGACGGTAGGTAGTGCAGTAGGAAACTGTTCCAAAACTTGTCGGCTAATACTTGGCTGTACCTCCACATTCGTCGGCCGTTCGCTTCTTCAGGCCGGTACATTGTCTGTGGTAATGCAGGATCTAGCCGCCCCATCAGGAGTGTGTTGGGGGTAACTGGGTCGATATCCGCCACATCACTGGAGACATATCCGAGGGGCTTCGAGTTAAGTACTCCCTCAATCTCCGTGAGGACTGTCTCTGCTCCTGCGTGATGTACATCCTCATCGTATTTCTTTATAATCAGCTCTGTGACCTTGTGTCGGCTGTTCAATACGATCGGGTATTTAATGTCATCCGGTAGATTGGGGGCTCTGCGTAGGCGACCACCCACTCTGATGAGGGTATGAGCGTCGCTCTCGGGGGCCAGGTGAATTAATCTGCTGTCGGATGGGACGGGCTTTCCTCCCTGTAGACAGGCCAATTCATCGGGGAACGAGTCTCTCTGGGCTCGCTGCAGTAGAAGCAATTCTGCTTCCTCGTAGTTAGCTGCTGACATATCAGCGGGGGACTTGCACTCCGGGTGGTACCGCAGGAATGTTCTTTGTTGTGCACTCTCTATGGACGTGCAATCGTTTATGTTAGGGTCGGTGGAGGCTACGGTGCTCAATCCACAGAACACAGACTTCTTAATTTCCACCTCCTCTGGACTTGCTTCCCTCGGGATAGGCATGGGCCACTGTCCTTCCGGGAGTCTTAGGAATGCGGGGCCGTCACTGTAGACATTGCGACGGGTGAGGTCATCCAGGGGCATCCCCCGGGTGATGACGTCAGCTGGGTTCTGTTTTGTATCAACGTAGCACCACTCTGTTTCTCCGGTTAACTCTTCGGTTAAGTCTTGAATCTCGGTGACTCTGACTCCCACGAAGACTTTGTACTTGCATGAGTCCGATTTGATCCAGGCGAGTACCGTCGTGGAATCTGACCACAGGATTGTTCTAGACACCGGTATGGTGAGCTCACGTTGGATGAGCGTGGCTAGGTGCGCTCCGGCTAGGGCTGCGCAGAGCTCTAGACGTGGGATAGATTGTTGCTTGCGTGGGGCTATTCTCGAGCGGACGAGGACAAATGCTGTGTAGATCTCTCCCCCCTGGTCTTGGGCCCGCAAGTAGGCTACTGATCCGTATGCGACCTCTGAGGCGTCACTGAAGACGTGTAAGTCCATTTTACATGTCTCTGGCCTCACCGTGGGTGGGAAGTAGCTTCGGCGCATATTAACGCCTGGGAGTGAGTGGAGCTCCATCTCCCACTCTCTCCAGGTGGATGCAAGGTGTGCGGGAATGGGGTCGTCCCAGCCCTGGTCCTTGTCCCACAATGCTCGTACAATCATTTTTGCCCTGGTGGTGTACGGTAGAATACATCCTAGCGGGTCATATTGTCGGGCGAGTGTTGTGTACACACTCCGTCTGGTGGTCGGCGCCGCCGCCGGCCTTCCCTGCTCCGTAGTCAGGGGCTTGTGTCTGTAGTGAAGCGAATCTGTTTTGAATCGCCACACCAATCCCAGGGTCATCTCCTGGGCTTCTCCCGGGATTGTAGCCATCCAGGTCTCGCTGCTGGCTGCCTTGTCCTCGGAGGAGAGGCTGCGCAGTACTTGCGGATCGCTGCTGGCCCACTGCCTGAGATCAAAGCCGCCTTTGATCAATGAGGCGCGGAGTTTAATCAGGAGAGCCTCGGCTTCTTCCTGGGTTGAAAGGCTTTGTAGACAGTTGTCTACGTAGAAGCTGTTCTTTACGCTGTGTCGGACCTCTTCGTCCGCTGCTGGGTCCTCTGCTACATGTTTCTGTAGTGCAAATGTCGCACAGCAGGGGCTGCACGTCGTTCCGAAGGGGAGGACTTCCCATTGGTAGATGGCTGGGTGCTCATCTCCTGGCTTCTCTCTCCATAGGAACCGTAACAGGGGCTTGTCCGCCTCTACTAATCTCACCTGCAGGAACATTCCTTTAATGTCCCCGCTGATGGCCACCTTTTCCTGGCGGAAGCGGAGTAGAACGCCGAGTAGGGAGGGGCCGAGTGTGGGACCGGGCAGTAACTCTTTATTCAGATTTTGGGATCCGATCTGGTAGCTGCAGTTAAATACTATGCGGTCTTTACCGTTGTGATGGACCTTGTGGTGGGGCACGTACCACGATTCAGTGGTCTGGTCAGCCTCTTTAATGTCCATCTTTGTGACGTGTCCCGCTGTGATGAGCTTCTCAATCTCAGCGCGGTATACACTCTCTTGGGCGGGGTTCTTGGCTAAGCGCCGCTCCGTGTTCAGCAGGTACCGTTCTGTGGCGTCTGTCTTGGCGTGGAAAGTGGGCATTCCTTCTCGCCGCAGGAGTGGCGTGGCGTATCTCAACACGCCGTTGACCGGGACTCTCTTGGTCCCTGTCTCGAGGAGGTGAATTGCGTAAATGTCATCTTTAGAGCGAATGTCTTTCTTTCCGTTCTTAAAGGGCATTTGTTCCAAGCTCCATAGCCGCTCTACGTGTTGCAGGAGTGCGGTTTCTCCCTCTTTGACTCGGGAGTGGAGACATCTAGTGGCTGTACTTCGGTTGAGAGATTTGGCGAGCGGGCCTTGGAGAGTCCATCCCAAACGGGTCTCGACTGCTGCAGGACAGCCTCGGGGTCCGGTATGAACCCGGTCTATCGGGACAATGAGGTCTGCATGGTCGGAGCCTATCAACAGGGTCGGCATAGCATTGTCTATGAGCGGGATCGGTAACTTGCGCAGATGTGCATATTTCTCCATCAGCTTGGCGACGGGGTATGTGTACCGCGACAGTCCTATCTCTTGGCTGGTGAAAGCGTCTGCAATCTGGTACCGTCGCTCAGGCTGGCCGCTTGCTGCGATAGAGAATGAGACATTCTCGCCCTTTATCGTCTTCAAATCTCGTCTTATTGTCCGAATTGTCATTTGGGTTTCGCTTCCCCGCAGCCCTAGCTGGGCCGCAGCGGAGGCGAGCAGCAGGGTCTTCTCTGACCCGTCATCGAGGACGGCGTAAGTGTCCAGGACTTTATTCTGGTAGCTTAGTGTCACACGCACTACTTTTAGGAGTACTCGGGCTCCACTGCTGCTGGCGGGATCGATGTACATGACGCTCGCTTTGCGGCTGGATGGTGCAGGTGAAGGGCGCCGTCTGTTACTGTCGTGAAGTATGTCCAGATGGGCTCCATCGCACTTGGTGCACCTTTTCTTTAAGCGGCATTCGGCTGCCATGTGTGAGCGCGCACAGCGAAAACAGCGCTTGTTGGACTTTATCCATTGACCTGCTTCCTCCGCGTTCAGCTTGGGGAAGGAGTCACATTGCGCTATCCAGTGTTCTTTCTCACAGTAGGGGCACACTATCTTCCACTTCTCCGTTCTGGAGGGGGTACTGTGGCTCCTGCTGCTCGGTACTGACTCCGATTGGTGCATCACAGTCACCGATCTTCTTCCATCATTTAGTCGTCTGGTTCCTTCTCTGGAGCCAGGGGTGCTCCGTCCGAATGTATCTAGCCGTAGGCTGCTGACTTCTCTCGCCAGGAAGTCTGCTAGATCGAGGAGGTTCGGTTCGGGGCCATTCGGGTCTCTGTGGTCCCTCTGCCGCCTAAAGCGCTCCTGACGAGCGGGCGGCAGCTTCTCCAGAATCCTTTCCACATTTGAGTTGGCGTAAAGTTCATACTTCCCCTTCTCTCTTTGCGCTCCCAACATCCCTACCAGGGACTGCACTCTGATGGACAGGTCGTCCAGTGCTCGATTGTCTATTGCTGGGGGTAAGCGGTCGATGTGTCGGATCTCCTGGATCACGTAATCCCATATGCGCCCATACCTCTGGTCCAATGCTACCAGCGCTGCTGTGTATGGGGTGGTGGAAGTCGCGTAGGCGAGCGCTATATTATGTGCGCGGGGCACCTTTAAGTGCTGCAGTAGGATGGCGTATTTGTGGCGTTCATCCAATACATCCACCAACATGGTCTCCAGACACATGCGGAGTTCTGTATACTGGGCCCGGTTCTCTTGGGTGAAGTCGGGTACCATAGGCGTGCCAATGTATGACGCTGACTGTGGATACATCGGCGAGCGTTGGGGGAGAGGCCTCCTAGGCGAGTCTCCTCCCGCTCCTTGGTATGGGCTGGTACCGGCAGTGTACCATGGCCCGCTTGTCCAGGTGCTGTTCCTCGGTGCGGGTCGTGCGTCGTGCTCACCCGTGTATAGAGTCGGGGGTCTGTAGCGCAGCTCCGCGGGAGTATAGCCTGGGCTGTACCGGACCTCCTGGTCCGGTAGAGTACTGTGCTGTCTTCGGGCGTGGTTCTCCTCCTCTTCCTCTTCGTCTTCAGTTAGGTCATCCAGTGCTTGTAGTCTCTGGTTTAGCCTCTCCACAGGATATGCTGCTCCTTCCCGGTTGCTAGGTCTCGCTTGGACCGTGGGGGGAGGTGGTCTGTGGGGGGTATAGACCTCGTCTGTTGGTCAAGTTCAGGGTTGTTTACTCGGCTAGGGGATGCCGCCCTGGAGGTGTGTCTAGACGAGTTCCTGGAGCCTCTGGCGGAGGGAGAGGGTGTTGTCCGTCTGATCAGCTGTTCTATTAGTTGCGCTTGCTGTCTGTCGCGCTCTGCGTCCCGTAGAGCACCAGCAGCTGCTCGCTGGCTGTCTGCTCGGTCTCGGGCCACATTCTCTTCCATCTGAATGCGTCTTATTTCTAGACGTATATGCTCTTCTTCGCTCCGCTGCTGGATCTGCAGTCGGTCGCGTTCAGCAGCGGCGTTCAGGCTGATGAGGAAGGCCTGCTGTAGGGTCCTCTCTGCCTCGCTGGGAGAAGGCGGTTGTATAGGGGAGCCTTCCCTCGGGGTACTCCTTGCGGAGCCTTGGAGCTCTATCTCCACGGTGCTCTCCCCGTCTTCTTCCGTGCCGAGTTCTCTCTCGGTAGCGTTGTATTCCTCCCGGGACTCATCGGGGACTACTTCTTCAGTACTGGCGGGGTGTGAAGTCATGTCTGGTTCCCACTGGTCCCCACCGTGAACTTGGTCAGTTACATTAGAGCCCGTAGGGGCCTCTATGGTCGGGGTAGTCTGGGCGTTGGGGTTAGACATACTTTTACTTTCTAGTTTTACCGCGTTTACTGTTAGTAGAAGACTAGGTTGTTGACTGACAGCGTAAGCCTCTAAGTACTGAGGGAGCCGTCGTTCGCGCTGCGGGCGTTGGTTAGGAGGATCGTTTCGTGGAGTGTTCATCATAGGCCATTTCAATATTAATAACACTATATTAATATTACACTAATTACCATCCGGTTCGAAGGACCAATTGTAACTGAGGGGTACAATTCCCTGACTGTATTACTAGATATGATACTTACTACCACTACCTTTGTACTTAATATTCGGCCACCCAGTACACGGCATAAATATATTATCATGAACACTCTCACGTAGATGAAACGGATCCAACACAAATGTACGAATTAGAAACAGGTCTTTATTTCCTACACAGCGATGGTGTGTAGAATAAGCACTTAATCACTTAATTACATTTATGAATTGAAATAGTATGCACTTTTATGGCAAGGAGTATTCGTCGGTATATCAATAGAGAATGTCCAATCTCTGAAAGCGCAGGTGGTAAATATACGACCTGGAATAGTTAAGGAATAACAGCAATGATACTTTAATGATTATAGGCTGGATACACTAGAGGGGGGTTAATCCGGTCGCTTGTAAGCCGACAGGAGTAGGAGGGGGGGGGGGGTAGAATCCAGCTGCCTCGTCCGGCCAAGGGTATCCCAGGTGAACCCACTGTAGTGCCGTTCAATGCGCCGGCGATCCTTGGACCACAGATGAAAGCAGGTGGACTCTTTGTGGGCCGGCTCTCTCCGGTCCACGGGGGAGAGACGTGAAGAGACCTCGTCTTGCAGAGCGTCTCCTCACCTTGCGTCCTCTCCAGGGGGGGGGGTTCCAACACACGGCAGTGTCGGGGGTCTTTATCCATGGAATAATCAAAGTATCCAAAGCATAATCCGTGCCTGGGAAGGCGGGCTGTCGTCGGTAGAATAATCCGGTATACAGGTCCACTCGCTCGTCGGCTCTGGGGCTCCTCGGGTGCAGCTTCACATAGGGTCAACCACCCTGGGTAAGCAGCCAGTTCTCTGCCCGAAACGATGGGGTACTGACTACGGTAGTATTCTCACCGCACGAAGCACTATATATTAACAGACTATTATTAGCTTAATAGACTACGTCCAACTCGACGATATAGTGCCAAATATGACTATTCAAATATTAATATACACGATGTCTCAATACCGATGGTAGGCGAACTTGGCCTTACTCCCACACGTGGCGTCGCGGGGAGGCTTTACGTCTGTGACTCTATTGGAGGGTAAGAAACTGGACTGAAAAGAAAGTCCTACTTTAGTAGCGCAGTATATATACGCACTATGAACAAATAGTCCCATTAGTGGTGCGGTAGCCAAATTCCTACGCGGAACTAGGACTTGTTCGTACATGTCGAGCGGTACGTTTGAACTGGGTCTGAGGGGTATGGCAGCCTGGCACCAAGGTCTCGACCAATAGTAGAATGGAGACTATTATGGGATGTTCAGTAGGCTAGAATGGATATTCAATGCATATTGTACAAGGAATATACAAGGGATATCAGGGAATATTAGAGAATATACAAATACAATTAAATATATATATATAAATAAATATATATATTCGGTTTAATCTGGCCCTTCACAACAATGTAGGTTAGGAGTTCAGTAGAGGATTTTACTTCCTCTGGCACCCCCCTCATTCTGTGGGTTTGTCTTTCAAGCTATCTGGGAGAAAAGGGGGCGGGGGAGGGGTGACCAGGTGGCGTCTATTTTTTTACCAACGGATTTCCAGTTCTGCATTCGCGTTCTGCGATCTGATTGGCCACTGACGTTTCTGGTGTGATCCGATTGGCCACTGACGTTTCTGGTCATGTGACATGTGCGCCCAATCGCGTGACGCCTGTGTCTTTGCCCATTTCTGCCTCGAACGGCATGCAAACTACCTAACGCCTAGTTTATCACTGGTTAAGCTTAGGCGACTCTTTCGAAGTTGGTTAAGGTTAGAGTTTGGAATCAGGGCTGGTGTTCTATCGCCCTGCTCTAAGACAAACTCTAACCTTAACCAACTTCGAAAGAGTGCCTAACCTTAACCGGTGAAAGAAACAGGCGTCACACGATTGGCCGCACATGTCACACGACCAGAAACGTCAGTGGCCAATCAGATCGCAGAACTGGAAATCTGTTGGTAAAAGTATTGACGCGACCAGGTGAGGGGAGAGGACAAAGGGGATACAGGGGGGATGGGGAGGTGTCAACAAACGGCCTTGAAAGAAAATTCCACAACACTATCACTGTGTGTTCACACTACAGGCGACAAAGCAACAGGAATTCATTCATTTTCAATGGGAGTCGGCTCCTTGTAGCGCGTGACGGACAGCAGATTGCGGCGTGACGGACAGCAGATTGCGGCGTGACGGACAGCAGATTGCGGCGTGACGGACAGCAGACGGGCGACAGCGGCTTCAGATGTAAGCTGAACTGCGCTCACCTCATGCTCTAATGACGCGGTGAGGCGCTAACAACTCACGACACAGAAAATAATGTTTCTGTCGAAAGAGAAACAGACGGATCCCTGCACCTTTCAACAAAAATTCTGTTCAAATATCATATTATTGCCAACGAATTAAGCGAGCAGGTTGCATTGATGGAGCTTTTGATTGTAAAATAATTTCATCGCAAGAAAAAAAAATTACCTGGTTAGATTTTATGTTAAACATGATTCATGTTATGGCGAATATTTTATGATTGTAATCGCATAACATTTAGTAGGATTTCTCTTCTACTAGTAATCTCATAACAATCGTACTAATTAATGACAACGGCACTCAACACTTCACAGGCGCCTCAGCTTCAGTGTAGCTGCAGCCACGCTTGGTCTGAACTAAGGCTGTCAACGAATATTCTATATTCAAATTAATAATCGAATTGTAAAAAATAAAAACATACATTCGATTGTAAAAATGTATATTCGAAGTGCGATTTCTTTCCAATAATAATAATTATTATTATTAACAGCCCCGGCTGTCTCCCTCTCGAGTGTGTCTGAACACGCTGCATGACGGACAGGAGAGATGTGACAGCTATATATATTCATGGCTTATCACTGCGCCCTTTACGTGCACCTTACTAAAGCACTGGATAAAAGTATACGTTCACACTAATACAAATAATTGTCTATTGGCTGAGCAGCCTGGCATTCGTGTGATTCATGTCCAGAATCAACCAGGGTGGGGGGTCAGACCTCCAACACCATCACCCTGAGTATCGGGTCCCCCCAGGGCTGTGTCCTGAGCCCCCTGCTGTACTCACTATACACACATGACTGTGTGGCCAAGTTCAGCTCCAACTCCATAGTGAAGTTTGCGGACGACACAGTGGTGGTGGGGCTGATCTCTAACAACGACGAGAAGGCCTACCGGGAGGAGGTTGAGGTACTGGAACGCTGGTGCCAGGACAACAGCCTGCTCCTGAACATTGGTAAAACCAAGGAGCTGATCGTGGATTTTAGGAGAAAACAGCAGGGGACACACACACCACTGAGGATAAACGGGGCTACCGTGGACAGGGTGAGCAGCTTCAAGTACCTGGGGGTCCACATCTCAATGGATCTGACATGGACAACACACATAGACTCAGTCGTAAAAAAGGCGAAGCAGCGCTTCTACCACCTGAGACAATTAAGGAAGTTCAGAGTATCGGGGACGATACTCCAGTCCTTCTACTCCGGAGCTGTAGAGAGCATCCTGACTGGAAACATCACTGCCTGGTATGGAAACAGCACGGCACAGGACAAGAAGGCCCTACAGAGAGTGGTACGCTCAGCCGAGCGTACTACGGGTATTGCACTACCACCCCTGCAGGTCCTATATAACAAGAGGTGCAAATCCAGAGCCTGCAGAATAATGAAAGACCCTCACCACCCCAACAACAGCCTGTTCAAGCTGCTGCGGTCAGGCAAACACCTGCGAACTAGGGATGCACCGAATGGGAAATTCTTGGCCGAAACCGATACCGAAAATAAGAAACAGTTGGCCGAAAACCGAATGCCGAAAGGCCGAAAATGATTCATAGAATAGATTTTTTTTTACCAATGTTGTGGAACATTATGATTATGGAAAAATATATGATTATGGCTAAACTTAACTTAAATAATAAAGAATCACTATTATGAGTCCATAAAACATTTATTCAGCACTTCTGAATGCATACAGTACATTAATTCCAAGTCAAGTGCATTTTCTTTTCTCTGTAGGATAACTACAAAGTGCATTCAGAACAAAGCCAATGTGCTTTAAAACTGCATAAAGATCTGCACACATGAGGGAGAATAGCTTATAGCAGACTTAATGATGTTACTGTAGTGGCTACAGTAAGCATTTTATATAAAAGTACCCCCTCCAATGTACAGTAAATTACCTAGTATGGTTGTCAATATTCCAATGTACAGCTTTGCTTGTACAGTTGTACATTGTTTCCCCCCCCCCCCCAACCCCTCCTACCCAACCCCCCCCCCCCCCCCCCCCCCCCCCCACCTCCTCCAATGTACAGTTTCTACGTCAAATGTATATACTCCCTTTTCTGGACTCTTTTTGTATCACAAACAGTACTGTATTTGCAAATCTGGTATGTCATAAATGTATAGATGTAGCAGTACTGTCTATCTGTATGTCATGTATGTCATATATGTCCTGATGAATTGAAAATGGGGGACCCTGATGTAAACAAGACGAAAGTCTTTCTCTGGTCTGCATCCCCTTAACAATCGTGTGTATTGAGCTGTACTGTATTGTACCCATTCTGCAATCTGTTAATAAAGTTTTCAATCAATCAATCAGAGAGAGAGAGAGAGAGAGAGAGAGAGAGAGAGAAAGAGAGAGAGAAAGAGAGAGAGAGAGAGAGGTAGATAGATAGATAGATAGAGAGAGAGAAGACATGTGTGGCTGCGGCCATGGCGGACATCTGTGCTCTACTGAGCGCACCTTTCTAGTGCCCAGATGAATGTGCTCTCTTGACTTTGGCACAGTAGACGCGCGACGTGTATGCTTGAGAATGATAATAATTAGGGATGTCCGATATTATTGGCCGATATCTATTACAAACTATTACACTATACTATAACACTATTACAAACTATAACACTATTACACTATAATATTACAAACTATAACACTATTACACTATAATACTATTACACCATAACAAACTTACACTATTACAAAGTATTACACTATAACAAACTAAACTATTACAATATAACCCTATTACAAACTATTACACTATAACACTATTACACTATAACACTATTACACTATAACAAACTATTAGACTATAACACTATTACAAAGTATTACACTATACCAAACTATTACACTATAACAAACTATTACAAAATAACACTATTACACTATAACAAACTATTACACTATAACAAGCTATTACACTATAACACTATTAGAAACTATTACACTATGACACTATTACACGATTACAAACTATTACACTATAACAAACTATTACGCTATTGTTGTGAAGGGCCAGATTAAAACTGAGAATCTACCTTTATTGTTTTATATACATTGTATATTATTTATATATACACGGAATATCCCTTTACCTGCGTGTAAATCATAGTAATATTCACTTTCCCTAAGGATAATGCCCCCTGACGGCGGCGCCAGGCAGTCTCGCACTCAGACAGGTGCAAGAGGCGAGTTTGGGGCAAGTCAGGACATGCCCTTGGCAGTGTATTGATTCCGGGCAAGTGGTTAGGTTTTGGAACTAGAAAGCCACTTAAGTATATATATCGGCGCAGGTGCGCATAGCAGCAGTGTGACAAGTTCGGTAACAGTGAAATGAGCAGCAGTGCGTCTAACAGAGCGTTGAGAGCCATGTGCGAATAGAATAGTCAAGTGTCAGAGCTTAATGCAGTAACGTCAAGTTCGACCTAATTTAATGTGAAGTAAATAGTCGTTCATTTATTGTATGTGCACAGGAGCACCAGCGTCGGCGATTGCAGAACCATTACTGGTTGGATTATATTGATTTGGAACGTGTTACCCTGAGAAGAGCCTCGTTGATTTCCACTATCGTTTGGGATTCAACCTCGTGAGGATTACAACTCGGGCTGGCCTCGTGGACAGAGGCTGGCTAGCTGTCATCAGTGCTATCGAGCATTTGGATTACAACTATTGCTTTGCTGCTGATCGTGGGATTTACAAGGACCGACTCCTGTACGTGGAGTCTCTTTATTCTTCATTGAATCAGACTGAGTATCCGAACATTCCTCTACCCTCTAGGCCTTACACCCGGAGGGAACCCAGTGTCTCCAGGCGGTACCAGCGTTGCCTTCTATAGTTGCTATTAGACACCAGGTGGCGTCAGCTTAGACCCATCGTAGGATTCTTGCTATTCCCAGTGACTCATGCTACTGACTGACTTTACGCATATTCTTCGCCATACAAGCGCGACCCTAATTCTCATTCTGTAACCTAATGTTGCATAATAATAAAATACCCTCAAATACTATTTCATTGTCAATGCCGTGTTCTTGTGAGTGTTCACCATCTATATTTGATGTACTGTCTGGCCAGTAATTAAAGTACATAACTAGCAGTGGTTTAATCTATCACAATCTTTAATACAGTCAGGGTTTTGTAACCCCTCAGTTACAGCTATAATAAAAAGTCTCTGAGAATCTCTTTCATATCCGAGCAGAATTGGTATCGTAACTGAAGAATCCCCACCAAATCGATATTGAATCGGAATCTAATCAATTCAGGGAAAGGGAAGTGGATAGAGGACTTTGCTTTAAAACGAATAAATAAAACCACGCTCAGAGAACTCACCACTGGTCATGTGGGAGACCTTAGCTAGCTTCTTCATCACGTTGTCCAGTCTGGAGTGAGTGTTGTCTATCTCGTGGGTGAAGTCATCCAGCATCCTGAAAGACAGGAGAAGCGTCTGATTGAAGTCAAGTAAGACCAGCCAATGACTGCACTCTGTGAAACCATGTGTGACGTGTTCCAAGGAAACTCTAAAAGAAAGAATGGTCATCACCCTCGGCTCAGTTACCCATATTGTACGACTCTGAGCCTATACTCAATTTATACCTACCTACAGCTTTCACTGTCTACAACTGGCCTACACTGTAATCATAGTAATCATAATAACTACACACCTCATACTATAGTCTACCCATATACTCTGTATGATAGCATGTACAACAGTGCTGTACATACAGCATATATACATTTATATATTTACTGCATATATATACAGTATGGATATATATTTATTCTTACAGTGTGTATGTACAATAATGTACAATGTACAATAATGTACAATAATGCTGTATATAACGCATGTATATATATTTATTCTTACAGTGTGTATATATATATATATATCCACATCTGTGTCTGTACATACCTGCACATAATCCTTTTACAAATCTGTAGATACTATATCTGTACATTACCCATATCCCTTACCTACCCTTACTAGTTACGCTGCTGGCCAGTAGGACTACTACCATACTGTCTTTATACCTATATCACATCACTGTACATATTAATATTACAACTCTGTACATACATCTGATTAGCACTACACCATAGTAGTAAAAATGTATATATTGTATACCCAGTTTAATCACCTGTACATTGTATATTACTATTGCAATCTGGTTGGATGCCAAACTTCTTGTGCTGTATAATGACAATACATTTGATCTCATCTAAAGAAACCTACCCAAATCTCCTGGTCGTGCTAACAAATTGGTAGCTCCTTACAAAACATGTTACTCTCTCTTAGTCAAGGCTAGAATGTACCCACATTTATTTTAAATGCATTGGTATTTGTTCATTTTTAAGGCCCTTATTGGTAAGCTACCTCCTTATACTACATCATTATTGGAATGGAATTTTGGAACCTATGAAACCTGTTCTAGTGACTAGCTGGTCCTTATGGTCCCCCATGTTTGCTTGGAACAGGGTAAATCTGCATTTTGCCCCTCTAGCTCATGGAATGTCCTTAACAGTTCTTAAAGCTTGAGATTCTCTGCTCTGTTGCAGAGTTTACAACCTTGATCCCCAACCTTTGTCAAGTTGTATGTGTTTTAATTGATTTGTTATCCTTGCTTTTTGCCTCGTCTTGTTGTCTTATTGTTATGATTTTATATGCTGTGTGATTTTTGCTTATTTCTGTATGTACACTGGACGTAACTGTAAATGAGGGAAACCTCAGTTGCCTTTCGAGTTTAAATAAAGGTTTGAAATTAAATAAAATGATAACTTTGCAAAAAAGAAGAATAATTTAATTCTGAAACATTACGATAGTTATTAAAAACGCTAGCATTTAAATGGAGGTGTGGAGAGGAACCTACACAGACTGCTCATCCAGCTCCATGCCGATCCTCTCAGACATGTTCTTCAGCACCCCGATAGAGCCCGACACCAGCTCCAGCTGGTCGTCCTGCTGCCCCACTATCAGCTAACACACACACACACACACACACACACACACACACACACACACACACACACACACACACACACACACACACACACACACACACACACACACACACACACACACACACACACACACACACACACACACACACACACACACACACACACACACACACACACACACACACACACACACACACACACACACACACACACACACACACACACACACACGTCAATACCATCCACTGAAACTCTCATATTTATCAAACTGAATATGTCAAGTGTTTAAAGAAAACGTTTGTGTCTCCAAAACGTCAAAGGATTAGAAATAACAGACTTGCTTTCAGGTCGACACCCAGCTATTACTAATGGTTTCTGGGTGTTTCCGTGACTCAAAAAGATAACCCAAACAAGAAACCATGTGCACCAAGTAAACAAAATGACTAAGGCTTTGATCACGTTTTCACTTTTTTAACCTATTCAAAAAACAGGTTTAAACTTTAGCCACGGAGCGCACCTACGCCAATGTCACCTTCTTGTCGAAGGACCAATCAAATCAAACGAGGGGAGGGATTACGAATCTGAGGTATTTCTAATCTGACCACAGCCTAGAGTATCAGTCCCATGGTTTTCACAGGAAGGTAGAATGGTACAGAGTTTGATGGAAGCGGAAACCACCCAGAGTGTGAAAGCGTAGTATTACTACAGAAAAAAGTGTTAAACCTCGCCCGTTGGCTGTATTCAACCCATCTGGCTCATATACTGTCTAAAAGAAAACATGGTTGTCATGAAGTCAGCTACCTGCTGTTGAGTTTGCTGCTCCTCGAGGAACTGGGAGTTGGCGGTCTGTAGTTCGCGGTCCAGCCGCATGTATTTATCGGGCCCGGGTTGCCAGATCGGACCTTGAGACCCGCCGTCCCCCAAAAGGGCCTGGAGCAAATAAGAAGGTGGAGACAGCATTCACTTTTTCCATAGGTTCAATGATCCAGGGTTACAGCACACATTTGTTGAGGAAATTCCATTATTAGTTCTTGACACAGTTTAATTTTCAGAACCGATTCTAGGTGGTGTCTATGTTCAAATGTTAAGCAAATTTTGTTGGTTGAACAGCTGATTCGAATGTCCCATATCTTGTTCAGGCTGGTAACAACTATCACATGGGGGAGGGGGTGTAAAATAAGATTAAAAAACAGGGTTTTTAACAGGGTTAAAAAATAAGAAGATGTGACCAAATAAATAGCGTATTATCTTTTTGGACATCATCTCTAATAGAATAAATAAAGCGTGAATCATTAAATATTGCTTTCACTGACTTCTGTGGGCCGAAATGACAAACAGGGTGTGTTTGAAAGATTTAAACACCACATGGCCATGGTATAAGCAGGGTAAGAGCATACATTATATTAAGTGTGTTAACTTAGGATGGCTCTGGGGAGGAAGGAATGGCAACCACTGCTTTTGATCATACTTCAGACTGAAGGCATTTGCAGAAAATGTTCTGTTTCAACGCATCACAAGGTAGCGTACCTGTCTGTTTTTCCTGTCTGACATGGCCATGGCCATTGGACTGGACATCTGCTCTTTCATTTCCTTAAGAGGAAGACAAGAGAAGGTAGAACACAACAATGACATCATGGACACAACTCATGGTGACACATGAACGCGTGACCTTTCACTGAGTCACTGCTGACTGAAATGTATGACCCGCCCCTTTGTTTATTGCATCGCATCGGTATGGCATCGCTTTTTCTACGACGACAACAAATCTAAACACAAAGAATAAACATGGTCTATGGGATCTACCTGCTAAGTATGGCTAATTACTAGGACAAATGTAATTGAAGAGTCCCATTAAAAAATCAGATATGGACCATGTGACAAACTGTGACACGTACTTCTGCTAAATGTAATTATCACAAATAGTAAGAGTAACACTATTCACAGAATATTACTAAAGTTGTTAGCTATCTTAATACCTTTGTTTACAAATAAAATAGCTACAATTTAGAGAATGTAAGCATCTGAACTTCTGAAATATCGATGAACATGGGGTTACAATGACCCCCCCCTCATACATGCAGCAAGAACAGAGAGACTCAGACTCAGCTTCTTCCCCCAAGGCATCAGAACACTGAACACTGATCCCTCCACACACAGGCACACATGAACACATGGGGGGGAAGGACGACGGGATGGGTTAAGCGCAGAGGAGAATCGCATCGGCGATCCTACAAAAACAATGCATGCGTGTGTGTGTGTGCTAACCGTGTGTTCTAACCGCTAACATTGAGGATAATTGCATGCCAAATAAAGACCTCTGCGACAGGTCCTGCATTATTATTATTACACACACACATCCTGCACTCTCCTACACACAAACACACTACAGGTCACTTTAAACACAAACGAAAAGGTCACTTTAAAGGGAAAGAAAACTAGGGATGTCCGATAAATGTGATATCGGAAAATATCGGTATCGGTTTAAAAGAAGATTTCTTAACATTTCTATAACCTTTATTTACCCAGGCAAGCAAGAACAAATTCTGATTTTATTTAAAAAGTATGCATAATGTTGTGTTAATTGCACAACAAGAGATATGTAATGTTAATTACCTGAAATTATTCCGTTTTTTGGGGGGGGGAAACCCTGCATATATCGGTATCGGTTGATATCGGTATCGGAAATTAAGAGTTGGACAATATCGGTATCGGTAAAAAAGCCAATATCGAGCATCCCTAAAAAAAACACAACTGTATGTTCTGTATAGTATAGTTAGTATAGCTATGATAGTTTAGTATACATAGTATAACTGTATATTGTATAGGATATTGTATAGTAGTGTACATAGGACCCATTACCTTTTAATTCGTAAGCTTAGCATTGTATTGTATCTTTACTTTTTATCATGTCTATTTTATTATCTATTCTCATGGCTTCTCGTATCATTGTTATGCCGACGATACTCAACTCTTCCTCTCCTTCCCTCCCTCAGAAATCCACGTCTCTGAGCGGATCTCGGCCTGTCTGTCCGACATCTCCGCCTGGATGACGACCAACCACTGAACCTAAGCAAAACAGAATTGCTCCACCTGCCGGCCAAATCCTCCCCCCTGACCGACCTTTCCATCACAGTCGAGAATACAGCTGTGACCGCGTCCCCGACCGTCAAGAACCTTGGTGTTGTCCTCGACAACCAGTTGAACTTCTCTGCTCACATCGCAGCGACAACCAGAACATGCAGATTCCTCTTGAGCAACGTCAGAAGGATCCGCCCCTTCCTGACAAAAGAAGCCACCAAACTCCTCGTCCAATCAACAGTCATCTCCCGCCTCGACTACTGCAACGGACTGCTCGCTGGCCTCCCGGCCACTGCCACCAAGCCTCTTCAACTCCTTCAGAACGCAGCGGCCCGCCTGATCTCAAACCTACCGAAGTCGGCCCATGTTACCCCACTTCTTAGGGACCTGCACTGGCTCCCCATTGCTGCACGAATCCGCTTCAAGGCCCTCGACCTAGCATACCGGGCATGCGGCAAAGGGAACCGCTCCCGCCTACCTCCGGTCAATGGTCTCTAGTACACACCCTCAAGACCCCTACGCAGCTCTGCATCTTCTGGCCGCCTCAGACCTACTCCTATCTAAGCTCCGGGAGGGTCATCAAAGAGAAGTCGCCTATTCTCAGTCCTTGCCCCACAATGGTGGAATGAACTACCCACCCCAGTTAGGACAGCCGAAACCCGTCCAATCTTTCGCAGTCGACTAAAGACGCACTTCTTCAACCATTATCTGATTTTCTTTTTTTTTAAAGAAATTTGTTTACATATCTAACCCTAACTAACCTTACTGTCATGCACTTATCCTAATAAACTAACCTACACTGTAGCACTCAACACTTTGATGAACATTGTTACTCAGCTGATAGAGTTGTGCCCTTCCTGATGACTTGTCGTACAGAACTTGTAAGTCGCTTTGGATAAAAGCGTCAGCTAAACGACTAAATGTATGTAAATGTATTCTATTTTATTCTATTATTATATTGTATTTTTGCACAATATAGGGCATGGCCACCTTCATTTCACTATATGTCTTGTGTATGTTATGTATGACGATTAAACCTCTTGAATCTTGAATCTCTCTCTTCATAACATTTATATATAGGCTACATTCTTCAACCTACCTTAACAGTTTGCCTGGTGCTCGTGATAAAGGCTTTCCTTTTGGACAACTCCACAGGATCCAGGTTGAACTTCTTTGGGTTCGACTCAACAATACTTGAGCATGAGGGTTAAGAAATATTCTTCACCATGATTCACAATGATGCACACATTGTAGTTTAAGGTGCACTTCAATAGTGTCAGATAATTTCCCCAAATATGATAATCCGGTAGTATAACATAATTAATTGATTTTCTTAAATGTTTTCTTTACAAACACAGGATGTTATATCTATATAGTATTCTGTTAAATCACCCTTATACAAAAATGACCCCAAACTAAGACCAAGTGTATTATTCATTAAAATAAATGGCTCAAAGTAATGCATCAGTACTCTGTATCAAGCGTATTATATTTAACAATTTTTTTTATAAAACTGAACCTAGGTATGTAAAAAAAACTAAATGTTTTAGTCTAGTTTTTGTCTTTGTCAATTTGGTCAAATTTGTCAACACAGCAAGCATGAGGAGTCATTGGTGCATAATGTTAATTGAGACTGAGATGTCTAATGACTGTGAGTCAATTGCCTTCACAGAGTGATGTGTTTGTGTTACACAATACCTATTCTGAACTTCTTACATCTTGCTCCTGACAAATACCACCAAGAAAATGAATACCGAAACTAATATAAACGCACTATTTGTAAACAATACAAACTAAACTAAAACAAGCAAACCACACTCTGGAAACTAACTGCAACTAGAAAACTGAATTGAAAACAAAAAATAAAAACAAATGGAAAAAACAACAACACTATATATAAGAGCCCTGCTCTGTATCAGTGAATCCCTGCACTTTAAACATGTGTGCTTCATTCCAATTTTTTTTTATTAAAAATAGGTTGGTATAAGTTGTGGGAAAGGATATTGATGGTTTCATCGAGGTCTTCCAAGTCCCATTCTATGGAGCGCAAACTGTTCCTCAGTTCATTAGTGGTCCAGTCGACCTCCTCCTTGGAAGCACCGCTGGGGTCTTGCAGCAGCTCGCTCCATCTCTGGTGCAGACCCTGGGCTGTGTTCACAGCCTTCTGGACCTCTCTGTGGACATTATACACAATCACACATTGGGCACTCGGGTCAGACGACTGGTTTCAAAGGAATATATACCAAATCTAGGAATGCTTACTAGAATGGTAAATACTGTATAACAAGCTAGACAACTCTTCTAAGGTTCACGTTACTACACTGATATTCCTTATCAGATCTGTGGGTGTGACGTTTTGAATTGATTGATTGAAAACTTTATTAACAGATTGCAGAATGGGTACAGTACAGTACAGCTCAATACATACAATTGTTAAGGGGATGCAGACCAGAGAAAGACTTTCGTCTTGTTTACATCAGGGTCCCCCATTTTCAATTCATCGTAAATATGACATACATGACATACAGACAGTACTGCTACATCTATACATTTATGACATACCAGATCACGTTAGGTTATAGGAAATATCAATCTAAATGAGTACTTAACATACATTATTTATTTAAAATGTAAACATTTAAAAATATAATTCCTGGGACTGTGGTGAGTTTCAGTTGATGTGTAATGTATACCAACTCTAAATGGTAACGTTACAGTCAGTAAGCTAAGCCAAGGCTTCAATCAATGTCAACAGTGTGAGGCAGGCATAACACACATTATTGTGGGGGACACGGCTATGCTAGGTTGTCCAACTAGGACCACATAGGCTTACACTAAATCCCTTTTGTTCTTTAAACTGCTCTGGCAACGCTACGTTCGTTATCTTGCCAGCTAACGAGCTAACAAGCGGCTATCATGTTGCACGCAAACGTTAGCCTAGTAGTACGGGATTCCCATTCCTTACCCTTTGACGACGAAAAATGGATCTTCCATAGACATGTTGCTAACCGAGTTGTTGACCACACGTCTAATATTTTAACCTCATGTTCCTCCACGGGGGGGGGGGGGGGGTCGATTGACTATGACAATAATTCGGAGTGTACGGGCTTTTTGTTGTTTACATGCTGTGTGATCGCTGCTGCTGGCCTCAAAGCCCAATAGTATGCAGCTGCAGAGCCGCAGAGCCAGCGGCGCCACCCACCCAGCCATGAATGAATGAATGAATGAATGAATGAATGAATGAATGAATGAATGAATGAATGAATGAATGGATGGATGAATGAATGAATGGATGGATGGATGAATGAAAACTTTATTTGACAGATTGCAGAATGGGTACAATACAGTACGGCTCAATACACACAATTGTTAAGGATAGCAGACCAGAGAAAGACGTTTGTCTTGTTTACATCAGGGTCCCCCATTTTCAATTCATAGTGACATTTATGACATACACAACATACATGACATTTATGGCATGGGGACATACATGACATACAGGTATTTAGCTGAATTGCCAATGGTGAATTGGAGTATTGCACTGTGCGGACACAGCTGTGAGATCCGTGCGAGGCCAGATATCTTGAATGAATGCGTTTATTTATTTCGAACATAAATTGAAAAAAAGAATACTAAAAAACTAGACAATTCCGTGCGGGGAAATTGTGAAAGTGTGGGTGATGCCTGTGTCCAGGCATCACCCTCAGAGACGCAGCAGCCGCCATCACCCCAGTCATCACACACATAATAAACCTCTCTATAAAACAGGGGCACGTCCCCAAGGACTTCAAAATTGCGAGAGTGACCCCTCTACACAAAAAGGGCAGCAAATTAGACCCAGGCAACTACCGCCCTGTTTCTATTCTTACCTCCATCTCGAAAGTCATGGAGAAAATAGTCTATGAACAGGTCGAAAAGTACTTGGCGGAAAAAAATCTAATCTACGAATTCCAATCTGGCTTCAGAACGTCCCACTCCACTGACACATGCCTCCTCTATTTGAACGACCACATCAAACAAGAGGTGGACGCGGGCAAATACTGCGGCATGGTCATGCTGGACCTACAAAAGGCCTTCGACACTGTCAATCACTCCATTCTAATGGACAAGCTAAAAGCAATTGGTTTTGATAGCTTATCAGTGAGCTGGATGCAATCCTACCTGGAGGGGAGAGAACAGATGGTAGAGGTAAACGGTACTCTATCCCCCCCCCTCACAGTGAGCTGTGGTGTTCCACAAGGAAGCATACTAGGACCGCTACTCTTCCTAATTTATGCAAATGACATGTCGTCAGCCTGTGACTGCAACTTGTTCCTGTTTGCGGACGACTCAGCCCTGCTGGTCTCTGACAAGAACAAATTGCAGGTTGAAAAAACCCTCAGCACGGAACTAGGCAAAATCTGCATATGGCTCGCTGATAACAAACTATCATTACACATGGGCAAAACAGAGTCCATTCTCTTCGGTTCAAATAACAAACTCAGCAAGACCGACGGATTCTCAGTTACAGTGGGTGACAATATTGTCACAAGGAAAGACGAAATTACCTACCTGGGTTCCATCCTAGAGGCAAATCTTTCCTGTGACAAAATGGCATCCAATGTAATAAAAAAAAGTCAACCAACGAACTAGATTCTTGTACCGGATCTCCTCTCTGGTAAACAAGAATACCCTGAAGACTCTGGCAGGAGCACTCATTCAAGGGTACTATGACTATGCGTGCACCTCATGGTACCAAAGCACCTCAAAGGCGCTTAAAACAAAATTACAAACATCACAAAACAAACTGGTCAGACTACTACTTGACCTGAACCCCAGAACCCACCTCACCCCTGCCCACTTTGCCAACCTAGGATGGCTTAAGGCGCTCCCATAGTCCAGCAGACTGTACACAGAGCAGACTCCGCGGATGTCCGCGCGGCTCTTTGAGCTTTCATAGTCCAGCAGATCTCAGCGGACGTCCGCGGTCTATTTCCTACATTTCTCGCTCCAGTTTTACTACATTTCCCACAATTCTGTCTGTTCTACTGTACTGGCAGATCAGAGGGAACATTATCAGCGGGAGAGAGAGAGAGGGAGAGGGAGAGAGAGAGAGAGAGAGAGACAGAGAGAGAGAGAGAGAGAGAGAGAGAGAGAGAGAGAGAGAGAGCACGCTTCACGGGCTCATCTCTCTCCTCGCGCCACCAATCGCTCGCGCGGCGTCACATTAAATGCAGTTCGATGTCAACCAAAACGCCAAGCAGCGTTTTGTGTGACACCAAGTCAGCGGCGCGGATGTCCGCGCCTCAGAAAATAGGAGCGTCGCACCTGTGGGTCTGCTGTCCGCTGAGATCAAAGCTCAACGTCCGCGGAGTCTGCTCTGTGTACAGTCTGCTGGACTATGGGAGCGCCTTTAGAGTAGACGACAGAGTACAGCAACTTGCAATGGGCCTGGTCTACAAGATACACTATACGACCGGGGTGCCCATGTACATGTCAAAATACTTCCCAAAGGTCAGTGAATACCACAACCACTACACCAGAGGAAGCGCAACAAATCATGTTAAACCCAGATTCGGCTCAAACAAGGGACTAAACACGTTTCGCAATTATGCCACAACAATGTGGAACGCCCTACCCAAAGCTGTAAAGGAATGTGAATCCCTGCCCACATTCAAAACCGCTCTTAAAGAGCACCTACGGGAGGCTGCAATTCGAAACTGGCCACCGTAAATGCCCAAAACCCCCACCACCTCCTAATAGACAGTCTCCTCACCACCGCATGTATATATTCCCTCCCCGCCGTATGTATATTTCCCTCCCACCCACCCACCCCCTCCTAATGTACAGTCCCCTCCCCATCATATGTATATACTCTGTCAGGATCTAGGGGTAACAGTACTGTATATTTGAATACCGTTATGTCACAAATGTATCAGTACTAAATACCTATATGTCCCTATGCCATAAATGTCATGTATGTTGTGTATGTCATAAATGTCTATATGAATTGAAAATGGGGGACCCTGATGGAAACAAGACAAACGTCTTTCTCAGGTCTGCATCCCCTTAACAATTGTATGTATTGAGCCGTACTGTATTGTACCCATTCTGCAATCTGTTAAATAAAGTTTTCATTCATTCATTCATTCCAACGGGAGAGGGTCTGTATTGTCTCTTTTCACAGCAAAACGGTAGGCAAGGCACCTTGGTTGAGAAATGCAGGCTTCAGTCTATGTTGTTTAGTCTATCTGTTCAGTACTGTTCAGTACTGTTCAAAGATGCACAATGAGATCTTCTGAGAGAATTGTTGGGTAACAGTACTGTATATTTGAATATGTCACAAATGTAACAGTACTAAATACCTGTAGCCCACAGTATGTCATTGTTTTTTTTCTTTTTTTTTCTCCATTTTCCTCTGATTTTTCTCCCATCCCAATGTTAGTCGTATGCCAATTCCCAATCCCCTTCCTGGTCGCTGCGCACTTACCCCCCACAGTCAGATCATCTTGGAGAGTGGAGGCTATCACGTGCTTCCTCCGACACACGTCCAGCCAATCAACCGCTTCTTTTCACCTGGCAGCGCGGATCCTCCCCGAGAGGGCGTAGCGTGTGGAAGGATCACACTATCCCACTCAGGTCCTATCCGTGCTTAGCAGGCGCCCCGACCGAACTGTAGGAGTCGCTGTTTACAACGACCCGGACCCACCCCGCCAGCTTCTCCCACCCTCTAATACAGCCAATTGTATTAGTGTGAACGGCCAGCCAAGCTGGTGACAACCCCGGAGCTGTGAGCTGGGCTCCGGGGTTGGTGACGAACGCAATCTCCGCTACACCACCTAACCGCACCTGTATGTCATTGTAATGGGAAATATTAAAGGGACAAACGATGAGCCGTTTACATTAATGATTCTGAGTCATTATTATATAGGAAAGTTTATTTCACTGTGGTCACAATGAAAGGACAGTTTACAGTCAGAGACAACATGTTAATACAGTAGCGTCTGGCCATAGACTGACCCAGAGCGCTGTTCACACGTATGTTAAATACACAATTGAAATGACGTCCCCTAGACACCCAGATAGATAGAACAAAGTCTGCCCGAAGGAGAACCAGCCTTGGCTAGGCGGTGATGTTCCTAACTGGAATGTTAAACAGTCTTGCTAGCAGAGAAGAAGATTAAAAGGGACAGTAGTGTCTGCCATATCTGAGCACATTATATAGCTGGTCAAAGTGCACCAGTCAAGCTGTCTAATGACATGATAATATATTCCACGACACTCCCCCCTTTGATAATTAATTATCACTTCATAATGACTTCAAAATATTATCATCCTTAAACCAAAAATAACATCAACGCTATTAACCCAAAAAAATGCCAAAAACAAGACTTTAACTTATAATAATATGGGTAGACTACTGTCTCTAATATCAAACGGCAAAAAACATAACTTTATTGAATAACTTTATTACATCAACCAACCCCGTATAGTGTATAGCAAAAGTATACCTTTACCTGGCCCATGGGGACATTAACGTGTGTTGTTGGGCCTTACAAATACATTTGATTTTGATTTGATTATCAATAAGGTAGGATATCTGGAACACACAAACACACTACTTTTTAAATCACATGCCATGAAACTCGGGGACCATGGCTGAATTTAAGACTGCACAAATCATGTTTAAAGCACGAAAGAATTCACTCCCGGGTAACATCCAAAAATTCTGTTATAGAGAGGGGGGTTACAATTTAGGCTACGTTTAGACGAGCGTTTTGTGAACAGAAACCGCAAAAGTCGTCTTGCGGTTTCACTTTTAATTTTGCGTTTAGACGAGCGTTTTGGGGTGGAATTCTCTGTGCAGACGAGGCTGTAATGACGGAGCACCGCTGTCACACGATTGGCGCATATGTCACATGACGTGCTGTGAAGACCCGCCCTACTCTGCCTCTGATTCGCAGACTGTGGATGGGGAATGTGATTGGACCAAAGCAGAGTCACTCACAGACAGTGGGTCCACTCACGCCGCGGGACAGATTCTTGTGTATTTAACCCTTTCACTGCCACACTGTTATGGTTTGATACCGACCCCAAACGCACGACACAAGAGAGTAGGAATTCAGAGTTGCCAAATACGAGGGCTTGTTTATTTGATACTAAATATAAAGAGAACAGGAAAGGCAAGTCAACAAGACAGGTACATAGGACAAGGGGCAAAGTTCTGCTGCTCTGCAGCTTCTCCCGTGATGGTAGTCTTGGGGATAGCAGGTGTTGACGTCTGAACCGCTCTGCAGAATTCTCTCGGCAGAATCTCAGATGTGTTGCGAGACCGAGAGAGGGAGAGAGGGAACGAGTCAACACAGTGCAGTTTGAACGAGCAGGAGAACAGGGTGAACAATTCTTCGTGTAATTTAAACACAGTGAGCACAATTCCAAAACAGCCCAAGTGAATCTCTTCGTGTAATACACACAGTGAGCAAAACTCCAAACACAGTCCCAGTGAATATCTTCGTGTAATGTACACACCGTTAGCAAAAATCCAAACACAGTCCCAGTGAATCTCTTCGTGTAATATACACACAGTTTGTGAAGTCCAAAACAATCCAATAGTGAAATAATATCTTCGGTGTGAGCAACCGAGCAGAGGGAGATGGAAGGTCCCAAAAATATTATCCCATAAGGGAACAAGCAAAAATAGAAAAGCTGGGTGAGTGACTGTCTGACAAAAGGTGGTAGTCTTCAGTGTAATAGTTACACACGAAAAACGGAATAGATCAAGACAGTCAATAAAAACTCACCCAGACGTAATGCGTAATGGTGCTGGAACAAACAGCGGAGCGAGGGCGCGCCACGGGAACAGGTGTCCAAGGGAAGGCCTCTTGGAAATTCCTGGAGATAGCACAAGGAGCAAAAGCAGCAGCAGCAGCAACACGGGGAAATGCAACCAGAGAAAAATCAAGACGATCCAACAAACTTAGAGTGGAGAAACGGGGTATAAATAATAAGGGATCGATTGATTGAAAAGCAGTGACAGCTGGGGAATGTGATTGAAAAGCGTGCGGTCCTGAGAGAACCAATCAGCGACGTCTCTGAAGACGTCACTGGGGAGAAGCGTGTGAATGAGGGAATTGAAATAATTAACAGAAAAACAAATGAAAACAGAGCGAGGGTGGTTAAAGGAACAGAACGAGTGAGAGAGCAAGGACAGGAACCTCACAGTACCCCCCCCTCCACGGGAGCCACCCGGCGACCAGGCCGACCCGGTTCGTCAGGATGGGCTCGATGGAAGTCGGTGATCAAGCCGGGATCCACGATGAGCTGCCGGGAGACCCAGCTACGCTCCTCAGGGCCGTAACCCTCCCAGTCCACCAGGTATTGGAACCCCCGGCCCCGCCGACGAACGCCCATCAACCGGCGGACCTGCCACTGGGGGTGACCATCCACCAACACGGGAGGCGGCGGATCAGGAGCTGGAGGCATAAGGGGACTGAGGGAGACGGGCTTAACCCGGGAGACATGGAACACGGGGTGGATGTGCATGGATGCAGGAAGCTTCAGGCGCAGGGCCGCCGGACTGAGTGCCTTTAGGACCTCGAAAGGCCCGACGAAGCGGGGGTTGAGCTTCTTGGCCGAGGACCATAACGGGAGGTCCTTCGCGGAGAGCCACACCCTCTGCCCAGGGCGGTAAGTCGGCGCAGGAACCCGGCGCCGGTCGGCACCACGACAGGCGCGCTCAGATGTTCGGAGCAGCGCGGTCCTGGTGATCTCCCAAACTCGTCGGCAGCGGTCGAGGTGGACCTGCACGGAGGGAACTGCCACTTCCGTCTCCTGTGCGGGGAAAAGAGGGGGCTGGTAGCCCAGGGAGACCTCAAAAGGGGAGAGGCCGGTGGCGGAACTGACCATTGAATTGATGGAGTATTCAACCCAGGGAAGGAAACGGCTCCAGGATGCCGGTCTCTCGGCTGCCACACACCGAAGAGCTGACTCTACGCTCTGGTTCATCCTCTCCGTCTGCCCGTTTGTCTGGGGATGATAGCCAGAGGAGAGACTGACCGTTGCCCCCAACCCTTTGCAAAAAGCCCGCCATACCTGGGAGGTGAACTGGGGCCCCCGGTCAGAGACGATGTCCTGGGGAAAGCCATGAAGGCGGAACACATGGTGCGTCAGGAGGTCCGCCGTCTCGGCCGCTGAGGGAAGCTTGGAGAGGGCCACGAGGTGGACCCCCTTGCTGAATCGATCCACCACGGTCAGAAGGCAGGTGTTCCCCTGGGAGGAGGGTAGACCAGTGACGAAGTCGAGCGCCACATGTGACCATGGACGGCTCGGAATGGGAAGTGGCTGCAAGAGCCCGGAGGGTGCCTGGTGAGAGGCCTTGCTGCGGGCACAGACCGTGCAGGCCAATACGAACTCCTTGACGTCGTTCCGCATGGTGGGCCACCAGAAACGACGAGCCAGGAAGGAGAACGTGCGATGGACGCCTGTGTGGCAGGCGAACCGGCTGGTATGGCCCCACAGCAGTACCTGGGACCGGACAGAGTCGGGGACAAAGAGACGATTCCTAGGGACGTTGCTTGGAGCACGATGGAAGCGCAGGGCACGCCTCACCACACCCTCGATGCCCAAGGTGATGGCTCCAACCACTCGGGCCTCCGGGAGGATGGGAGAAGGGTCCTCAGAGGGTGGAGCCCCCTTGGAGTGCATCCGGGACAGGGAGTCGGCCTTCGTGTTGCGGGAACCGGGGCGGAAGGTCAGCGAGAAGTCGAACCGACTGAGGAAACTGGCCCATCTCGCCTGCCGACCGTTGAGGCGCCTGGAAGCGCGGATGAACGTCAGGTTCTTGTGGTCCGTCCAGATGGTAAAAGGCTCCTCGGCACCCTCTAGCCAATGACGCCACTCTTCCAGCGCAGCCACGACCGCCAGCAGCTCCCGATTGCCGGTGTCGTAGTTCCTCTCGGCGGGGAGGAAGCGACGCGAGTAGAAGGCGCAAGGATGCACCTTCTGGTCTGAAAGAGAACGTTGGGATAGGACAGCGCCCAGGCCAGAATCCGAGGCGTCCACCTCCACGATGAACTGTCTCTTGGGGTCAGGGTGGAGCAGGATAGGGGCGGAAGTGAACCTTCTCTTGAGGGAGCGGAACGCAGCGCATGCCGCTGGGGACCAGTCGAACGGCAGAGCGGGGGAGGTCAGCTTGGTAAGTGGCTCCGCCACTTGACTGTAGTTCCGGATGAACCTTCGGTAGAAGTTGGCGAACCCGAGGAAACTCTGTAACTCCTTCCGAGTGGTGGGTTCTGGCCAATCCTCCACAGCCTGGATCTTGCGAGGATCCGCTCGGGTCAAGCCCTTCTCAACGATGAAGCCCAGGTAGTCGACGGAGTTGGAGTGAAAACGGCACTTCTCCGCCTTGACGAAGAGCCGATTGTGGAGGAGGCGCTCCAGCACACGGCGGACATGCAGGATGTGCTCCTCGAGGGTCCTGGAAAAGATGAGAATGTCGTCCAGGTACACCACCACGAACACCTCCAGCATGTCACGGAGGACGTCGTTCATGAGTGCCTGGAATACCGCCGGGGCGTTGGTGAGGCCGAACGGCATTACAAGGTACTCGTAGTGGCCCCTGGGGGTCTTGAAGGCGGTCTTCCATTCATCGCCCTCACGGATACGGACAAGATGGTAGGCACTTCGGAGGTCCAGCTTGGTGAAGAACGAGGCCTGGGTCAGTGGCTCGAAGGTGGAGCTCATGAGAGGTAGGGGGTATTTGTTCTTGATGGTGATCTCGTTGAGCTGACGATAGTCGATGCAGGGTCGCAGGTCCCCATCCTTCTTACCAACAAAGAAGAACCCGGCCGCCACCGGGGAGGAGGAAGGCCGAATGAGTCCTGCTTCCAATGACTCAGAGATGTAGAGATCCATCGCCTTCTTCTCCGGGACAGTCAGACTGTAGCGGAGAAGGGTGTACCTTCCTACGTGAGACTGCAATTCGAAACTGGCCCCTACAAATGTCCTAACCTAGTTGTACAGTAAATGACCAAGTAAGGCTTTGTCAACATTCCAATGTACAGTGTAAAATGTGTGTGTGTCCCCTACCCAACCCCCCCCCCCCCCCCCCCCCCCCCACCTCCAATGTACAGCCCTCACCCAACCCACCCAACCCCACCCCACCAACCTCCTCCAATGTACAGTTTCTACGCCAAATGTATATACACTCCTTTTCTGGACACTTTTGTATCACAAACAGTACTGTATTTGCAAATCTGATATGTCATAAATGTATAGATGTAGCAGTACTGTCTATCTGTATGTCATGTATGTCATATATGTTATGATGAATTGAAAATGGGGGACCCTGGTGGAAACAAGACGAAAGTCTTTCTCTGGTCTGCATCCCCTTAACAATTGTATGTATTGAGATGTACTGTACTGTACCCATTCTGCAATCTGTTAATAAACTTTTCAATCAATCAATCAATCAGAGGCGGCTGCCGGGAAGGGGAGCCCCTTGGCGGAGGTCGATGGCGCAGTCATAGGGGCGGTGAGGTGGAAGGGCCTGAGCCCTGGTCTTACTGAATACCTCCATGAGGTCGTGGTACTCGGGAGGAATGGACGAGGGGTCCGGGGGCAACTCACCAGCCGGCCTCCGGGGCGGGGGACAGGACGCCGCCTGCAGACAGCGGGCGTGACAGGAGGAGCTCCAGCCCCTGATGGTACCGGAGGACCAGGCGATGTGGGGCTCGTGCAGCGCGAGCCAGGGCCTACCCAGGACCACCGGGACAAGGGGGGATTGGGTAATGAGGAACTGGTCTGAAAGTCCGAATGGGAAAAACGGCTCACCAGGATCTCCCGGGGTCTAGGTGAGCCTGATCCTTTGGCCGGGTAGGGCAGTCGGCGATACGGTGTCCCGCACCTCCGCAGTAGAGGCAGAGACCGGACCTGAGCCTTATCTCACGCTCCGCCTGGCTCAGATGAGAGCGTCCCAGCTGCATGGGTTCCTCCTCGCGAACCGGACGGGGAAGCCTGTTACCACCAGTAGTGTTGGGGACGGGGCGTCCAGGAGTCCGGGGTGCTTCAGGAGGTAACAGTCGGGTCCTCTCGCGCCTTCTCTCCAGGAGGCGTCCGTCAATACGGATGACAAGGCTAAACAGCTCCTCGAGGGAGTCGGGCAACTCCCGGGTAGCGAGCTGGTCCCGGACTGCGTCACTGAGCCCCCTCAAGAAGGTTAGGCGAAGAGCAGGTTCGTTCCATCCACTCTCCACCGCCGCCAGTCGAAACTCCATGACATAGTCCGTCACCCTGCCGCTCCCCTGTCGGAAGGTCCCCAACCGGGCTCCAGGGTCCAGACCTCGGGCTGGATGGTGGAACACTCTGCGGAGCTCCGCCACGAAGTCTGGGTAGGAAAACAAAAAATCTGCTTCCATTGCCCAGGAGGAAGTGACCCACTGGGCAGCATGGCCTGAAAGTAGGTTTGTTATATAAGCCACTTGGGACCCATGAGCAGAAAAACGGCTTGGTTGATGACGGAAAACCAACTCACATTGCATGATGAATGTGGCACACTCCTCGGGATTACCGTCGAACAGCCGTGGGACGGAGAGACGGGGTTCCCGAGATGCGAGATCTGCTGGGGCTGCGGGGAATGTTCCTGAAGGGTGTGAGAGATTAAAAGTATTAACGGTGTCGCCCAGCGAGTGAAGCTGAGCGAGAATCTCGGACTGTTGTCCCGCCATAGCGGCCATTGAACCCTGCATAGGCAGGACCTGATCCCTGAGGTTCTGCACCGCAGCCGTAGCCCGCTCTAATTGGAGACCGTGATCGCTGGTCAACTCGACTTGAATTGCAAGTGCGGTTCTGACCCTCTCTGTGTCGGCTGGGGTCGTCATATTGGTTGGATCGTAATGTTATGGTTTGATACCGACCCCAAACGCACAACACAAGAGAGTAGGAATTCATAGTTGCCAAATACGAGGGCTTGTTTATTTGATACTAAATATAAAGAGAACAGGAAAGGCAAGTCAACAAGACAGGTACATAGGACAAGGGGCAAAGTTCTGCTGCTCTGCAGCTTCTCCCGTGATGGTAGTCTTGGGGATAGCAGGTGTTGACGTCTGAACCGCTCTGCAGAATTCTCTCGGCAGAATCTCAGATGTGTTGCGAGACCGAGAGAGGGAGAGAGGGAACGAGTCAACACAGTGCAGTTTGAACGAGCAGGAGAACACTGTAAACACTGTAAAAAAAAAAAAAAAAGACTGTAAAAAAACGGTAAATGTCTGGCAACAACGGTTGCCAAATACTTACTGTCAAATTACACTAAAATCAAATACATTTACAGATTACCACCTTTATTTAATGGTTATATTTTGATCAAATATAATTTACTGTATTGTTATGGCATTTACACTTAAAAAAAAAGTAATCTGTAAAATAATACAGTGAATTTCCTGTGTGTGTACAATAGTGCAGTATGTACAATAGTGCGGTATATACAGTATATACATTTATATTTACCACATATTATATCCATATCTGGCTGAATACTGCATATAATACTTTTATATGCCTACTTATATATCTGTATATAACTCTGTATGATAGCATGTACAATAATGCTGTGTGTGTATATATTATATATATATATAATATTCTCATCATATATATATATATATATCCACATTGATTCAATCAATCAATCACATCTGTCTGTACATACCTGCATTTAATCCTTTTTACACATCATAGATACTATATATCTGTACATATCCCTTACCTATACTCTTACTAGTAATAACGATAAACAAAATCAGTAGTGTCACAATAGTGATACAGCAAACGGCTCTGCTCTCTGATTCTAAATGTACACACACAGGTGAGAAAATATTGTCTGGACTCACAAAACACGTTTTAAAATACTATGCGGGGAGTGCCTCTCAACCCAAATGTTCCATTCCGATTATGGCCCACATGTCAGACATGTGTAATGATGAAACAAAACACCCTTTGCTTCTCCACCCCTCCCCCCATTACAGCCTATAACGGTTCCATTCACTAGCATTTGCCAACACAGGCACAAAGCGTCATGTGACCTGGTTAAAACAGTCAAAGCATTACATCAGCCCAGGAAATGGGGGGGGGGGGGGCTACTCTTAAAGGGAACACGTGCAAAATGTAGTTATTATAACTACTGCGCTGTCATAGTAACTTCGATAGTGTATTATTATGCCTTAGGAAAGACTTATGTTAACCTAATAAATAACACAAATATGATAAGTGTTCATTAATGTAACGTCAAATTGCCTATGATAGCTTCAAGTCATATATTTGTTTTGCCTACATTTGTATAGATGTTATAATAATCTCGTATGGCTATGGAAAAATGCGTTGAGGCATTATTTTCTTAGATTTATATTATTTAGACTGTCGCTCTCTCTCTCTCGCTCTGTGTATTTAAACCTGAAGAGTACTCCCATTGGTCTAGGTGAATTTGGCGGGGCGTAATTCATAGACCACCGCAACACTTCAGGTATTTTGAGATTTTGGATGTTGGGAGAGAGCGGGGGAAGGAGGGCAAAGGGAGCGCGGGGGGATAAAATAAATGAATGTTGATTAGAGCCTGGATGTAAGTGGTTGCAGTTGTAGCTACGAGCCTACGACCACTTACGTCAAGACTCTAATCAACATTCATTCACGCGCTCCCGTTCCCCCTTCCCCCCACGAGCTCCATGTAACGCGGAAGTGCAGCGGTCCACGAGCTCCATGTAACGCGGAAGTGCAGCGGTCTATAGAGCGTGTAAGGACGACACGCGTTCTCATTGGCTGGTGTAGCCGCCTACGTTAGGGTATAAAAGGCGTTATAAATAGCGCCGCTCTCATCTCTCGGTGTGCCGTCGGCTGTCGGGAGCCTCATATGAATACAAATAAGAGGAACAACAAAGCTTATCCGGTTTAATCAGCGTGACTCGATAATTTGTAAAACAAACAAACAAGATCGTTGATTAGGTCAAACCAAACAATTTCGGAAGACAATCATTTGAATCAATAGTCTTGTCTACAACCCCAGGGATAAGAGGCAGGTTTCTTCTGGATTTTATTTTTACTCAAGTAGGCCTAAGGATAAGGAAATTGTTTGGACTTTTATTTAAACTCGCCTGGTGCGCTCTCTCTCTTTCTCTCAATCATGGAATTTAAAGTCGAGGCGCATCGGATTATGAGTATTTCACTAGGGAAGATCTATAACTCGCGGGTACAGCGCGGTGGTATAAAACTACACAAGAATCTGTTGGTGTCCCTCGTCCTCCGAAGCGCCCGGCAGGTCTACCTCAGTGACTATTACGGCGGGGTCTGCCTGAGCGCACAGCAAGCCGGCGAGTGGTGTGAGGGAGAGTACATGGAGTCGGACCCAGACAAGCCGCTCCCCGGCGCCGCGCCCGACGGTTCACCCCGGTCTCCAGACGAGGCGGCGGCGGACGATGCCTCATCCCCCGCGGACCAGGACCACACGGTCCCCCCGGCCCCCGCCACCGGCCCGGAGAGCTTGGAAAACGAGTCGTTATCTTCAGGCTACAGCCCGGAGCCCACTCAACCCGCCTCTGCCTCCTCCACCGAAAAACAAACCGTAATCTCGTTAAATGTCAACGGTGTTCGCTCGTCGTTGGTTGAATCGAACGCGGCCACGTCGGAGTCTCCACCGGCGGCCCGGCAGACGGAGTGCAGCACCGAGTCGCCGGGAGGAGGAGACGCGCCCGAGACGAGAGCAGCGCACCGGGGAAGCAGCGCCACCAGGAAGCGGGGCGCGGAGGACGTTGAAGTTCAAGAGGCACCGTCGAAAAGGACAAAAGTAGTGACCGCTTCTTCGGGCGTGTTGTTGCCCGCTAGCGACGGGAAAGAAGGAGGACCCGAAGAAATGGAGACGGGCAACGTGACGAATTTGATAACAATATTCGGTTCCAGTTTCACCGGACTCTTGGCTAAAGACGCGGCGACACAAGGCGACTCGGAACCGGAGGAGAGTGAATCGGGGCAAAACTGCTGTGATCAAATGCTCAAGAACCTCAGTCCATGGAATACAGCGATTGTCGCTTTTTGAACACAGAAACCCTTTTTTGGTTCTCAAAATCCGTGGCAAGCAAAGCGCCTATCGGTTTAGAGAGTTGGGCAAAGTTCCCAAAACGCGGTTGTACTAGAGGGGCCCCGTCTGCAGAGAACACGTGGTGACCAGGGGCGGCTTAGTTCAGCTGGAATCCCCCCATGTAACACTATGGATGTAGTAGCTAAGCCCGTTTAAATGCAGTCTTCGCGAAGAAGGGATGTGCACATTCTTGCCATACCTTGGTGTAACACTTTGTCATGTAAATATATGGCTATTAGCATCACCAAGAACTGTTACATTGCATCAAAATCACCAGGAGATGGCTGGGTGAATGCAACTCAGAGGACTTGAATGAATCGGACTCAGGCCCATACACAACCAGTGGCTCACAGATGATGTCATGTGTTGACATGTCCAACTACTGAGCTCTGTTTTAGGGTCATGCTTGATAACAAAAAAAAAAAAGAAAAAAAAAAAAATGTCTTTGTTTTATAAAGACCTGTACATTTCTAATATTGTGCCTGTATATAATGTTCTCCCATGTCTGATTCTGAATATATGTATTTTTGTTATTTACCATCGATCATGGCAGTTGCGTGGTGTACACGTAATAAAACATTTTTCTGTATCAATCCACTGCTCTTTGCTGTTTTGTTTCATAAGGTTTCCATTCATTAGTAGGTTGATGTCTGCGATTGTGTGTGTTTTAGGGTGGGGTTCAAGAAAACAGGCAGGCCTATATCATAAATCAGGGGACAGTGATGCCTCATCAGTTGGTGTATTTAAAAGCTCTAATTGGTGCTTAGCCTACACATCATTCCTTGGTCATACATTTTGTAGTAATGAACGGCTAAACAAAATGTGTTTTTCTATTTTCATTATATGTAAAGAGGCCTGATGTCATATCCGATGCATTCCAGCCTGTCTGCTGGAACATTCTTGTAGTGTGGCTACAGCAATGTAATATCCCATAGTGGTGTCCGATCGAAACCAATAATGTAACAGTAGTTGCTTGGTAAGACACCGTCGCTTCCACCATCTGCCGTCTTGTTTTGGTCGTGACAGAGACCACTGCTGCTTATAGTTGATATTTGATCTTGATGGAGGCACAGCTGTTCTCACTGGACAGCCCAGAGATATGTGTATATAGACTCACACAGTGACATAACTGCTATAAAAATGTTCCTCTTGTCCACTGACTGGTAGGCAGACTTTTTATAGCCCAGGACCAGGAGGTCAAACCTTAGTCAAGATAAGGAAAGGCATTCAGGACTTATTTATGGCCGGCTCCCTCCAGATGTCACCACCCGATCCTCTCGCCCTGCCCGATTGGCCTGGCCTCGTTCAGAACAATGCCCACTGTAAATATTGGCAGTGTAAAAGCTCTTTCTTGAGTCTTTGGTATAGGAATGGACATTTAAAGAATGCATTTTACACAGGCGCAGAAGGATATGGCCACATCCCCTACACTTATGGTATTTGGTCTGAATTAAGAGTGATTCAGGAGCACACAGTCAATTTAGTAATTTCTACTGGCGCAGACAGACAACGTGTGTCTTCAGAGTCGTGGTGACGCTCTGAATGAGACATATTTTGTTGAAGTAGTCTATTTTCACAGATAAAAGTGGCTCGATTCACCACACGCTCCAGAATTAATCTCTTAATTCAGAGATCACTCAGAGGTCCCATTTCTGAGAGGCGTCAGTTTTGTAATGTTGGTCACCTGAAGCGCGGGTAAACCCCTCTCTGTTGTACACTTGGTATGTGCTGTCATGGTATTTCCATCATGTTTTGGTCACTATCATCATGGTAGTGACCATAAAATGATGCCATGAGACGTCAGTATCATAGTTTAAAGTGGATTAGAAAGACTTGCAATACTAACCTGATGCCTGATTCTCAGCTCTGCTTATGGTCATGGGTGGAGGCACATCTGTAGGCCTACAGGTGGTTATGAAAGCATGGAGTCGTTTGCAATTAAAATCCTTTTCTCTTCAAAGCCAACGAAGGGTGAGCCAAACAGGACTTGACTTTACCTCCTTGATTTGACCTTACCTTGATTGATACCTTAGTATCAATTATCATGTGATGTGTCATTTTGTAAACGTTACATCATGCTCCATTTCATGAATGTCCTTTTTTGTTTAAATTCTTTTAATTACATGTTTAAATATATATATTTCTTTATTCTAGATGTCTAGAGCATTTGGAACAAACGGCAGAAACGACATTTTCATAAGGGTGGGCCTAATCTTGCTCAAGGAATCTTTAATGAAATGATATTGTTAAGGGAGAAAAATCAGTGACTCCAAAAAGGAGAAGGAACAGGTCACATGTTTTCCAAAGTTTCTTTTGACTGCATGCTGTAAATCATTTCCATTGTGCCTCCGGGCATGGCAGCTACCTAGTCTAGTGTCGGGTTTCTGGTTTGGCAGGAATATGGTTTTGTTGAAACCAAGTCTTGTGTTTACACTAAGTAGTGGGGGCATAAAGCTGCCTACCACAGAGAGTAGAGAAAATCAGAAGCAATCAGAATCAAAAATAGTTTATTTACAAAAATACAATTATAAGTCCCACATTAGGCTACAACAGACACATGGTCCAGTGCTGGTTTAGACTTGATTGTCCCCAAGGGGACATTTCTTCTCACGGCACTGTACTCATCATCAGACAATACAACAGTACATACAACATCATATCAAAAACGACATACAACAGAAAACAACATACAATGACAGACAGCAGCACACACTCAGGCCTGAGGCCTTCTGTTCAAGGCAGTTATGGCTGTGGGGATCAGTAGTAGTAGTAAGCAGTAGTAATAGTTGTAGTGGTAGTAGTAGTAGTAATCCTGTAGCTAAATGGGTAGAGCATGAGAATAACAGGGTCACGCATGCAAAAGAAATACACTCATGATAGGCCTACTGTGAAAGTGTATTGAGGAAATTAAAATCACAAGTTCTCTGCCCCGCAAGACAGAATTGCATGTCATGTCCGAACAGAGGCTCACACTGAACATGAGACATTTGTTTATGCTGGTGAAGATGTGACATCAGAGTGATAATGTTATTAAAACTCTCGCTTCGAAAATGCAAGAAAACATGAATATGGTCACAGTTCAGAATAGGCTTAGTGGGGATTTAGCTGGGACCGGCTTTCCTGTCCTGCACGGCCACATTCTTTCACACAGACGTGGCAGGGTATTAATAGACCTGCACTCTCTAGAGACGCACCAGAAGGCCCCTGCTAATGCCGGCGGAACCTGACTTGAGCCGACGGTGGGAATGTGGGTCAGTCCAGGACCAGGGAGCGGGCCGGATCAGCCCACTTCCAAATGACAAAGGGCGGAAAAGAGGCCATTTCATGAAAAGAGAGATAGGCTAATTGTTTGATTTGTTTAATGTAGTCTGTGATGTTTATCTAAAAGGTACTTGTAAAAACATTTTAAATGAAAGAAAAAGGGGGGGGGGGGTACCTTGTCTCTGAAGAGTGGAGGAGAAGCTCTGTGTCTGTGTATGCAGGTGCACACCAGTTACTCCTAAAAGGTCTTCTCTAAAAAGCAACTTGATTCAAATAGAAATATTTGTCATCCTTTTTTTTCTTAATTTGGAAAGATTTAGCATGATTATCTGTGCAATAAATGAAGGAAGTTGCTTTGTTTTAATATCTTAAATGTAACAGATATAACATTTTAGTATTAGGGGAAATTCTCAGATATGAAAATCGTAGCCTGGCATTGACCCCGATATCCACTACCACTAAATAAACAGTGTGGCTATTGGTACATCTGTAATGTACAGTGTAGACAAACAGTGTGGCTATTGGTACATCTGTAATATACAAAGTAGATAAACAGTGTGGCTATTGGTACATCTGTAATATACAGAGTAGATAAACAGTGTGGCTATTGGTACATCTGTAATATACAGAGTAGATAAACAGTGTGCCTATTGGTACATCTGTAATATACAGAGTAGATAAACAGTGTGCCTATTGGTACATCTGTAATATACAGAGTAGATAAACAGTGTGCCTATTGGTACATCTGTAATATACAGAGTAGATAAACAGTGTGGCTATTGGTACATCTGTAATATACAGAGTAGATAAACAGTGTGGCTATTGGTTCATCTGTAATATACAAAGTAGTGTGGCTATTGGTACATCTGTAATATACAGAGTAGATCAACAGTGTGGCTATTGGTACATCTGTAATATACAGAGTAGATCAACAGTGTGGCTATTGGTTCATCTGTAATATACAAAGTAGTGTGGCTATTGGTACATCTGTAATATACAGAGTAGATCAACAGTGTGGCTATTGGTACATCTGTAATATACAGTGTACACAAACAGTGTGGCTATTGGTTCATCTGTAATATACAGAGTAGATAAACAGTGTGGCTATTTGTACATCTGTAATATACAAAGTAGATACAGAATATGTCCTCTTTTTTCTTTGGTCTACACTGCAGAGACACAGGCGTTACCTGGTGGCCCTACTCAGGCTTCACTGCACAGGAATCCACTCAGCTCAGCGCCTACATATGGCCTTATTACAATATCTCAGTGATACACATAAATAAAGCAGAACTAAGAATCAAACATTTGACGGGTTCAGTGTGGTTTTACAGACATATAAGGGTACACAAAGGCCCTGACTTTTAGTTGACACACACATACAGTATACACACACACACGCACATGGTCCACATTCTCCACTTGTTGATCAGCAGGAAATGATTTTACAACCTCTTTTTCTCTCTCTCTCTCTCTCTCCTCCCTCTCCCCGGGAGTGGGAAGGACAGCTGGATGTGCTTAGCGTGGAACCCGGGTAGGGGTAGGCCTGTGTTTCACATGCAGAGAGAGAGAGAGAGGGATGAGGCGCTTTGTCATGGTATCAGTCAGATTAGTCACACCACATAAAACATGATCAGACAATAATAAGAGCTTGCACACCTGGAGAAGGACATTCTTTATGAACTCTCTCACACAAACACTACACACTCTCTTGCGCTTTCTCTCTCTCTTTCATTCTTTCACACACACACTCACACTCTCTTTCTCTTTCATTCTCTCACACACACACACACTCACACTATCTCGCTCTTTCATTCTCTCACACAATTATCTACCAGTATTTATGTCCACAGGGGCAGTAAACATTTTAAATGCGGTCAGATATTCAGAGACTTCTTTAGTCACGCATGCGCTCATGGTCCGGCTGAAGCGATTGTCGAAACTGAGGCGCGTAGTCCAAACTAAGTCTAAATATCATTTGTCATCTGACTACGTTGAAGTGACAGCAGTTACAATGTCCTTGTGTTGTTATTACCAGTGATTCAAAGGACAACCTTTTTGGCAAATCTGATGGGCAGCATAGATAAAATAGAATAGCTTCTATTTTATTCGCCAAGTACATTTTTACAGGTACTAGTAATTTGTCCTCTACGTTTAACCCATACTAACTATTTCAGGAGCACTCAGGGCAGCCACAGTCCTGCGCCCCTGGAGAGCACTATGCTCCGGGGCACTTCAGGGGTGGGTATTGGGAGACCCAGATTTTACCCGCAGGGATCGAATCGACGACTTTCCAGTCAAAAGCCCACTTCTCTAACCTCTAGGCCAGCAATGCTTCTCAACATTGCCCAAGAAGCGGCCTCAGAATGATTAAATCACACAGAATCACACAACTTGTTTCCTGGAAAGACCCAGAAAGATGAGACTATATGACCCCTGTATCTTGGAGAGTTTGTTACACAACTTATCTGTGTGAAGATAAGGGAGGATTTTCAATTTGGGTCGATGTGTCCTGTAAAGAGGTATTGAAAGAGTTCAGTCACAATTGAACTACAGACAAACAACCGAGATTCATTTATGATGAATTGAAAATGTGGGACCCTGATGTAAACAAGACGAAAGTCTTTCTCTGGTCTGCATTCCCTTAACAATTGTGTGTATTGCGCTGTACTGTATTGTACCCATTCTGCAATATGTTAATACAATTTTAAATCAATCAAACCCACAAGGAAATAAAGTAGGTATGTGTAGTTATGAGGTCATTATGTTGCCTAATCCCTAACCATAACCTGCTACATGCCACTACAAGCCTAATTTAAGCCAATTTATTGGGTGAAGCGTTATTGTGGAGACATTTCGATCCCACAAGATAGTAAAACATCTCTCTCTCTCTCTTTCTCTTTTATACACACACTATTTAATAATTTAATAATGATGATCTATAACCTCAAGCTAAATGACCAGTTAAAAAAAAAAAACACAAAGCCTGCGGGCCGTGGCGTCATGCTGGCCGGCCTTTTGTGTCGTGACCTATTGCCAGTGGGCTGCCACCACTCGACCGGCAGAGTAACCATTAAGCAGCATTTTCAGCTGTCTGAAAACATGCCTGGACAAGTCACCGGCAGGAAATCAGGGGAGTTGTTCTCGCCAAACGAGATGCATATCTTCCTTTGTAACAATGTATTCCACACAATGGGTCGACTGATATTCATCAGAGCGTTGTCTGAGAGTTTTCAGGAAATTCTTGTCTAGCCATTTTCTGATATTTTACACAAATGTCTGCACTTTCTTATTGTTGTATTATTATTTATTTTTTTAATCATTTTCTATAATATCACCACTTTCGGGTGACAACCTGCCATCTACAGAAAGGTGACTTTTCAGGAATGAGAAAAACCACCTAATTTTCAGATTGACATATTTAACATTTTTTAAAGGTTCTACATTGGGGTTTTTGAATGGGTTTTGTAGGTCCTGGGGTCACAGTAGTGGGCTTTCAATTTAAGTCAAATACCTTGTATACGAGACACAAGGTTTCCGGCAGCGATGGTGCTCCTGGTGCATGATCTAGTTCAAGTTTCAAGTTTGTTTATTAGTTGTCACAATAAAATACATGTACTTTACGGTGAAATGCTTGGTTCTGTATGAGCTCCTGAGAGTGTGCTTCATACAGTAAAAAAGTAAGTAAAAGAGGAATATACAATATATAATATACAATACAATATACAATCTAAAGTACAGCCTAAGTACAATCTAAGTACATTGAGTAAAAATTAGTAAACAGTGAGGTACAAATGCAGACAATGACCTCTCTATAGGGCCATTACCACAAAATAAACACCAGAATACCAAGGGGGATTTGTTACCCTCTCTGCATGGGAGACCTCAGTCTAACCATGAATAATTGTGCTTTAACCCTTTCACTACCACACTACAGAAGGTTAACCCTTTACTATCACACTACAGACGGTTTGACGGTTAACCGTCTGTAGTTGGATAGTAAAGGGTTAACCTTCTGCAGTGTGGTAGTGAAAGGGTTAACCCTTTGTCGTGTGGCAGTGAAAGGTTTAACCTTATGTGTTGTCGCAGTGAAAGGGTTAACCTGTTTATGAGGATTGTTATTTTCTCTGTTTAAAGCTCAGCTGATTTTGTACTTTGTATCTTGTCCTCCCAACACACACACACAGCCATGTTTTCATGCATTGTTGGGATATTCCAAAGGCCTACATTCATTCCTTAACTCCTTACCCTAACCCCAACCTACCTTCTTCTCAAGGATATAGACAACACAGCAAATAAAAACTTCTTAATGTAAACAGCCTTAGACACAAACTGGCAGAAATAAGGCAACATTTCATTAGCGGTAAGGTAAACATTCTATGTTTCTCTGAAACTAAACTGGATTCATCAGTAACAGACCCGGAAATTGAATTGGAGAACTAAACTATAGTCCGTAATGACAGGAACAGGCATGGAGGAGGTGTCTGTATGTACATTCATAAAGACACCAAATTCATTAACCGTACGGACCTAGATCATGAGGCTATTGAAACTGTTTTTGTAGAAATTCTATTTGAAAGGGCTAAATCTGTTCTAGTCGGCACAATTTACAGACCACCAGACCAAAATGGCTTTTATGATGTGTTGGATGCGTGCTTAGCTGGAGCTGAGGATGCAGAAAAGATTCTTATTGGGGATTGGAACACGGATAATGCAACAAAAAGATGCACCGTCTTCAAATCCTACAATAGGTTTTGTGATCTGCACGGCATCAGCCAGCTAATCACCCAACCCACACGTGTATGTGAGTCAACTCAGACTACCATTGACCTCATCCTGACCTCTGACAAGTCCAAGATCTCCAATAAAGGGCTTATAGCATGCAGGTTAAGTGATCATTATATGATATTCTGTACCCGCAAAAATCTAAAACAAAAGGCTGGCTGTCACAAAACAGTCACATCTAGAGACCTCAAAAGCTACTCTAGCGAGGCCTTTAACCTTGAACTGGAGAGTCTGGACTGGTCAGATGAGCTCAATGGTACACTGGTTGAAGAAACATGGCTTGGTTTCAAAACCAAATTTTCAATGATACTAAACAACATGGCCCCCCTAAGAACCACCAGGGTAAAAAATCGCGCTGAGCCGTGGATGCACACTGAAATACTGACCGCTATGAAAACCAGAGACAAAAAATGCTCTGAGTTTCGTAAAAGTCAGTCAAAGCTTACCATAAGCACGAGCAGTGAACTCCAAGCCCACGTGACTGAACTCAAACAGGAAAGAAACAGACTAAGAAATGACGTAAACTCCATGATTAAAACAGCAAAAAAATGAAAACAAAAACAAACCACGTGAACTTTGGAAATTACTCAATAACCAACTAGGCTGCAGTAAAAAACTTAAAAGCAGACAACACCGGACAACACGCTCATCACAGACAAGCTGGATGTAGCCAATTACTTAAATAGTTTCTTCACAAACATAGCGACAACACTGGTAAACAAACTACCCTCCCACTCAGGGCATTATGGGGTAGAACACATAGTAGCATACTACAAGAACCTAGGGGTCCACAAAGACGACTTCAAACTGGAAATGGTAACAACAGATGAGGTACTCAAAAAACTGAGCACCCTCCAACCTAACAAGGCCACTGGCCATGACAACATCCCCTCCAAATTCCTCAGAGACTCAGCAGCCGCCATCACCCCAGTCATCACACACATAATAAACCTCTCCATAAAACAGGGACACGTCCCCAAGGACTTCAAAATTGCGGGAGTAACACCCCTGCACAAAAAAGGCAGTAAATTAGACCCAGGCAACTACCGCCCTGTTTCTATCCTTACCTCCATCTCGAAAGTCATGGAAAAAATTGTATACGAACAGGTCGAAAAATACCTCACGGAAAAAAATCTAATCTACGAATTCCAATCCGGCTTCAGAACATCCCACTCCACTGACACATGCCTTCTCTATTTAAACGACCACATCAAACAAGAGGTGGACGCGGGCAAATACTGCGGCATGGTCATGCTGGACCTACAAAAGGCCTTCGACACTGTCAATCACACCATTCTGATTGACAAGCTAAAAGCAATTGGTTTTGATAGTCTATCAGTGAGCTGGATGCAATCCTACCTGGAGGGGAGAGAGCAGATGGTGGAGGTAAACGGTACCCTACCCCCCCCTCACAGTAAAGGCCCTCCCACAGTCGAGCGGACTGTACACGGACTGGACTCTGCGGAGGTCCACTGGACTCTTTGAGCTTTCATAGTCGAGCGGATCTCCGCGGACCAATTTCCTACATGTCTCGCACCAGTTTACACCTCGCGCCAGTTTGTGTGACACCAAGTGGGCGCCGCGGACGTCCGCGCGTCAGAAAATAGGAGCTTCGCACTTGGACTCTGCTGTGGGTCTGCTTTGAGTACCCTTTGAGTCAGCTTTGAGCCCGCGGGAGTCTGCTCCGTGTATGGTCCGCTCGACTATGGGAGGGCCTTAAGCTGTGGTGTTCCACAAGGAAGCATACTAGGTCCGCTACTGTTCCTAATTTATGCAAATGACATGTCGTCAGCTTGTGACTGCAACTTGTTTCTGTTTGCGGACGACTCAGCCCTGCTGGTCTCTGACAAGAACAAGTTACAGGTTGAAAAAACCCTCAGCTCAGAACTAGACAAAATCTGCATATGGCTCGCTGATAACAAACTATCATTACACATGGGCAAAACAGAGTCCATTCTCTTCGGTTCAAATAACAAACTCAGCAAGACCGACGGCTTCTCAGTTACAGTGGGTGACAATATTGTCACAAGGAAAGAAGATATTACCTACCTGGGTTCCATCCTAGAGGCAAATCTTTCCTGTGACAAAATGGCATCCAATGTAATAAAAAAAAGTCAACCAACGAACTCGATTCTTGTACCGGATCTCCTCACTGGTAAACAAGAATACCCTGAAGACTCTGGCAGGAGCACTCATTCAAGGGTACTACGACTATGCTTGCACCTCATGGTACCAAAGCACCTCAAAGGCGCTAAAAACAAAATTACAAACATCTCAAAACAAACTGGTCAGACTACTGCTTGACCTTACTCCTAGAACCCACCTCACCCCTGCCTACTTTGACAACCTAGGATGGCTTAGAGTAGACGACAGAGTACAGCAACTTGCAATGGGCCTGGTCTACAAGATACACTACACGACCAAGGTACCCATGTACATGTCAAAATACTTCCCAAAGGTCAGTGAATACCACGATCACAACACCAGAGGGAGCTCCACAAATCATGTTAAACCCAGATTTGGCTCAAACAAGGGACTAAACACGTTTCGCAATTATGCCACATCAATTCGCAATTCGAAGACTGCTATTCGAAACTGGCCCCTGTAAATGTCCTAACACAACCCCCTCCAATGTACAGTAAATTACCAAGTATGGTCTTGTCAATATTCCAATGTACAGTTTTGCTTGTACAGTTGTACAGTGTCCCCCACCCACCCCTCCTACCCAACCTCCCCCCCACTCCTACCCACCCCCCCCCCCCCCACCCACCCAACCACCTCCAATGTACAGTCCCCCCCCCCCCACCTACCCAACCTCCTCCAATGTACAGTTTCTACATCAAATGTATATACTCTTTTTTCTGGACTCTTTTCGTATCACAAACAGTACTGTATTTGCAAATCTGGTATGTCATAAATGTATAGATGTAGCAGTACTGTCTATCTGTATGTCATGTATGTCATATATGTTACGATGAATTGAAAATGGGGGACCCTGATGTAAACAAGACGAAAGTCTTTCTCTGGTCTGCATCCCCTTAACAATTGTATGTATTGAGCTGTACTGTACTGTACCCATTCTGCAATCTGTTAATAAAGTTTTCAATCAATCAATCAATCAAACCCAGCCTAACCCTAAAATAGCTCCTTTACCTTTTGGGGTCTGACAAAAAAAATCTTGTTTTCATCCCATTTGGTCCCCACAACGGTAGTAAAACAAGGGCAGACACACACAAACACACACCCTCTCTGGCTCTCTCTCTCTCTCTCTCTCTCTCTCTCTCTCTCTCTCTCTCTCTCTCTTGAGACTGAAGGCATGTGACATTGCCTGAAGGGTGAACAAGTTTGGAAATCTACTCTAGGTGCAGTACTCCTCCACACACACACACACACGCACACACACACACACACACGCACGCACGCACGCACGCACGCACGCACGCACGCACGCACGCACGCACACACACACACACACACACACACACACACACACACACACACACACACACACACACACACACACACACACACACACACACACACACACACACACACACACACACACACACACACACACACACACACACACACACACACACACACACACACACACACACACAGAGAGAGAGGGAGAGAGAGAGATGGAGGGGGGAGAGGGGAGAAAGAGAGAGAGACAAGTTTTCAGAGCTCTCTCAATGGACGCATTGTCTGTTGGGTTCTGTGTGCTCTGACTCCCCCCAAAACAACCCAGCGATGTAACATTCCTTTATACTCTCTCCCACACAAAAGCAGCACAGTGGCAGATGAACAGCAGCAATAAATCTCTTTCTCCACATGACTTAATATGTCCATGTCAGCAGACAACTGTTATTAGCATACCTATATTAGCATACCTGTGTGTGTGTGTGTGTGTGTGTGTGTGTGTGTGTGTGTGTGTGTGTAGACATTAAACTTTTTCCAGAGAAAGTTTGAATTGACGACTCAATTGTCGCGTGGAGAAAAAAAATACGTGATCTTATCAATTACATACTGTAGCTACATGGGAATATTTGGCAGGCATTTGTCATGAGCTGTTGAAAGTCACACAGAAGGCAAAGTTCACTGCACAAATCTGGCTGGGTGTACAATGCCGCCAGCACCCCCCCCCCCCCCCCCCCCCCCCCAACCCCCTCCCTTCCAGCTCTTTCGGGCAATCACAAAGACAACCCCGCCGTGCCCCCTCCCACCCCAAAAAGGGAGGGGGGGTGGGGGGTCGAGATAGTTTGAAACCCCTAGATTTGGCCCCTGCATTCATGCCCGGGTAACCCCCATTCGAGTGCAGACTGCACAGACAAGCCAGGGTCTTTGTTTATCTTGGGAAAGTGGCTGAGGACAGGAGGGGGGAGGGTTTTGGGTGGGCGGGGTGCGGAGGGGCAGTAAAAGGTTGTAAGGGTGTGGGGGAGGGGGGAGAGGACAGGGGAGGAGGTGGGGATTTCGGGTTAGGGTGGGGGTGTCCTGGGAAAAATGCCAGCGAGTGTCTGGGCTGGGCTTCTCGCACCGGGGGAAGGGGAGTCTCAGGGCTCAGAGAGACAGGGTGGGGGAGGGGTCAGCGAGTGAGGGTGAAAGGCGATCTAGGTCAGGCCACCGCCGCCGTGGAGCCTAATATCTAAATGACACAGACGTAAACAGTGCACCACACGTGCACCACACGTGCACACTCACAACAACATGTGTTCAGTGTCACTCTGTGTGTCACTCTCTGTTACAGATACATACCTCTATCTATCTATCTATCTATCTATCTATCTATCTATCTATCTATCTATCTATCTATCTATCTATCTATCTATCTATCTGTCTATCTGTCTGAATGAATGAATGAATGAATGAATGAATGAATGAATGAATGAATGAATGAATGAATGAATGAAAACTTTATTTAACAGATTGCAGAATGGGTACAATACAGTATGGCTCAATACACACAATTGTTAAGGGGATGCAGACCTGAGAAAGACGTTTGTCTTGTTTCCATCAGGGTCCCCCATTTTCAATTCATATAGACATTTATGACATACACAACATACATGACATTTATGGCATAGGGACATATAGGTATTTAGTACTGATACTTTTGTGACATAAACGGTATTCAAATATACAGTACTGTTACCCCGAGATCCTGACAGAGTATATACATATGATGGGGAGGGGACTGTACATTAGGAGGGGGTGGGTGGGTGGGAGAGAGATATACATACGGCGGGGAGGGAATATATACATGCGGTGGGGAGGAGACTGTCTATTAGGAGGTGGTGGGGGTTTTGGGCATTTACGGTGGCCAGTTTCGAATTGCAGCCTCCCGTAGGTGCTCTTTAAGAGCGGTTTTGAATGTGGGTAGGGATTCACATTCCTTTACAGCTTTGGGTAGGGCGTTCCACATTGATGTGGCATAATTGCGAAACGTATTTAGTCCCTTGTTTGAGCCGAATCTGGGTTTAACATGATTTGTTGAGCTTCCTCTGGTGTAGTGGTTGTGGTATTCACTGAACTTTGGGAAGTATTTTGACATGTACATGGGTACCTTAGTCGTATAGTGTATCTTGTAGACCAGGCCCATTGCAAGTTGCTGTACTCTGTCGTCTACTCTAAGCCATCCTTAGTCTATCTGTCTATCTGTCTATCTGTCTATCTGTCTATCTGTCTATCTGTCTATCTATCTGTCTGTCTGTCTGTCTGTCTGTCTGTCTGTCTGTCTGTCTGTCTGTCTGTCTGTCTGTCTGTCTGTCTGTCTGTCTGTCTGTCTGTCTGTCTGTCTGTCTGTCTGTCTGTCTGTCTGTCTGTCTGTCTGTCTGTCTGTCTGTCTGTCTGTCTGTCTGTCTGTCTGTCTGTCTGTCTGTCTGTCTGTCTGTCTGTCTGTCTGTCTGTCTGTCTGTCTGTCTGTCTGTCTGTCTGTCTGTCTGTCTGTCTGTCTGTCTGTCTGTCTGTCTGTCTGTCTGTCTGTCTGTCTGTCTGTCTGTCTGTCTGTCTGTCTGTCTGTCTGTCTGTCTGTCTGTCTGTCTGTCTGTCTGTCTGTCTGTCTGTCTGTCTGTCTGTCTGTCTGTCTGTCTGTCTGTCTGTCTGTCTGTCTGTCTGTCTGTCTGTCTGTCTGTCTGTCTGTCTGTCTGTCTGTCTGTCTGTCTGTCTGTCTGTCTGTCTGTCTGTCTGTCTGTCTGTCTGTCTGTCTGTCTGTCTGTCTGTCTGTCTGTCTGTCTGTCTGTCTGTCTGTCTGTCTGTCTGTCTGTCTGTCTGTCTGTCTGTCTGTCTGTCTGTCTGTCTGTCTGTCTGTCTGTCTGTCTGTCTGTCTGTCTGTCTGTCTGTCTGTCTGTCTGTCTGTCTGTCTGTCTGTCTGTCTGTCTGTCTGTCTGTCTGTCTGTCTGTCTGTCTGTCTGTCTGTCTGTCTGTCTGTCTGTCTGTCTGTCTGTCTGTCTGTCTGTCTGTCTGTCTGTCTGTCTGTCTGTCTGTCTGTCTGTCTGTCTGTCTGTCTGTCTGTCTGTCTGTCTGTCTGTCTGTCTGTCTGTCTGTCTGTCTGTCTGTCTGTCTGTCTGTCTGTCTGTCTGTCTGTCTGTCTGTCTGTCTGTCTGTCTGTCTGTCTGTCTGTCTGTCTGTCTGTCTGTCTGTCATGACCAGCCCTGAGTGTTCGTGTGTGTGTGTGTGTGTGTGTGTGTGTGAGTCTGAGTCTGTGTGTGCGTGCGTGTGTGTGTGTGTGTATCTATCTATCTATCTATCTATCTATCTATCTATCTATCTATCTATCTATCTATCTATCTATCTATCTATCTATCTATCTATCTATCTATCTATCTATCTATCTATCTATCTATCTATCTATCTATCTATCTATCTATCTATCTATCTATCTATCTATCTATCTATCTATCTATCTATCTATCTATCTATCTATCTATCTATCTATCTATCTATCTATCTATCTATCTATCTATCTATCTATCTATCTATCTATCTATCTATCTATCTATCTATCTATCTATCTATCTATCTATCTATCTATCTATCTATCTATCTATCTATCTATCTATCTATCTATCTATCTATCTATCTATCTATCTATCTATCTATCTATCTATCTATCTATCTATCTATCTATCTATCTATCTATCTATCTATCTATCTATCTATCTATCTATCTATCTATCTATCTATCTATCTATCTATCTATCTATCTATCTATCTATCTATCTATCTATCTATCTATCTATCTATCTATCTATCTATCTATCTATCTATCTATCTATCTATCTATCTATCTATCTATCTATCTATCTATCTATCTATCTATCTATCTATCTATCTATCTATCTATCTATCTATCTATCTATCTATCTATCTATCTATCTATCTATCTATCTATCTATCTATCTATCTATCTATCTATCTATCTATCTATCTATCTATCTATCTATCTATCTATCTATCTATCTATCTATCTATCTATCTATCTATCTATCTATCTATCTATCTATCTATCTATCTATCTATCTATCTATCTATCTATCTATCTATCTATCTATCTATCTATCTATCTATCTATCTATCTATCTATCTATCTATCTATCTATCTATCTATCTATCTATCTATCTATCTATCTATCTATCTATCTATCTATCTATCTATCTATCTATCTATCTATCTATCTATCTATCTATCTATCTATCTATCTATCTATCTATCTATCTATCTATCTATCTATCTATCCTCACAGAACTGCAGAGGCAACACTCATTCATGACCAGCCCTGAGTGTTCGTGTGTGTGTGTGTGTGTGTGTGTGTGTGTGTGTGAGTCTGAGTCTGTGTGTGTGTGTGTCTCTGTGTGTGCGTGCGTGTGTGTGTGTGTGTCTGTCTGTCTGTCTGTCTGTCTGTCTGTCTGTCTGTCTGTCTGTCTGTCTGTCTGTCTGTCTGTCTGTCTGTCTGTCTGTCTGTCTGTCTGTCTGTCTGTCTGTCTGTCTGTCTGTCTGTCTGTCTGTGCGTGTGTGTGTGTGTGTGTGTGTGTCTGTGTGTGTGTGTGTGTGTGTGTGTGTGTGTGTGTGTGTGTGTGTGTGTGTGTGTGTGTGTGTTCCCTGTTCTCTGGCTGCTAGGAGGTCTCTGGGGAGGGAAGGAGGAGCAGGGTGGATGGGTAGCACGGCTCAGGTTTCCTGAAAAAAGAAAACTCCAGTCTTCGCCCCTAATACAAGTTCAGACATGTTCACAGAAAGGCAGAAAACTGGGCCGGCTTTGTGTGTGAGAGAGAGAGAGAGAGAGAGAGAGAGAGCGAGAGAACAGAGTTGTAAGTCTCTTACCTCAAGTTGTGGGTCAGCTGATACAAATTAATTACTGTATGTTTACATCACACACGTGATAATACAGTAATACAAGAGGTTGTTGAATGGAAGTCCTGTGTGAATGTGTACGTGTGTGTGTGTGGGGGGGGGGGGGGGGGGGGTAATGAGTCAGTCCACATGTGGGTGTGGTAACAGTCAGGGCAGACTCAACTTCCACATTCCCAGACCTCCAGACCTGGGGTCAGAGAGTTTACAACTCCAATTGAAAGCGATAGTTATAAGGTATAACTCTAGTCTAGTTATATGAATGTGGGCAAAGCATCTTGCTTTGCCTACTGGGACAGTGGGACTGCTCCGTGTGCCAATAGCGCACCAGCTGAAATAATTTCACCAGTGCACCTATCTATCACACAGAGGTAAATGTAGTGGCACTCCGTCTCATTCTTAACAGTAACTGCACTACTTGTTGGACCCAATAAACAGTATTTGCAACGCAAGTGACAGGACAAGACAACTTTCCAACTTGAAAAATAAATGACATGTCCAAAGCACAGTAAAAAAAACTGTGTAGCTTCCGTCAATATCCGAGTGAGAGATACCTTCACACAGTGTATTCCTAGTATCAGAAATATTGTGTCTGTTACTATGCTTGAGTAAATTGTAATGAAACCAAAGGAGAATATATTTTTTCTTTTCTTTTCTTTTCCATCTTTGATGGTGAATAACACCATGCGAACATTGACCAGACGTGAAAAATTCCAGATGATTTACAGGTTTTTTTGTAGATCCAGTACTGAATTTTGCCATCCGCACATGCAATTTGAAATATGAATATAGAATATCAGGCCTATAAATGACCTTATTATGGTCATACATCTATGGATCGGGCCAAATCTCCTCTTTTCAATGGCAGAGTTAAATCTGGATTTAGTACCACCAGGCGCCCAGGGCAGCAAAGACTGTGAATGAAATCTACTTACAGTTTTCAGTCGTACAGTTACTTTTGTATGTCCATAGCTCCAGATTTTCACCAGATTGCGACACGTTTTTTTGTAGACGTTCACAGAAAGGTAAAGAAACAATATACGTTGTATTTTAGGGAAAATTATTGTTTTACAAAGGTGTTTGTAATGTGTGTACCAGTAAAAATTCCGCTCCCATTCATTCAGAGGCTCTTGTCAAAACAATGGACTTCTCAGAACGGCTTGTCAAATGACGCCTACCAGATGTTTCGTCTTGTAACTCGAGAATGGAATCACGCAATAGGTTGAGTGTGGTGACGATCGAAAGGCCATCGGCCCGTCCGATGCTTAAGAGGTTAAACTGCCTTTGATGGGTGAAAGACAGAGATAGCTGAAAGATGGAGAAAAGTAAGGACCGATTCCAGAGGTCAGGAAATCTGGTCCTGAGACATGGCCTCACAACAGGATTGGAAGGAGAGCCACTTCCCTGCATAAACAGTGGTAGTGGATGGGGCACAAGCATTCTGAATGGTTTTAATGACAGAAGGCTCAGCCTTTCAGGAATTCCACGGAGACAGGAACAATGCATTCACTCCCAATGGAGGGTCTTCCCTCTGCCTGATGGAGTACCACAGGGGACAGTGAGTGTTCTCTTTGGGGCTCTGGACATTAGGTCTGGTGTCCACATTGTCCATGCCCACAATGTGCAGAGCTCTGAGACTGCACAGGTGAACTGAGGCCCAATTGGCATGCACAGATAGGGCCGAAAGGGGGCTTGAGCCCCTGCCCATCCACATCAAAATATGTGTCAAATATGAACACTGAGAGGCGGCTGGGTGGCGCAGCGGACATAGCGCTCGTCACCAACGCAAGAGACACTGGTATCGAATCCGGCTGTTAGCGTTGCCTCCGGCTTGGGCCGGCCGTCATACTAACTCAATTGGCAGAGTTAGCGGGAGGGAAGTCGATGGGTGGTAATCTGGATGTTGTAAACAGTGACTCCTACAGGTCGGTCAGGGCGCCTGCACAGCAAAGTCAGGAAAATGGCGGGGGCAGTGTGAGCCTCCTACACGTTACTTCTCGCCAATGAGAGTCCGTGCATGCGAGCACATGCGAGCAACGATCGAGACAGGGGATGGGAGAATTGGCACGGCTAAATTGGGATGGGAGAAAAATAGAAAAATGGAGGAGAAAAAGTGGATCAAAAAAAAATATGAACACTGGGGGCGGGATCCACAAAGAATGGATTGCGCGGTGCTAATTGCACCCTTACCTGCAGGGGGTTGGCACTTGGATTCTGCTCCGTCTTTGCAAGCTATCCACTAAAGGACATTGCGCGGATGAGCATACACGCCCATTATGTGTGGAGTTTTCCCCTGTGCATTTGGCTCGCGGAGCAGTGTGCACTCCTGACAGGCTGTTGTTGGCAGATATCAGGAAGTGGACAAATAAGACAGAAATGAGGCATACAGAAAATACAAATTAAGCGTTCCGTCAGCATTGCATCCGGTGCAATTGGCCCGTATTTAAATGAGGTAATATGGGCGGAACATGTCCCCTTTCTATGTAAATGAGCTTCGTCAAATCTGCCCGGTATCCACAACGGCCCCGCCAATTGCACCGACCAGTTAACGCGACGCACCTGCCGTCTTCACAGACGTGGTGGTAAATAAGCGCAGATCCCTAAAGCCCAGAATATACTCGAAAACTGACACGTACACGCACACGGTTGCAGACACGCTGCGCACACGGCTCTGTTTATAGTCCATTTTTGGTGTCTCTGAAGTCCAAAGCACACGGCAGGCGAGCGACGTCGCTTGGCGACGCCGGGCAACGACAATCGCTTAAGAGATACACCGGTCGGTCTATCGAGAGAGAGATAGACTGGTCTATAGAGAGAGAGGGAGAGAGAGAGAGAGCACAACTCATTTTTGACTGCCTTAAATTAGCACACACATCCCATCTCCAACTAACGTTATTTATTTAATTGAGACCGAAAGACACTGGTTGCCAGCTCAATCAATCCTATACATTTTGTGCTGTACAGCCAGAATCTATGGACAGATTTTGTTGATTGAGATTTCGATGGAACAGCAGAAAATAGATCTTATGAACAGTATCTAACTTGTTCGAGAAATATAAAGCCACATGCCGAGATAGCCTTCGCAACGTGGCGTGATTTAGAAATAAAATATATAGAAATAAGGCTAAGCACTAAAGGTAATTTCAAGTGCTTGGTTCTGAGATTATCAATACAGTAAACATTTATTTCTGATAGACGTGCTGATCAGCAGTAATGCAACGTCATGATTAGTATTATTATGAAGTTATTATTATTATTATTATTATTATTATTATTATTATTATTATTATTATTATTATTATTATTATTATTATTATTATTATTATTATTATTTAATTAATAATAACTCCTCTCCTTCAATAGAATATAATATAATTATGAAATCAAATATAGGCCAGGGCTTTACAACTTAATAAAGAGATTGAATATATATTAAATGGGATATAAACTAAATTAAATATAGCACAATAGAATATAGTGCTATATTATTCTATTGTGCTATATTTAATTTAGTTTATATCCCATTTAATATATTCAATCTCTTTATTAAGTTGTAAAGCCCTGGCCTATATTTGATTTGCTCACTCTCTCCTGCTCTCTCTCCTTGTCACACACAGATACACACGCTCGGACAATCATTCTCTCTCTCTCTCTTTCACACTGACAACACACAATTCACACTGAGCATTAGTTAACCTTTGCACCATTCACAGCCGCTCAGGCATTCAAAGTAATTTGCAACCCATTATGTTGCAAATACAATGATGACGTTATGTCAATGTAACAAGTAGTGCACGCTTTTTAAGGGAGCATAAGCGGGCCAGAGTGGTTATTTGGAAGTGGGATTTACAACTTGACATTTATTGCCAAACACAGCAGGACCCGTTGGGATCAAATGTCTAATACCTAATTGCATTATATTTTATTTGTGAAATCTAGGACTTTAATTGGCTTCAGGTTCACACAAAAAATTGTTTTCCAGGGCATCTCCCCCTAGCACTGCATCCAGTGGTTAACTGCCTCACCAACACCACATCACCACCAACATTATTACCACCAACACTACTACTATACCACTACTACCACCACTACTACCACCACCACTACCACCACTACTACCACCACCACTACCACCACTACTACCACCACTACTACTACCACCACTACCACCACCACTGCTACCACCACCACTACCACCACCACTACTACCACCACTACTACCACCACTACTACCACTACTACCACCACCACTACCACCATCACCACCACTATACCACTACTACCACCACCACTACCACCACCACCACCACCACCACTACCACCACTACCACCACTACCACCACCACTACTACCACCACTACCACCACTACCACCACTACTACCACCACCACTACCACCACCACCACCACTACCACCACCACCACCACCACTACCACTACCACTACCACTACCACTACCACTACCACTACCACCACTACCACGACCACTTTCTTAAAAACATCCACAGTCTGTGGTGCTTTCAGGTAGTCAGGGAGAGCATTCCACAGACTGGGAGCGGAAGAGCAAAAAGCCCGATCTCCCATAGTGCAGAGATTTGTCCTTGGGCGCTGGAGGAGGTTTGCCTGGCCAGAGTGGAGATGTCGAGAGGAGGAGTGAGGAGTGATGAGTTCTTTGAGGTATAGGGGGTGTTTCCGTAGAGGCATTTGTGGGTGAGCAGGGAGACTTTGAACTCAATTCTGAGTGAGACAGGGAGCCAGTGAAGGGACTTGAGGATGGGAGTGATGTGGTGGTATTTCCGCACTCTCATCAGGATCCTAGCAGCGCTGTTTTGGATACATTGTAGCCTTTGGATGTTCTTGCTAGGAATCCCGATGAGGAGTGCGTTGCAGTAATCCAGCCTGGAGGAAACAAAGGCGTGGATGAGCTTTTCGGCATCTGACAGAGTGAGTGAGGGGTAAAGTTTGGCGATGTTCCTAAGGTGGTAGAAAGGTGGTAGACATTTTTGTATAGTTGATTTATGTGTGCCTCAAAGGTCAGGTGAGGGTCCATTTTTACCCCTAGGTTGGTGATTGTTGGTGACAGGGTGATGTTTTGGCCGGAAAAGGTGATGGTGGTGATGGTGGATGAGCGAACCTGGTGTGGGGTGCCAATAATAATGGCTTCAGTTTTAGAACTGTTTAACTGTAAAAAGTTGTGCTTCATCCACGCCTTGGTCTCCTCCAGGCATGTGGTCAGAGTGGAAGATGGCAGAACTGTGGATGGGGTAGGGTTTATTTTTAGGTATAGTTGGGTGTCATCAGCGTAGCAGTGGAATGATATTCCATGCCGGCTGATGACAGAGCCAAGGGGGAGGGGAGCATGTAGAGGGTGAATAGGGTGGGGGCGAGGACTGATCCTTGTGGGACACCACAGGTGACATGATGGGTGTCAGACCCTGCCTCTCCCAAGGAGACATACTCCGTTCTTCCGGTGAGGTAGGATCTGAACCAATCAAGGACAGAGTCTGAAAGTCTGATGGACATCACCACCACTACTACTACCACCACCACCACTAATACTACCACAACCACCACCACTACTACTACCACCACCACATCACCACCACCACTACTAACACCACCACCACTACTACTACCACCACCACATCACCACCACCACCACTACTAACACCACTACCACTACTACTACCACCACCACTACTACCACCAACACCAACACCACTACTACCACTACCACCACTACTACTACCACCACTACTACCACTACCACCACCACCACTACTACTACCACCACCACCACTGCTACCACCACCACCAACACTACTACCACTACCACCAACAACACTACTAGTACTACCACCACCAACACTATTACCATCACCACCACCATATAGTTATATAGTACCTCCATAGTTCACAGTTCAATGTTCAGTGTTCAGTAGAGACAGGTTATTCTCCCAAATAGAATGATCTACAGCAGTACACACATGTCAACAATATACAATGTTTCTCAGTACAACAGACACACAATGACAACAGGGGCTCACAGACAGTGCCCAAGGACAGCATGACAAATGATGATGTCGACTATTACATATCCCTCTTCCTCATACAGTACATGCAATGTAGGCTATACTGTATCAATATCCATGTAGGCAAAATAATGTGTAGGTTGAAATGGAAGTGTACACATCAAAAAGAATGTTGGATGCTTAACCAAATATTATATTCTCCCAAAGATGTATGACATGTTGATGGGGTTTGCTAGTAAGAATGAATTGGGATTCAATTAAATTGAATTAAAAGACAATACTTCGATTTGACAGTCAGTGAATTGATTTTACAGCCATGACAACTAACTCACAAAGAGGATTTGTTAGAATTTGTCCATTGACAGTCTCGTTTCCAGTGAGAGTGAGTGGTACTGTGAACCCTTTCACACGACAGCGATATGCGTGGTGTTGTTTACACAGTAACTCACAGCCAAGTAGGACTCCAGGAGCCAACCATTACTTATTCCGTGGCTCCACCCTACCTCATCTCACCCTACCTGGTTCACTGGCATTATGTTTGTCTTGCTGAGTTCACAAACCCCACGCCCTCCTCGATCTCAACTACCCCCGCCTCTCTCTCTCTCTCTCTCTCTCTCTCTCTCTCTCTCTCTCTCTCTCTCTCTCTCTCTCTCTCTCTCTCTCTCTCTCTCTTTCTCTCTCTCTCTTTTTTTTACATTTTCTTTTTTTTATCAACTTACAGTATTCATCTCTTCCCATTACAGGAACTGTGTTGAGTTATTACCCCAACCAAAGTCTCCTCTCCTGGGCTCCCCTTATCCAAACCTCTGTCCAGGATCATCAACTTCCTCATAATGGACACGCCCTTCCTCAACAATTCAGCATTTTCATGCTCTAGTCTAACTCATTCTTTTTTTGAAAATTTTATTATTATTACTTACATGAAAACAAGACAACACAATAACCACAATAACAATACACAGAACTTCACAGGGAGATAACAGAAACAATAATAATACAGAAATAACAAAACAAACAAAAAACAACATTTTAAGTTTAAAGGGGTACTATCTCATAAATGGCCTTTCCCAGTATTCAGCACCGTTTCCCGGCCGTGTAGCCCTATATTAATAAAACTTATGTCTCTAATTCTCAAAAAGGCGTATTCTTCCAATTCACCTCACAACATTCACCCTCACCGAACTGAGTCATCTCAAAATGTGCATATCAGTGATGTCAGAGATTTCCCAGCTGTATAACAATGTGGCAGTTGCCACCGGGCCACACAGTGGTTGGAGCCCAGCCTCAAAACGGCCTAAGGTCCTGAGATAGAAAAACGCTGCTTTTGAGTACCCGAATAGAAATACAAAACAATGAACCTTCTTGAAAAACAAAAACCTACAGAGGTGTTCCATAGACTCACAGGAACCGTGTAAAAGTGCCCAAATAGTGAAGAAATAGCAAAATAGCTCCCCCCAATAAAATCCCCCCAGTTAAAGTCAAGAGGACAACACAAAAGACAAGACAGACAAGACATTTCCTCCTCCCCCTCCCACGAGACCGCCGGACTCCCCCGGACAAGCACCCCAACCCCGCTCAGCCGCACACGGCGGTTCTGACCTTTTCAGCTGCTGCGACCCACAGTTCAATCCCAGCCTGCCCCACCCCAATCACCCGCGCCATGGATATCTCAAGATAAATCACATCCAACAGTGTTAGGGACCAGTTAATCACTGTGAGCTTCTCAGGCTCCTTCCATCTCAATGCTATTAGCTTCTTCGCTGCTGTGATGCCCGCTAGGATAACCCTTTTTTGTTGTACGGACGCGGGTAGTGTTGTTATATCGTTCAGGAGTAGCGTAACAGCTGTGAATGGGATTGTTAAGCCACATAGATCTGAAAGTTTGTCCGTTATTGACCTCCAGAAGCGGGCTACTGGTGGGCAATCCCAATACATATGCATATAAGTGCCAGTGGCCCTTTGAGAGCACAAAGTGCACAGAGAGTCGGTTACCAGTCCCATAGCAAATAGCTTCCTAGGTGTAAGATAGGTCGTATGAATATAATTAAAATTAATTTGCTGGTGATTGGGGTTGCGGGAGGACAATGCCACATTTGTCCAAACCTCATCCCAGTCAAACTCGGGGTCCAACTCCGGGATATCCCCACGCCAGATTGTATCCAATGATACATTTTTATACGTGGATTGAATTAAGAGCGTATAAAAGTCTGAGACAAACCCTCTGGAGGTTGTCCTGTCCACTATGAGCCTGAGGAAGGGGTGTGGGTGCAAAGCTTGAGCCCACGGCACGTCATGCGCCCTCAGCGCTGACCTTAGTTGAAGGTAAAGAAAGAAGGACTCGCCGGGAAGATCATAAAATTCTTTTTAAGTCCTGAAACGCTCGAAGGCCGTTCTTATCATAAATATCCCCCAGAGTATGAACTCCCCTCCTTTGCCATTGAGGAATACTAACCGGTTTGTGCCCAACAAGTAGTTGCTGGTTATTAAAAATTGGAGAGTCCAGGTGCCATGTGCATTTAACCGCACACGACTTCTGTACATTACGCCATGTTTGGATCACGTGAGTTATGATCGGTCCATATCTTAGTCGGCATTTCGAAATAGGGACAGTGGAGTATACTACATCCTGTAATCTTAGCGGTGAGACCGCCGCCGCTTCTAAGGAGCGCCAAGATACAGCATCTACAGGGTCTAGCCAGCACATCAGAGGTCTCAGTGAAAAGGACCAGAAATAAAGCTTAAAATCAGGGATTGCGAGGCCCCCATCTTGTTTCCTACGTTGAGTGGTGTAGTGATATGCAGTAGGTACCATATAATGCCGGTGTGCAACCCGGACAATATATAAGAGTGCACCAGTATGTATGAGCGTCCTGTTTCTCAGGGGAGAAGTTTATTAATGCAATGGCATATTGCTTCTGATCCTCGATCTCCATATCAACTCCATCAATGCGCTCATCTAGCTCTATGTCCCCATGGTTTTCTGGGTTTGGCAACCGGCTGAGGGTGTCTGCCAGGATCATTTGAGTACCGGGTCGGTACATGACTTCATAATTGTACCCTTGTGTCTTTATCAGCATGCGCTGGAGTCGTGGTGGTGCAGCATGCAGTGGTTTTGCACATATGGTCACGAGTGGTTTGTGGTCTGTTACCACGAGAAACGATTTCCCATATAGGTACGTGTGGTATCGCTGCATCCCATATACAATGGCTAGCATCTCTCGCTCTATATTGCTGTATCTTGACTGGCAGTCAGTCAGTGTCTTTGAGCCAAAGGCGATGGGCCTGTTGTTCTGCACCAAAGCAATGCCCAATCCCTTCTGTGATGCATCCACTTCAAGGGTTAAAGGTGTGTTTGGGTCATAGTACTTCAGACATGCATGCTCGGTGACCGTAGACTTCAGGTCCTCGAAGCATTTCTGGTGGTCAGTGTCCCATATCCATGGAGCTTCGTTTTTTAGCAGCCCCCTCAAGGTGTGAGCCTTATCTGCAAACTTTGGTATATAGGGGGACAGGTATGTTAGCATTCCCATGAATCTGTGCAGATCATCTTTGTTTTGGGGTGTTGGCATGTGTTGTATGTCCCTGATCTTATCTGGGTCTGGCATGATGCCCTTGCCTGTGTACAGGTTGCCGAAGAAGGAAATGCTGCTTTGTTTTATGGTGCACTTGTCGCTGTTGAAAACAACACCTGCCTCGCCAGCTCGTTGCATCAGGTTGGTCAGGTTCTTGTCATGCTCTTCCTCGTTTGCTCCATATACTGCTATGTCATCAGCTATGCTGACCACACCTTGGAGCCCCTCTAGGATCTGGTCCATCTTGGCCTGGAAGAGGTCTTGAGACACACTCAGACCGAAGGGTAAGCGCTTCCAGCAGTACCGGCCAAATGGAGTCCGGAATGTTGTTAGGAGTTGTGAGTCTTTATCCAGGTGTATAGACCAATACCCTGCTTTTGCGTCAAGCTTGCTAAATATTTTGGCATTAGCAAACTCTGGGTTTAATTCCTCCACAGTTGGAATTTTGTGTGGGCATCTCCTAAGGCTGGCATTCAGTTTTTGAGGATCTAGGCATAGCCTAAGGGAGCCGTCTTTTTTCGTGCCGTACGTCAGACTGGAGCACCAGTCTGTGTGTTCTTCCACCTTTCTTATTACACCTTGCTCCACCATTTTATCCAGCTCTGATTTTAGCTTGTCTTTGATGTGGATACTGCATTTCCGTGGTGGGTCAATGAAAGGTTCAGCATCCTTTTTCAAGAAGAGCTTAGCGGTTCCACTAAAATTGCCTAATTTATCAAACTGGTCTGGGTAAGCTTTCTTTAGCTCCGCAATGTTTGATATCCTCTTCAGTGGTTTCTGGCTGTTGTTAACCTTCTTGTTTACTGTATCAACATTGACAGTTACCAGGTTTAACAGCTCACTGGTTGGCAGTCCAACTACAGCTGGACCTGGCACATCCACAACATAGAACCTGGCATTGATCCATTGTGAGTCTTTGTACTGGCATGGAATGTCGATAGTACCCATACAGGGAATCTGATGACCACTGTATGCCGATAGCCTCCTGTAATTTTTCCTCAGTTTTTCCTGCGCACACGCATCCTTGTCATACATCTGTCTGAAGGTGCGTAGTGGAAGAGTATTGCCTGATGCCCCTGTGTCTATTTTTAGACGGAGTGTATGTCTGTGGCCTGGTAGGTCAGGTGGTCTCACGTTCAGTGTTGTGTATGCCTCTTCTCTGGGTGGCTTGCTCTCAATGCTGTGCATGCACTTCTCACTGATGGTGATTGAGTAGAATTTTGTTTGGTACTCCCCTTCTTCATCAGCCTCTGTGCTGTCTATAGCATTGATATGGGACTCACCCCGCTGTCTGTGGTAACTCCTGGAGGCCTGTTGTCTGTCCTGTCTTTGTGGTGGTGGTGGAGACTTGCTTCTTTGGCTTTGACCGAAGCGTTGTTGTCCCTGCCGCCTGCTTTTCCTGCAGCACTTCGCCCAGTGGCCTCTGGTACCACAGGCAGAGCATTCATCGTTGAATGCAGGACATTGACGGGGTTTATGGCTCCTGCCACAGTTTTGGCATATTCGCCCTCTGTCCACTGCATGTATTTTCTCACCATGTGACATACCCAGTTGGTGTAACTGTTCATTGCCTGCTGATAGGGCTTCATATTTCCACCCCTCTTGTAGCACCTCTTGTAGAGGATGGCCTTTGGGTTTGCTGTACAGGTCATTCCTCAGAGCATCGTGGGGTGTGCTGGCAATGATCAGCTCCATTAAACGTTCATTGAGCTCTTCATCAATAAACTGGCATTTTTGAGCTAATGTTCTGGCTCTGGTCACAAAATCATCAATGCTTTCGTCTGTTTTTTGTCTATATTGCATTAATTGGAGCCTATGGATTCTAAAGTTAACATTCAATTTTAACTGACCTTCATAGAATTCCCATAGTTTGGCTGGCTTTTTTTTGTCAGCCTCACTGAGTCCACTAGCATTCAGCCGTTTCAGTCCTTCATCTCCAATGCCACGACATATTTTTCGTGCCTGTTTAGCATCGTCCTCTATTTCCTCATCTTCCAGGTAAAGAGACATTTTTTGTTTAAACAATGAAATAGCCTCACCCTGATCCGGGTCGGCCCAATTCATTGTTGGCAAATGTGATGCCATGACGTCTTCTCATTCGGGTTGCGCTTCCAGCGTGTGGACTGCTGCTGTCAGTTGTCAGCTGTCAGATTGCTTCATTAGCGCCGAGTTAGCGCTGACGGAGTGACAGGTTTCCTACTGCCGATGCATAATTATCCTCAGACAATCTCCCGTCCTGTTTGTAGCAATCCACTACTGTTACCGCTGTCACCATGAAGTGTTATCGAGACAATGAAGACAACGAGTTGCAGACTGGACTCAAGTTTACTTGGTTGACATAGCGACGCTCATACATACTGGTGCACTCTTATATATTGTCCGGGTTACTCCGAAACAGGACTGAGAAACAGGACGCTCTCCGTACAGAAACAGTGAGGGATCTCAAACTTAATGCCCTCAAAGAAGTCATTCACCTAGGATGGCCAGAGCACATCAAAGACCTGCCGAAGGACCTGCGTGCTTACTGGTCCTTCAGGGATGAGCTCGCAATGGAAGCAGGAGTCATATTCAAAGGTAGACAGGTACTCATCCCAGACTCCATGACTGAGGACATCCTGAAACAGTTACATGTGGGCCACCAAGGGATTGAGAAAACGCGTCGCCTTGCCAGAGAAAGTGTCTATTGGATCAAAATGAATGATGACATCGAAAGGGTGTGCAGATCCTGCAGAGTGTGTGTGGAACATCAAGATGCAAACCCAAAAGAACCTCTCCACCCACACCACATACCATCCAAACCATGGCAGTCTATCGCTTCTGACCTATTTGAGGTCAAAGGTCGCCAGTTCCTTCTGACTGTGGACAGGTATTCCAAATATCCACTGGTGGATGAAATGCCTAATGTGTCTAGCCATGCAGTCGCACAAAAAATGCAGATGTACCTGTCACTGTTTGGCCGAGTAGACGAGATCCTAACAGATAATGGGCCACAGTACACAGGGCAGGCCTTCCAAAGGTTTGTAACAGACTGGGGAGTCAAACACATCACAAGCTCTCCCCATTACCCAAAGAGCAATGGGTTCATTGAAAGGCACGTGAGACACATCAAATCAATTGTGACCAAAACCCTGGAACAAGGAGGCAATCTACAGATGGCATTACTACAGGTCAGAGCAACGCCCATCGACAGTAAACTGCCATCACCAGCAGAATTGATATTTGGGAGACCTGTCACCACCCTGCTGCCAAGTCGGGCAGAGCCAGGCAGGGAGGAGCATAGGGTTCACATGGAACAGAGAACAGCGGACCTAAAAGAGCATCACGACCGCAGCTGCCGCAGAGAATTACCCCCACTCCGCCCCGGACAGCATGTGACTGTGCTGAACAAGGATAGAGGGACATGGCATCCAGCTATCATTGTACAAAAATGCATTGAGCCAAGAAGCTATGTTGTACAAACACCAAATGGCAACCAGGTCAGGCGGTGCAGGAGCCACCTGCGTGAGCTATACATCCCACAGATGCAGAGAAGTCCAACACAGACACACTTTGCTGTGCCACAGCTTCAAGAGGACACCCACGAGGGCCCACCGGAAACACCTACAATGCAGACATTGCAGAGTGACCCACCGGAAACACCTACGATGTCACCCTGTACTACACAGGTGCCCAATAGCCCAGGACCAAGACGCACAAGATGTGGGAGGGTTGTGAACAGACCAGATTTTTACAAAGACTATGTGACCTGAGCACACATTATTGCACGGAAGGTGCCCACTACAGAGGGCCAGAACAACACCAGGAGCACAAGGCTGGGTCATCATGGGGACTCTGGTGCTTTGTTATCATTATGGTCTTGGGGGGTGAATGTAAACCTAAATAAGAGGGAGGATTTGCACTTGGTGATGTGATTTCAGTGGACTATTGACATAAGAGTGTTCCGCTAATTATATGGGGCGATGCTGCTAAACAGGGGGGATGTAGTGATATGCAGTAGGTACCATATAATGCCGGTGTGCAACCCGGACAATATATAAGAGTGCACCAGTATGTATGAGCGTCGCTATGTCAACCAAGTAAACTTGAGTCCAGTCTGCAACTCGTTGTCTTCATTGTCTCGATAACACTTCAAGTGGTAGCTCTTTTGATTCTCGGGCGTTTGTTATTCCAGATAAACTTATATATCATCGATTGTACCTTGCGCCAGTGGTCTATTGGAGGGGGCAGGGGGAGCATTGAGCTAACAAAATGTATCCTAGGCAGGACGTTCATTTTGATTATGGAAGCCCGGGCTTGTAAGGAGTTAGGAAGGGACGACCATCTATCTAGATCCTGGTATATTTTATCATAAGTACCCGTGAAGTTGTATTTAGTAGTTTGACTTAGTGTGGGGAATATCTCTATGCCTAAGTATTTAAAATGTTCCACTATGGGGATATCAGCTGGTAGTCGCACCGCCTTGGCCAGCTCATTAAGAGGTAGGCAGGCTGATTTGTTCCAGTTAATCTTAAAGCCTGACAATTTACCAAAGTCGTCGATTATTTCCAGTAATTTTGTGGCCGACTGGGAGGGGTCATTCATAAAAATCAGTAGGTCATCTGCATAGAGAGCAATTTTGTGTGGTGTATTATTGATCATTATGGGGACGATGTCCTCCGATTGCCTAATAAATTGGGCCAATGGTTCGAGGGAAAGCGCGAATAGTCCTGGGCTCAGAGGACAACCCTGTCTAGAAGATCTGGAGACTGGAAAAAGTGTGGAACAGTTTTTGCCTGTTAGTATCATCGCCGACGGCGAGGCATACAGGACTTTAATCATATGAATAAAACTCTTTCCAAGTCCCATAACCTCAAGTACCTTCCACAGGTATGACCATTCTAGTCGGTCAAATGCCTTCATGGCATCCAAGGACAGAACTGTGGCCGGAGCTGTATTGTCTTTACTGTTATCGATTACATGTAACAGCCTCCTAAGATTATCTGCAGCCAGGCGCCCCGGGATAAAACCAGTTTGATCACAGTGTACCAGTACCGTCATAAACTTCTGCAGGCGGCGGGCCAGTACCTTGGCAAACACTTTAAGATCGACCCCGAGAAGACTCAAGGGCCTATAGCTACCACAGTCATTGGGATCTCTATCCTTCTTGAGAAGTAAAGAAATCAATGCCATGTTAGGGCGGCTAGGTGGTGTAGTGGTCAAAGGCACTCGCCACCAGTGTGGAGACGCTAGGATTCGCGTGTTCGAATCCAGCTCTCCACATTGTTTTTCAGTTTGGCTGGTCGTCCGCAGTAATACACATTGGCCGTATTACGGGGAGGGAAAACTGAAGGGTGGGGATCGAACGTTGTGAACAAGCGACTCCTACAAGTCGGTTGGTGCGCCTGCGCAGTAGAATCAGGAAGTGTCGGGGGCAGCGTGAGCCTCCCACGCGTTACTCCTCGACGCTGAGAGATCGAGCTGCGCAGGTGAAAAGATGCGACTGCTGTTACCTCAAGTACCGGAGGGGACTTGTGCTATGTATGACTTAGTCCACATTGCAGCCGGCTTGTGGGAGGCAAGAAACAGCGTTCGTGACAGGGGAGGGTTGAATTGGATGATACGAAATTGGGATGGGAGAAAAATATAGAAAAATGGGAGAAAAAGTGGATCAAAAAAAAAAGAAATCAATGCCATGTTGACATCTCTTGAGAACTCCCCTTGTTCGATAGCGCAATTGATCATATCGAGCATCAATGGACCCAATTGGTCCCAGAAAGCTAAATATACCTCGGGTGGAATCCCATCCCAGCCTGGTGCCTTACCCCTTTGCATTTCAGCAATCGTCTCCCTAAGTTCCATAAGAGTGATCGGTTTCCCCAGTTCCTTAGCCTCTTCCTCAGAAATGTGGGGTATCTCAAGCCCGCCAATGAACGATTCAAATTTAGAATTATCGAAATTAACCTCTGTGAGTAAAACTCTAAAGTGTCGTTGATCTTTTTCGAATCAGTAGTGACTGTTCCCTGTCGTGTCTTGATCGAAGGAATATCCGAGAAATTATCATTCGAGCGTATTTTCATTGCCAGTAGATGGCTAGGCCTGGAACCGTGAAAGTAGTAATTTTGCCTTGTCCTATGTATCAAGAACTCAGACTGTTGTTTAAGTATGGAGTCTATTTCTTTCTTGACTATCTTGCGTTGTGTGTTTAGTCGTTCACTATAGTTAGCTTGCAAAGATGTGTATAGGTCCGCGTATAATGTTTCCAGTCCTTCCAGTTTTTTTGACCGGGATTTACGCAAATTGGAGGCGAAAAGTGTGACATGACCCCTGATAAATCCCTTCAATGCGTTCCACAGGACCCTAGGGTCTTCGACTTTGCCGACATTGATCTGCAAGAATTCAACTAGTTTACTCCTGAACTCAGTACAGAAATCATCGCTTTTTAATAAGGTTGAGTTAAAACACCATCTGGGAGCTCTCGTGGAGAGCTTGCCAAAGGTTGCTATAAGGGAAATCCCCTTGTGGTCCGAGAGAGCTAGGGGAATCAATGAGACGTCGAAACTATCAAAAATATTAGGGGACGCGAACGCATAGTCTATTCGAGAGAAGGTTTTGTGTCTGGCTGACAGGTGAGAGTAATCCTTGAGGGTGGGATTGGATATGCGCCAGAGGTCTGCAAGCCCTGTGTCCTGGGCCCACATCCTGAGGGCCTTAGAGGATTGTTTTTGGTCACGTGTTTCAGAGGACCCGGACCTATCCATCTCCGCATCCCAGCACGCATTAAAATCGCCACCCACAATGAGAGCGTATCCAGTAAGTTCCAACATATTCCTTGTGATTGTCTTATAGAACGCTGAATCAAATGTGTTAGGGGCATACAATGCGATTATTGCTATCTTCCTATGAGAAAACTCAACTTTTGCTATAGTAATCCTTCCCTCCGTGTCCGACCACACATCCAGGACTTTGATATCAAGGTTACGTCTTGTAACTATAACGACTCCTTTTGTCTTATTGTCGGCTGAGGATGAGGAGATAACATGATATTGTCGATTTGCTAGCCTTGATACATCACTCACCAATAAGTGCGTCTCACTAAGAAGAGCAATGTCAATACTTCTTCTCTTCAATAACCAAAGGACACTGGTACGCTTGTGTGGGGTGTTAAGACCTCCTGCGTTCCAAATTAAAATATTCAATTTAGCCATGGTCGAATTTGTCTAAATGCGTAGAGAACATACCAGTGCAGCCAGGCTGAGGTCAGAGGCGCTGATCCAGGCGGGCCCAGACGGTCAATCCCAAGAGTTCAGAGGAGGAACAATTACACACATATAGGACAACAGTACAGAAAACACAGAAAAATACCACCCCAGTTACAACCCCCCCTACTTCTACTCTATACACTAACCTACCCATCCTAATATTAACCTTCATATACCCACTCTCCAATCCCCTCCCTATGCTCCATCCACTAAGGATGGTCATCTTCCTATCGTTTCCCACTGGAATCATGGATCCAATAAGACGCTCTTCACTCCGACCCCCTCTCTAGATAAAACCCTGATTATAGTCTAACTCATTCTTATTACCAAATATAATTCACCCCATTTCAGTGTGGACTCCGACTAGTGAAAGCGAGTCATTCAGAAGTCAATCATTACATAAAAGAAATATATAAAAAAAAAAGGTTGTGGAGGAGGGGTTGGGGTGGAGGAGGGGGTTGTGTGGGAAGAGAGAGAGAGGGGGGGGGGGGGGTCCACAGACGGCTGTTTCCAACTTGGTGAATGAAGTGTGTTAGACGTCGGCCGTCACCAAGGAGACATAACAAGCAGCTAGCGCTAAGCCGGCGTGCCGTGGCCTAGAAATACACACACACAGACTGCTTTGACGACGTTCAAAGGTGGTCACATAACACACATACTACCTCGCCGTAGCTGCTGCCATACTTCCTGTCTGTAAAATCCATTTTGTGTTCACAATGAGCGAAGCCACGGACGTCCATTTTAGAAGCACATTCAGGCCGGTTTGTAATAAGAGTGTTGGACAGTAGACCGCTGTTATTAAAAGTTATGTAATTGAAGGGGGGGGGGGGGGGGGGGGCGGGTGTAGGCTGTAAGGCTTATTCATTCAACCTACAGTAAGGTTCAATGTGCCTGTTTAAAGGGTCAGTCCTGTCTGTTTTGTATGTACCTGCACCATGTGTGTGTGTGTGTGTGT
>NC_140167.1:68074058-68086558 GCF_963971535.1 Notolepis coatsorum | reverse complement strand
CTCAGTGTCTTGTCCTTTGCACTATGCTACTTGCAATTATGCCTCTCGATAACGTCAACTTGTAAACGCGTTGGTCAATTAATTGAAAATGGGGGACCCTGATGTAAACAAGACAAACGTCTTTCTCTGGTCTGCATCCCCTTAACAATTGTGTGTATTGAGCCGTACTGTATTGTACCCATTATGCAATCTGTTAAATAAAGTTTTCATTCATTCATTCATTCATTCAAGGGCACCTTAATTCAAACCGGCAACTATTTGGGTCAGAAGCCTACCTAGTCCCGCTGCTACCTGCCCCTGGGAGTCCAATGGGGTTGTTTTTCTTTAACCCTTTCACTGCCACACTATAGAAGGTTAACTCTGAAAGGGTTACCTTCTGTAGTGTGGTAGTGAAAGGTTAACATTCTGTGGTGTGGTAGTGAAAGGGTTAAAACATTTGATATCAACAACTTCAGTTAAAGGTAGAATCTGTAATGTAATATACAGTATAATAAATGGTAAGTGGTGCATTTTTACCCATTCACTCACACATTCACACACCGACGGCGGAGGCAACCGTGCAAGGTGCCAACCTGCTCAACGGGAGCAGTTAGGGGTTGAGTGTCTTGCTCAACGACACTACGACACGTTGCACGGGAGGAGCGGGAATCGAACCGGGATCCTCTGGATTACCAGACGACTGCTCTACCTCACTGTCGCCCCTAATAAATTACTAAACTCCGACCCAAACATCAGAGCAAAACAAATATGTGTAAACAAAGTGTAATACCAAGCAGGGCAATTTTGCCTTGAGGTCGCTGTTTGACAGCATTACAGATTCTACCTTTAAGGGGGTTAGAATGTACTCCTTGAGTGTCCGTGGAGCCGGGCCCATTTAACCCTTTCACTGCCGCACTACCAAACGGTTAACCCTTTCACTGCGACAACACACAGAAGGTTAACCCTTTCACTGCCACCGGCGACCGTCGGTTGTGTGATAGTAAAGGGTTAACCTTCTGTCGTGTGGCAGTGAAAGGGTTAAACCCTCTTCCAGTTTCACGTCGGCTGGCCGGGCAGCGGCTCCATGGATCTTTAGGCTGTGCTCTTTAAGAGCGGTTTTGAATGTGGGTAGGGATTCACATTCCTTTACAGCTTTGGGTAGGGCGTTCCACATTGATGTGGCATAATTGCGAAACGTGTTTAGTCCCTTGTTTGAGCCGAATCTGGGTTTAACATGATTTGTTGAGCTTCCTCTGGTGTTGTGGTCGTGGTATTCACTGACTTTTGGGAAGTATTTTGACATGTACATGGGTACCTTAGTCGTATAGTGTATCTTGTAGACCAGGCCCATTGCAAGTTGCTGTACTCTGTCGTCTACTCTAAGCCATTCTAGGTTGTCAAAGTGGGCAGGGGTGAGGTGGGTTCTAGGGGTAAGGTCAAGTAGAAGTCTGACCAGTTTGTTTTGTGATGTTTGTAATCTTGTTTTTAGCGCCTTTGAGGTGCTTTGGTACCATGAGGTGCAAGCATACTCGTAGTACCCTTGAATGAGTGCTCCTGCCAGAGTCTTCAGGGTATTCTTGTTTACCAGAGAGGAGATCCGGTACAAGAATCTAGTTTGTTGGTTGACTTTTTCTATTACCTTGGATGCCATTGTGTCACAGGAAAGATTTGCCTCTAGGATGGAACCTAGGTATGTAATTTCATCTTTCCTTGTGACAATATTGTCACCCACTGTAACTGAGAAGCCGTCGGTCTTGCTGAGTTTGTTATTTGATCCGAAGAGAATGGACTCTGTTTTACCCAGGTGTAATGATAGTTTGTTATCAGCGAGCCAGGTGCAGTTTCTGCCGAGTTCAGAGCTGAGGGTTTTTTCAACCTGTAACTTGTTCTTGTCAGAGACCAGCAGGGCTGAGTCGTCCGCGAACAAGAACAAGTTGCAGTCACAAGCTGACGACATGTCATTTGCATAAATTAGGAACAGTAGGATTGCATCCAGCTCACTGATAAACTATCAAAACCAATTGCTTTTAGCTTGTCAATCAGAATGGAGTGATTGACAGTGTCGAGGGCCTTTTGTAGGTCCAGCATGACCATGCTGCAGTATTTGCCCGCGTCCACCTCTTGTTTGATGTGGTAGTTCAAATAGAGAAGGCATGTGTCAGTGGGGTGGGATGTTCTGAAGCCAGATTGGAATTCATAGATTCGATTTTTTTTTCCGCCAGGTACTTTTCAACCTGTTCGTAGACTATTTTCTCCATGACTTTCGAGATGGAGTTAAGAATAGAAACAGGGCGGTAGTTGCCTGGGTCTAATTTGCTGCCCTTTTTGTGCAGAGGGGTCACTCTAGCAATTTCGAAGTCCTTGGGGACGTGTCCCTGTTTTATGGAGAGGTTTATTATGTGTGTGATGACTGGGGTGATGGCGGCTGCTGCGTCTCTGAGGAATTTGGAGGGGATGTTGTCATGACCAGTGGCCTTGTTAGGTTGGAGGGCGCTCAGTTTTTTGAGTACCTCATCGGTTGTTACCATTTCTAGTCGTCTTTGCGGACCCCTAGGTTTTTGTAGTATGCTACTATGTGTTCTACCCCATAATGCCCTGAGTGGGAGGGTAGTTTGTTTACCAGTGTTGTGGCTATGTTTGTGAAGAAGATGTTTAAGTAATTGGCTACATCCAGCTTGTCTGTGATGAGCGTGTTGTCCGTCTTTATGTTTATGTTTGAGAATCTGGTTTTAAGTTTTTTACTGCAGCCTAGTTGATTATTGAGTAATTTCCAAAATTCACGTGGTTTGTTTTTGTTTTCCTCAGTTTTGTCATTGATGAAAAAAAAATTGGTTTTGATCATGGTGTTTACGTCATTTCTTAGTCTGTTTCTTTGAATTTTTAGTTCAACCACGTGGGCTTGGAGTTCACTGTTTGAGCTTTTGGAAAGCTTTTGGAAAGACTTTTATGAAGTTCAGAGCATTTTTTGTCTCTGGTTTTCATAGTGGTCAGTATTTCAGTGTGCATCCATGGCTCAGCGCGATTTTTAACCCTGGTGGTTCTTAGGGGTGCCATGTTGTTAAGTATTGTTGTGAATTTGGTTTTGAATCCAAGCCATGTGTCTTCAACCTGTGTACCATTGAGTTCATCTGACCAGTCCATGCTCTCCAGTTCTTGGTTAAAGGCCTCTCTAGAGTAGGTTTTGAGGTCCCTAGATGTGACTGTTTTGTGACAGCCGGCCTTTTGTTTTAGTTTTTTGCGGGTACAGAAAATCATATAATGCTATCACCCCTTTATTGGAGATCATGGACTTGTCAGATGTCAAAATGAGGTCAATGGTGGTTTGTGTTGAATCACATACCCTTGTGGGTTGGGTGATTAGCTGGCTGAAACCGTGCAGATCAGAAAACCTACTGAAGGCCTTGAAGACGGGTGCTGCTTTACGTAGCATATCCGTGTTCCAGTCCCCAATAAGAATTTTTTCTATACCCTCCACCCCAGCTAAACACCCATCAAGTGTGTCATAGAAGCCACTCTGTTCTGGCGGTCTATAGATTGTGCCTACTAGTACTGATTTCGCCCTAGTATCGAATAAGATTTCAATCCAAACAGTTTCAATTTCATCATGGTTAAGGTCAGTACGGTTGATGAATTTGGTATTTTTGTGAATATACACAGAGACACCACCTCCATATTGATTCCTATCCCTCCTGACTATTGAATAGTTTTCGATTTCAATCTCTGGATCCTGTACAGATGAGTCTAGCTTTGTTTCTGTGAAACACAATATGTTTGCCTTACCGTTTAAAAACAATTTGTTAAGGATAGTGTTGTCAGTGTTGAACAGAACGAGGATAAGAGGCAACAGGCAATACGAGACGTGGAGCCATGGGTGAATAAAGTCTTTACTTCAAAGGCAGCAGCAAACAAAACAAGGAATAGCGCAGCTAAGACTGGCAGAGGGCAAAATACTAAACAAAGAATAATCTCATAAATGAGAGCAAGTCCAAAGGCACAACACAAATTCACTGCAAGGCAGGCAAAGAAAAACAGAACAACTGACTACAAATAAAACCCTAACAAACTAGACAAATTTTACATGAAAACAAAGAATGGTGGAACAAACAAATTGACACTTAGGAAAACTTAGTAGGAACACAGGAGAACAGCACATGAAGAAGGACGTGGACATCAAACATGGAACCGAAACAATGAACCGACAACAAAAGAAGGGAACACACACCAGATATAGGGGGAACAATTAACCCTAGAGAGACAGCAGGGCAATTAGCAAAACGAGACGCACATGAGAAGGAAAGCAGAACTAACACACAGGGCTACAGGAAAACACAAGGCCAAACACACTGGGGAATAAACTGGGAAGCACACAGAACTGAAAAGACTGAACACTAGACAGAGTAAACATAACAACCATACAAGGAACTAATAAACATAACAATTAACAAGGGAACAAGAGACAATGTAGCAGGGGAAGGGCACGGAGAGACATGTAGACATTAAAGATACACCAGTGCACCAGGAGGGTATGCATGAGGGAGATAAGGGGAAGTTCAGATGAATGTCCAGCATGAATGAATGAATGAATGAATGAATGAATGAATGAATGAATGAATGAATGAATGAATGAATGAATGAATGAATGAATGAATGAATGAATGAATGAAAACTTTATTTAACAGATTGCAGAATGGGTACAATACAGTACGGCTCAATACATACAATTGTTAAGGGGATGCAGACCTGAGAAAGACGTTTGTCTTGTTTCCATCAGGGTCCCCCATTTTCAATTCATATAGACATTTATGACATACACAACATACATGACATTTATGGCATAGGGACATATAGGTATTTAGTACTGATACATTTGTGACATAAACTGTATTCAAATATACAGTACTGTTACCCCTAGATCCTGACAGAGTATATACATATGATGGGGAGGGGACTGTACATTAGGAGGGGGTGGGTGGGTGGGAGAGAAATATACATACGGCGGGGAGGGAATATATACATGCGGTGGGGAGGAGACTGTCTATTAGGAGGTGGTGGGGGTTTTGGGCATTTACGGTGGCCAGTTTCGAATTGCAGCCTCCCGTAGGTGCTCTTTAAGAGCGGTTTTGAATGTGGGTAGGGATTCACATTCCTTTACAGCTTTGGGTAGGGCGTTCCACATTGTTGTGGCATAATTGCGAAACGTGTTTAGTCCCTTGTTTGAGCCGAATCTGGGTTTAACATGATTTGTTGAGCTTCCTCTGGTGTAGTGGTTGTGGTATTCACTGACCTTTGGGAAGTATTTTGACATGTACATGGGCACCCCGGTCGTATAGTGTATCTTGTAGACCAGGCCCATTGCAAGTTGCTGTACTCTGTCGTCTACTCTAAGCCATCCTAGGTTGTCAAAGTGGGCAGGGGTGAGGTGGGTTCTGGGGTTCAGGTCAAGTAGTAGTCTGACCAGTTTGTTTTGTGATGTTTGTAATTTTGTTTTAAGCGCCTTTGAGGTGCTTTGGTACCATGAGGTGCACACATAGTCGTAGTACCCTTGAATGAGTGCTCCTGCCAGAGTCTTCAGGGTATTCTTGTTTACCAGAGAGGAGATCCGGTACAAGAATCTAGTTCGTTGGTTGACTTTTTTTATTACATTGGATGCCATTTTGTCACAGCAGGGGGAGGTACAGGTGGGAAATGTCTGTGCAAAGGTGGGGGTAAATGTGGGGGTTGTTGAGGAGTAGACAGGGGGGAAGGGTCCTAGAATAGGCGGAGGAATATTGTTCGTGAGTGGAGGGAGACCATGGGAGAGAATGTGAAAAGGTGGGGGCTCTTGAGGAGTACAGACAGGGGAGAAAAGTCCTGGGAATTGTGGACCCTTACACAATTGTAGTCCTTTAAAGTAGGGTTGACTAAACACCTATTGCTAGGTTTTTAGTGAGTTTTTCCTTACCTTCGCTGGGGTATTTTACATTTTATTTAGGATTTCATGGTGTTTTTTGTTTTATTCTTGATTTATTGTGATGTTTCTTCTTGACTTGTTTAAAGAAGACGTGTCCGGCCCATGGGGACATTACCGTTGTAATGGAAATTATTAAAGGACAAACGATGAGCCGCTTACATTAATCATTCTGAGTCATTATTAATAATAATAGAAAGGTTTATTTAATAAAGACAGTTCAATGACAGCGTGGCCACGCTGCCAGACCAGTCACCCCCCCAGAGGCAGACATGTTAACCCACTAGCGTCTGACAGGGGACTGGCCTAGAGGCCTGGTCAGACATACAATTGAATACATGAAATTACGTAGAAGAAAACAAAATGGCTGGTTAGAGAAATTAATAATACGACTATGTTATGGCTAAGCCTGGAAGGAAAAACAGCTCCATCTTACAGTTCCCATGACCTTGGGTTATAGCTCTATGGCTGGTAGGAACAGCAACTTCGTTACGACTGAGAGAATGATAGAGTATCTTAAAGAGACATACACACATTAACCAGTAAATCTGGTTGGACTGAAACTCTAGCTGTATGACATGATAAAATAACAGAGACTCATAATGACATGATAATATATTCCACGACAGTTCCCTCCTTTTGATAATTATTAATCACAATCATTTATCATTTCATAAAGATAACAAAAAATATTATCATTCAAACACAGATTATAATAACCCAGCAAAAACTATTTTTATTATCTAAAAAACAAAAGGTCCTCTGCATAGACCCCGTGGCACGTGCAAAAGAGAAGTTGTCATAACAGCAGCCATCATTAGCGTCTCTTTGCAAATGCCCAGACGGATGGTCGGAGGACTCAAGGGTACAGTGTCCAGTCTCTGGTTTTGTCAAGGCCATACTTCTCCCACCACCAAGCTGAAAAATTGAAATCACAAAAGAAAACACAGGGCAGTACCTTGCAAGATAGACTGCGCTCACGAAATATAACATAGCGAAAACAGAATACACGTGACTGCATTCTCCGGGAGATAGCCAAAACAAAACAAAAACAATCTGCAGACTCCTCACAAAGAATGAAAAAATAACTGGTTACTATTATAATGCACAACATATTACAAAATCTCCACCTGAATCAAAGAAAGTTCATTACATCATTACCTAACATCTTTTAGGACGATACTGTAATATCTGCATGTATTGTGGTTCAAACCTAAGCATTGTGGGTAAAACTTGCCTCATCCCGGAAACGGTCTCTTCTCCCTCCCCCGGCCGCTGGTCCAAGCACCCCCCTCTGCAGTCCATGTATGCCGTGGCTCGGTCCTGATGATCCTCCCCTCCGATGTAAGGAGCCTGTCCGGTGAATGGCTTAGACCTGCTGGAAACTGTCTCTAAGATCTTTATCTCAGGACCACTGATCCTATCAGACTGGAGTCAGCTGTCGGTTGATGGTCTTAGCGCCCCATCGTTCACTAGCCGATAGGCCCTCTGCCTCCTAGTTCTGGAGCAGATTGGGACAGCTTACTTTCACAGAAACCAGCTGTAGTCGGTCCCCCCACTCAGGCCCTTGGTTGTGGCCCTGATGGAATAGGCCTGCTAGAAGCTGTCTCAGTGTCCATGCTCGGCTGATGGTCACGGAGTACTGTCCATGTGTCACCGCTGTAACTGCAGAAGCCTGGTACAGACAGTGGTCCTCTGCGCGTCCTCCTCTTGGTCAGAGATGGGTGCCCGACCGCAAGGAGAGTGAAGAGACCGTTCAGCAAGACCCCACCACATAAAAAAGAAAGAAGGAAAAAAAAACCATCAGTACATAGCTCAAATACAACTGAGGTCTTTGACCTAGGCTTTCTGATACTTATTGTTATGGGAGATTTATAATATAATATGAGCAATAACTTGTAATGTTATCAGTACATGGCTCAATCACAACTGAACACCATCACGTGCACTCCTGTGACATACGAATAAGATTAAAGAGAGAGAAAGAAAATAAAGAATTAATAATAAAAAAAACTGTATCCTGAAGCTGGACGAAGGTCATTCAATCACACTGTCACTCAGGGGTGACATGTTGTAGTTCTCACCTCCTTACCAGAGGACAGGTCTAAGACTGAACTGAACTTAAAGGGGAGACACTGCAGGTGAACTAATATATATCACACTGAAACTTCCCCAGTTCACTACTTACATTAAGACACTACTTTTTTTTTTTTTTTATCACAATTGTATGTTCAAACATGCACATGAGGCCTGATCTACTTAAATATGCACTAATTTGCATATAATTCCAGGACAGAAATCTGAACATTGGATAAAGCCATTTTCAAAATTATAGCTCCATTTTTGTCATTGTTATGGCAACATTCCATACTATGCCAAATCACATATGAATAGAACTGGACAAACCAAATAAACAAAAAATAAAAACCCACTCTCGCTGGCAGTGTGCTAAACATCCTGCCTCTGAACCACTCCTTCTATCGCCCTTTGCTAAGCCAACACATTTCGATCACTGTGTGTATTGAGCCCCACTGTACTTTTAAGGAGGAATTTTAAATCAATAACTTGTTCTGAGGCCAAAGTTTGAAATAAGGAATGGAAGATAGTTTTAATTCCTCACACTGATCAATTGATAAGGAATGCGCAGTTGGTAATCAGACCATGTAAACAAATGTCCGATCACCAAGTGAGAGCGATCTTTCGTTCGGCAAGACAGTTAATACACACATATGACGTGGAAGGAGCTGGAACATCACCCTGAGGATTGGCTGAAATGACTATTATGGCTGCTTTACAAGGAAACCAGAATGGATCCCATAACAATGTCACTTATGGCCTTATAGCAAGGATCAACATAGATCATAACCAAATTGTTTTGACTGGCTAATGTGTGCCTCTCTTAAAGAGAAACGCACATACTACGCTGATACCTGATGACAGCGCCCTCTCATACAATACCAAAATCTTTAAAGAGGACTGTTGTTCATCGTGCCATCAATCATTGGAATAACTGCCCACTGAACATAAGTAAATTGAATAGTAAAGTGTCTTTCAAATACCACCTAAGAATGCACTACTTAAATATGTGAGCTGATGTTGATAATGATGTCTGCCCCCCCATTATACCTGTCTCTCCCCCCAATATATATATATATATATACACATAACATATATATATACATATATATATATACAGTGGCTTCCCCTCGCCACAATGTATAGCAAAATAAAGCCCAAAATATACACTATCTCTATTGGAATGGAGACTTCAGCTCAGGCGACAGCTAATGGGGATCCTTTTCAACAATAAACCCGCCTTCTGGTTGTCATGCGACGTGTTGTCATGACAACTGCGTTTAACCTTTACACACACTTCAAAACGTTTCTCTACTGTTGCATTAAAGAGGTCACCCCTCTCCCTCGCTCTGGGCCTCCAGTACACTCTAATCTCAGATGTTCTAATGAGGAATGTCAACAAACATTCTCTCGCTGGCAGTGTGGCAATATGACTTGCTGCACAGGATAAACTAGGGATGGGCAAAAATAATCCAGATCGATTGATCACATGATGTACTCGAGTACTCGTGGAGGAAAACGCTGTACAAAATAAACTTATTTTCCGGTGTTTTAGACTTTTATTTTGAAGCCCACCGCTCCGTCTTTTCCGGTGTTCTAGACTTTTATTATGAAGCCCACCGACCGGACCGGAAGTATTGTTGTGTGATTATCACGACAGCCGCTTTGTATTCCCTTGTAAACGATAACGAACCAGAGCCGCGTTGGGAACCCTGTTGGTAAAAGCAATGACGCCTGCCGCGGACGTCAAGTTGATAAAGTTCCTATAATAACTTTACGAAACGTGTGAAGACATTTTGATCGACTTCTTTTTTTTTAGTTCATGTTATTAGATTAAGCACTTATTGTATACACATGAAGCACTAGATAGACTATTTGTTTAGTTCAATAGTTGTTCTTAAAGAAACATTCCCATCAGGCACCTCGCGGAACCCCTGTGTGCCCCGTGGTGTGCAGGCAATCTACCCGTTATGTCAGTCCTTTGACCACCCGCTTATTGTAAACAATCATGCATGCACTTGTTTTAATGTTGTTCTGTGTCGTTAGCCACGCTATATGTCGTATTCATTTTGTTAGCTATTTAGCCAATGTTGTTATCACTGAACGAACACCACCAAAACGTTACTGATCTCTAATCCTCATTTAGCAGCCCAATTTCTCCGGCAGTAGCTATGTATTGATCACAGACACAAGTGTCAATCTATGTAAATATTGATGAGTATTTTGGTGGCTGATACAATAACAAGATACTAACTGACGTAAATTCACCCATGGCAATGTCAACACACACAAACGATGCAGATAAAATAGCGAATTGTTTATCCCCTATCACAGCGTGCATGCATGTAAACGTGTGTGTGTGTGTGCCTACACAGACAGAGGAAAATATTTCTATGTAATATAACAGCGTGCACAGCCTGTGCTACCGTATGCACTTGTTTCTATTCTATCCTGTATTTAATAAAAATAATTACCCATATTTGTGCCTTTATGGCTGCTCTCTTTTTTTTTTTATGTTGATTCAAAACAGGGTATATATTGAAATGTATTTAAATCCCAGTCTCAAAGGTATACCTAAACCCTATACACTTTATGATAACTTTGGAGCTACTAATATAAATTTCAGAAGGCCCATTGTCAGTGATTTGTTCACATGGCCTTAATATATATTGCTGTACCTGTATCTCCATCGATCTGTGTGCGTGCATGTGAGTGTGCGCTATACTTTGCCTGAGCTCAGGTCGATGTCTCCCCGCCGTGCGTCCAGCCAATGCGCTGTGGGCCCGTCCCGTCCTGCACCTCCGCACGCCATTGTGCTTCTTTCCCCTCGAACACCTCCTTATAGGCTCTATAGGTCTTTACACCAATGCCCGGCGCACCGGAGTTGATGGTCGCCGGCGAGACCAGCGGATAGGAGACGGGACGGCCGGTGACGGTGACGCACACGGAAAGACACCGAGCCCAAAATCCAGCCCCGGGCACACCGTGGGAGAAAAGACAGAAAAACAGATTCTTAGCTTCTCCCGTCATGACCCCACAGGCCCCCCTTTCTGGCCCCTCTAAACAAACAGAAAATAAAAACCCACAATATGTGGCAGACAAATCGTTTCCTCTGAACACTTTCGAGAAAAAAGCTCTGTGGAGTAGCGTATCACGCCTAATTATCGGATACCATGCCCCTATCTTATTTCTTTTCAGAAAAACTGCAGTATGACCAGATAAGACAGTGAAAACTAATCACACGACCCCCTGACCCCCTATCTTTTGGCATCCCACGCACGGTCCAACTTCCCGCCTCCTTGTTAGGAAAACAACCAAAAAACCCAGAATCAGTGCCTAAAACCCTTTCCACTATACTCCACAGTACATTCTGCACACGCCTACAATATCGATACAAATGTAATTCACGCCTAATTATCGGAACATACCTCTTAATTTAAAGTGTCCAGAGGAAAACCATAAAAAAGGTACCCAAAAAAACAATACTATGTACAAATTATGTAGCCCCCACAAATTGGTTCCTCCTGAGCACTCGGAGACAAAAAGCTCTGTAAACAGCGTACAGCCAGAACATACCCCTTAAATCCCAGTACTCAAGGAAACACAGGGGGGTTACACACATTATCCTATATTCAATACCCCACTCGCATAAGTACTTTATAGATAGAAACAAAAACCGCTTTTAAACAGAATGGCTACTTTATACATAACCGCTTTTAAACAGAATGGCCACTTTATAAATAACCGCTTCTAAACAGAATGGCTACTTTATACATAACCGCTTTTAAACAGGATGGCCACTTTATAAATAACCGCTTTTAAACAGAATGGCTACTTTATACATAACCGCTTTTAAACAGAATGGCCTCTTTATAAATAACCGCTTTTAAACAGAATGGCTACTTTATAAATAACCCCTTTTAAACAGGATGCCCAGCTCACCGAATATCTCCCCCACGCTCCCATGGATTCTAGCCGTAGTTGGCAGCCAAACGGACGCTAGCAAGCGGTTCCTCACTCCCTTCCCATCATGTGCGGGGGAGTATTGAGGAGAAGAAAGCGCTTTCCCTGAAGCCCAAGACTTCAACCTGCCCGCATAGCGCCTCGGCTCGCGGCCAACTCGACCCCCATCGCTCTAAAATATATATTAACCTAATTAAAAAAAAAAAAATCCCATAATTCTTCTCGTCGTCAACATATTTTATTATACTCGTGGTAGGCACCCGCACCCCGTCTATAAGGCACGAGCCTAATCCCTGCCTAATACATTCGGGACGTACCAAGATTGAGAAACTATAGAAAAAAAAAACCATCGCCAGTCTACCAAGCACAGTAATACACCAATACAATGAAAAAAATAACCACTGCAGAGCACATAGTAATATACATTTAAAAAATAGCTCTGACCGGCACCATGTTCTAGTTTAGACCTCTAATTATAAATTTAAAAACAAAAAATGTTTTAAACAGAAATCAGAATGTCAACAGCTCACCGAGT
>NC_140167.1:68066558-68069058 GCF_963971535.1 Notolepis coatsorum | reverse complement strand
TATGTGTCTTTGATTAGTTTAATATCTAGTTTCAGTCAATATCTGACAACATGAACTACAACTTGATCTCGAACAGAGCATGGAATTAGTGCTCACAGAAGGCCGGCTGTCACAAAACAGTCACATCTAGAGACCTCAAAACTTACTCTAGAGAGGCCTTTAACCTAGAACTGGGGAGCTTGGACTGGTCAGATGAACTCAGTGGTACACAGGTTGAAGAAACATGGCTTGGATTCAAAACCAAATTCACAGCAATACTCAACAACATGGCACCCATAAGAACCACCATGGCCATGGATGCACACTGAAATACTGGCCGCTATGAAAACCAGAGACAAAAAATTCTCTGAACTTCATAAAAGTCAGACAAAGCTTTCCAAAAGCTCAAACAGTGAACTCCAAGCCCACGTGGTTGAACTAAAAACTCAAAGAAACAGACTAAGAAATGACGTAAACACCATGATCAGAACCGCAAAAAGAAATTTCATCAACGACAAAACTGAGGAAAACAAAAACAAACCCCGCGAACTTTGGAAATTACTCAATAATCAACTAGGCTGCAGTAAAAAACTTAAAACCAGATTCTCAAACATAAACATAAAGACGGACAACACGCTCATCACAGACAAGCTGGATGTAGCCAATTACTTAAACATCTTCTTCACAAACATAGCCACAACACTGGTAAACAAACTACCCTCCCACTCAGGGCATTATGGGGTAGAACACATAGTAGCATACTACAAAAACCTAGGGGTCCACAAAGACGACTTCAAACTTGAAATGGTAACAACCGATGAGGTACTCAAAAAATTTAGCGCCCTCCAACCTAACAAGGCCACTGGCCATGACAACATCCCCTCCAAATTCCTCAGAGATGCAGCAGCCGCCATCACCCCAGTCATCACACACATAATAAACCTCTCTATAAAACAGGGGCACGTCCCCAAGGACTTCAAAATTGCGAGAGTGACCCCTCTGCACAAAAAGGGCAGCAAATTAGACCCAGGCAACTACCGCCCTGTTTCTATTCTTACCTCCATCTCGAAAGTCATGGAGAAAATAGTCTACGAACAGGTCGAAAAGTACCTGGCGGAAAAAAAACTAATCTACGAATTCCAATCTGGCTTCAGAACGTCCCACTCCACTGACACATGCCTCCTCTATTTGAACGACCACATCAAACAAGAGGTGGACGCGGGCAAATACTGCGGCATGGTCATGCTGGACCTACAAAAGGCCTTCGACACTGTTAATCACTCCATTCTGATGGACAAGCTAAAAGCAATTGGTTTTGATAGCTTATCAGTGAGCTGGATGCAATCCTACCTGGAGGGGAGAGAACAGATGGTAGAGGTAAACGGTACTCTATCCCCCCCCCTCACAGTGAGCGGTGGTGTTCCACAAGGAAGCATACTAGGACCGCTACTCTTCCTAATTTATGCAAATGACATGTCATCAGCCTGTGACTGCAAATTGTTCCTGTTTGCGGACGACTCAGCCCTGCTGGTCTCTGACAAGAACAAGTTGCAGGTTGAAAAAACCCTCAGCTCGGAACTAGGCAAAATCTGCATATGGCTCGCTGATAACAAACTATCATTACACATGGGCAAAACAGAGTCCATTCTCTTCGGTTCAAATAACAAACTCAGCAAGACCGACAGCTTCTCAGTTACAGTGGGTGACAATATTGTCACAAGGAAAGACGAAATCACCTACCTGGGTTCCATCCTAGAGGCAAATCTTTCCTGTGACAAAATGGCATCCAATGTAATAAAAAAAGTCAACCAACGAACTAGATTCTTGTACCGGATCTCCTCTCTGGTAAACAAGAATACCCTGAAGACTCTGGCAGGAGCACTCATTCAAGGGTACTATGACTATGCGTGCACCTCATGGTACCAAAGCACCTCAAAGGCGCTTAAAACAAAATTACAAACATCACAAAACAAACTGGTCAGACTACTACTTGACCTGAACCCCAGAACCCACCTCACCCCTGCCCACTTTGACAACCTAGTATGGCTTAGAGTAGACGACAGAGTACAGCAACTTGCAATGGGCCTGGTCTACAAGATACACTATACGACCGGGGTGCCCATGTACATGTCAAAATACTTCCCAAAGGTCAGTGAATACCACAACCACTACACCAGAGGAAGCTCAACAAATCATGTTAAACCCAGATTCGGCTCAAACAAGGGACTAAACACGTTTCGCAATTATGCCACAACAATGTGGAACGCCCTACCCAAAGCTGTAAAGGAATGTGAATCCCTGCCCACATTCAAAACCGCTCTTAAAGAGCACCTACGGGAGGCTGCAATTCGAAACTGGCCACCGTAAATGCCCAAAACCCCCACCACCTCCTAATAGACAGTCTCCTCCCCACCGCATGTATATATTCCCTCCCCGCCGTATGTATATTTCTCTCCCACCCACCCACCCCCTCCTAATGTACAGTCCCCTCCCCATCATATGTATATACTCTGTCAGGATC
>NC_140167.1:68056558-68061558 GCF_963971535.1 Notolepis coatsorum | reverse complement strand
AATCCCCCGTTTTATAGCGTCGTGAATATGAACGTTATATTGGAATAGTCTGGTATAATTCCTGCAACGCTAGTTATAGGGCGCTAAGCTAATAACGTTAAATCGATTGGCGTTTCGGCCCTACACAAGCTAGAGTTAAAAAATCTAAATGCATATGATCGATATCATGTTCCACCATGAATGCATGAAAGGGGGGGGGGGCGGGGGAAGTCGTTTCTGATTATTGATTACCAATAACGGCATTCGTTATTGCAACAAGATATGCTGACCGGGTAGATGGCTATGAGAACAAGGCCTGATCAAGCTGAAATTTACGTCAAATCGATCTTACCTGTGGCCGGTTGGTCTCCAAAAAGAATTTCCCAGTTATTTGATTGTCATCTGGTAGATCGATGTGTCCATTGGCTGATGCTATATTCCTTTACTGCATACTGAATTCGGCGTCGCAAAAAGTATTCCAGGCGATCTGGTGAAGCCATAGCTTCAGGCTAACAGAAATGCTAACCCGGAGCAGAAGAAAAGTGACACCCGGTCTGCAACAGGGGAAACTGCATTCTCGAGACAGCGCCAATACCAGGATCTGGCCGGTACTGCACTTTCGGGGTCCCAATATGCCTTTTCCAGCCAAAATACAGCTCTGTGACAACATCCGGGATATTCAAATGTAATAAAAGCAAAAACCAGTTTATCACGTATATATACGTGGTTGGCCTTCAAAGGTTGGCTCCCAAACACGTATATATATATGTGGTTGGCCACGAATGTGTTAAGGTGATAGGGACGAGTGCCATCCTTCGGATGAGACGCTAAACCGAGGTCCTGACTGAATGTTGGTCGTAAAAAATGCCCAATCAGGTCTCTGACGTCAAGGCCACCTAATCATCCCTTCCCCTTAATTGGCTGATATCAATCCCTGTTCTCCTGAGCCGTTCAGCCATTTTATAGTGTGATGTGTGCCTGCTGCCAGTGTATGGCAGGCAGCCATTGACCCTGCGTAGCTCAAGGTTGGGTGCTACCACTGTGGTGGTGAAGGAGGCAATTTCCACCCTACATTGTGGGGAGCGCTTTGAGTGTCTAGAAAAGCGCTATATAAATGTAATTAATTATTATTATTATTAGCAGTGGGCAGCCATGCGCTCTGGGATCAGCTGGAGGTTAAGTGCCTTGCTCAAGGGCACGTCGGCAGTGGGTATTGAGGGAGAAGAGAGTATTATTCCTTCACTTTCCCCATCCAGATTTTTTCCACAAGTTTGAGGAATCGACCCAGCGACCTTATAGTCACAAGCCCGATTCTCTAACCGCCAGGCCACCACTGCCCAGGGAAAGAGGTGGGCATACACTACTACTGACCCAGGGCCTGCTGATCTATACTCGGCCTTGCTATAGAAAAGTGACAACTGTGGTATTACGCTGACAAACACACTGTGTTCTCCGTCTCCCGTCAGCCATTTGGTCTGGTCTAGAGTGACAAGCCACATGGGGAGGGGGAATACATCACACCAGTCTCTGTGTTAGTGTCCATTAGATTAGATTAGATTCACATGTATTGTCATTATACACACAAGTACAGTACAACAAAAAGAAGGTTGGCATCCAACCAGAGTGCAAATGTAACAATAAAGTGCAATAGTAATATACAATGTACAAGTGATTAAACTGGGTATAAAATATATAAATGAGTACTACTGGGTAATAGTGCTAATCAATAAGATGGTGATGGTAATGGTATTAATATGTACAGTGATACAAGTATAAAGACACTATGGTAGGAAGCCATACCAGCCAGCAGTATAACTAGTAAGAGTAGGTAAGGGATATGTACAGATATACATATAGTATCTACAGATTATGTAAAAAGGATTATATGCAGAGTGAGGACATGCTGGCATGCAGTTTGCGGTGGTTCTTAGCCATGGCATCAATCTTATGGTGAAAGAATCAGGCTTTGGTCGTAGTAATGTTTTTGGAGAATGCTAACACAAGGTAGTGATGTCACCAGTGAGGCGTGTCTTTTTATACTTCCTCTCGGCCGCTCTCAGGCTCTGTCTTTCTTCTCTTAGTGCACCTGTCAGCCATGGTGTGGGTGTGGAACAGCTGGCAGGTTCTTGGCGAGGGGACAGAGCTTGTCGAAGGGGGTTGAGAGGGCTGAGAGGAGGGTGGAGGTTGCCGATAAAGAATAACAATGGTGAGATTGAATGGACTAGAGACAGATACTGCATGATATTCAAGAGAGGAGAGGGAGAGATCAGGTAGTAATATTAAGCTTGTAGTCCATGAGGGAGAGATCAGAAGACCAGTGCCTCCATCACATCTGGAAGGTTGTGGTGTGTGACTGTGAGTGAAGGTGTATGCATGCTGTAGATACAGCATTGTTGAGTTATCTGGTTGAGTTATCCAGGTCTCAGTGAGAGCAGCTGGAGGTTTTGACTATGGGCATAGGCAGTAATGAAGTCTGCTTTCCTCACGGCTGATTGACAGTTCCATAAGCATCCACATACGGTGACAGGTATATTTGTGGTCGTGGACGGGTAGCGGAGGTTGGCGGGGTTGCTTCCAAACTGGCGTGGTTGGCCTGAAGTTTGTCTGGAGGAGAGGGTATAGGGATAGGTAGGAAGCACATGGTTGAGGGAGATAGGTGTAGGTGTGAGTAGCAGGAAGAAAGGTGAGGTTGTCAGGTGAAGAGGGGAGGAGGAAAGGTGAGGTTGTCAGGTGAAGAGGGGAGGACTTACGCTTTGCAGCAAAAAGGATTTTATCACTACTGGTTCACAGTGAATAATTCCAACAGGGTGAGCTTTATTTAACAGCTGTGGCCTGTTGCCACTTGAATCACTCAATTTAGCAAGACAATGGAAGTGAAACCTAGTCAGGAAGTCCTATAGAACAATTTAACTTACCCAGCTAGAATGATGTTATCACTACTAATAAGATAAGATAAGATAAGATAAGATAAGATAAGATTCCTTTATTGATCCCCTTGGGGAAATTCAGGCATCATAGCAGCACAGGGGAGGGGAGGTACAGGTATGGGCAGGGTAATAGTAGAAAGACATAAATATAGGCAATAAAATGTAATCTGAATATAAAAATATGAGAACAAATGTACTGTGTAAACAAAGGTGCAGATGAGGATCTGTATGCCCTATCGGTTATAATATATGTTACAATAAATACAGGTTAATAAAGAATTAGAATCTGTATATAAGAGTAAAGTAAACAGTATACACAAGGTGTGAAAATAGGAATATACAATTTGTTACTCAAATCAGGTGGCGTTAAATTTCACAGCTCTCACATGTAGGCCTCGTACCTTTAATGTACCCCCTTGTATGTCGACGTCTTCGGGAATTAACCCTTTCACTACCACACTAGAAAGGGTTAACCCTTTCATTACCACATTACAGACGGTTAACCATTTCACTGCCACTACAGAAGGTTAACCTTTCACCACCACACTACAGAAGGTTAACCGTCTGTAGTGTGGTAGTGAAAGGTTAACCTTCGGTAGTGTGGTAGTGAAAGGGTTAAGACAAGTTAAACCAATCTTGTGTTTAAAATAAATTTGAATTGTGGAAATTCTACAACGGCCCCTCAACTCACTAAATTGCACTCATTCCATAAATGAGTGTAAATTACCCAATAAATGACCCATAAATGACCCAATATAAACGTTCAATTCAAGTAAAAAATATCAAAGACATGTACAAATTGGTGTTATTGATGCTGTAACCACGGAGACACACACACACACACTGCCATACTGGATCTTTTCTTGTGAAGGGGAGTCAAGGCATCACGTGTTGGCTTGGTAGTGAGCCAAACGGGGAGACAAAAGGGGGCCATCGGAGGAGACCCTTCCCCCAACGGAGGGACCCCATCCTGGGAACAGCGTCGGGGGGTCACAGGGTGTGAAAAGAAAATGATGGCTCAGTGGGTGGGGGATGGGTGAGATCCCCACATTCCTTAGGGAATTGTTATTGTGATCCCCCCCAACACACACGCACACACATACACACACACACAGGAATACACACACGAATACACACATACACACACACACACAGCCCCCCCAGAAAAACGGACAGCATGCCCCCCCCCCCCCCCCCCCCCCGCACACACACAAACAGAAAATCGAACATGAACATACACATATGTCAATCTCACCCATCATAAATATACACACGACATATCATCCCCCGGGCAACGAGGCAAACCTCCCCCAATCTATTGTTTAACTGTAGCCATGGAACACACACACACGCGCGCGCACACACACAAGCAGTGACAGTAGGACGGAACAGAAAGGAAACGTTATGTACAGACACCAGACTGCTACCAGACTGTTAGTAATCACTGAAGTCATCAGTGATGCAAGCATTCTGTCATACAACTCTCTGCTTTCACCTCAATCCAATCACTGACAAATGCAATCAATCAATTGCACAAAAAAAATCACGTGATTGTTTGACCAGTAGTCATTGAAATAATGAATTTGCGCATGCATGTGTGTGGCATAGAGCTGAGTGTGTGTGTGTGCACGTGCATGTGTGTGTGTTGGGGTTTTAGTGGTTATTGTAATGTATTCCATTGGTATGTGTCAGAATGTATTGTGTTGTCTGTGTGTGTGTGTGTGTGTGTGTGCGTGTGTGTGTGTGTGTGTGGTTCAGTAATTGCCAAGATTATGTCTGATATATATGAAAAATACATCTATATGATTATATAGAATAGAATAGAAATACTTTTATTATCCCGTGGGAAATTAGACACTGCAAATCGCTAAACATTTAAACATTTAGACAGGACAGGTCACAATTTAGAATGATAACACAAATCAAATCAAGTTGCCTAGGATAAGAGTAGAGTAAAATAAAATAGGATAAAATTAAATGAAATAAAATATACAGAAATAAATACAGTAAGAATATACTGAGCATACTGAGCATGGGGTAAACAATTTGGTCAATATAATTATAATTTACATCTAACTAATGAAATATATTCCA